>NC_057804.1:55694778-56068918 GCF_018294505.1 Triticum aestivum
GGTAGTGTGGTTGTGGACTAGGGTTTCGGGTGTGAGGGGGTTAGTAGGGGGGCGGCTGGGCCGGCCTGGTTGGCCCGGTGGCCAGTTGGGCCGTGGCCCGGCAGGGGGGGGGGCTTCTTCTCCTTTTAATTTTCTTGTTTGTTTTTCTTTTCCTTTTCCTATTTTATTTTATTCCATTTTATTTTACTTTTAGTTTCTTTAGTGTTGTAAAATAGGACAATAGTTCCTAAATTAATGTCTCTAAATAACTCACTGCCTTAAAAGTTTGGCCCCTAAATAAAATGTTTAAATATTTTATAATTTATAAAAGGCATTTAATTAAATGTTTTAGCTACTATTTTAATTACATTAGTGCATTGAATTATTTAATAAAAATGTGGTTTCTCCACCAACATTACCTAGGGATTATGTGTCACATCCAGAACATTTTAGTTTTAATATTTGAAAACTTTTCTTGTTTTGCCTTTATTTTAAATTGGAATTTGAATCGGCTTTGAACTAACGCGAGTTTCACAATAGTAACCGAGGTGACGTGGCATCATTAACGTGGAATTACTGTAGCCTAATTATCCGGGCATCACAATAAGGGACATTTTCCAGCCCGTTTGAGACTCCGAAAAGGAATAGGTATGTGGTACGGTAAGTAAACCGACTCCGAAACAATTTTTAAGGCAACATTTCTCTGTTTTTTAATATTTAGAAAAATAGAAAAATAAGTGGCAGTTCAGGAAGGACACGAGGCCTCCACGAGGGTGGAGGGCGCGCCCTACCCCCCTAGGCGCGCCCCCTACCTCGTGAGCACTTCGTGTGCCCTCCGGACTCCGTTTTCTTATACGATACGTATTTTGGTCAGTGAAAATTCATTATATATTCTCCCGAAGGTTTTGACTCTCGTATCACGCAAATATCCTCTGTTTTCGTTTCGAGCTGTTGCTGCTGCAGATTTGAGCAAGATGACTTCTCAAGAGTCAGTCGGGGAGAGCCGGATATCTAATCCGTCACCGGAACCAAGGGCCAACAGCAATCCTGACCACTTTGGTCCAGCAACGGAGGAAGAGATGGAGGCTGACCTGATGAGGGTAGATGCCATGGAAGATCAAGAAGTCACCTCTCGCCTCCGAACTGGGTTTACTATGGGGGAACTACAGAGCTCAGCTATTCCAAACTCGGTTATCCCTTCCAATGTTAGATTTATTTCTTATGAAAATATGAGGAAGAGTGTCTCTTGTTCTCCCGCAGCTATGAAACACCCTTGGGTACAAGGAGCTTTAGCCGTTACAGGAAAGCTTCGCAAGGAAATAATGGACCTCAAGCAGCAAGTCAATAAGCTCGAGGAGGAGAACCGTATCTTGAGGGGAATCTTCGCCAAGAATATTAAACCAACAACAAAGAAGGAGACATAATCACTTGGGTATGGGCACTCCCCTTGGCAACTGCCAAGCTTGGGGGAGGAGCCCTGGTATCGTATCATCATCACAACTCCTATCTTTACCCTTTTTCTTAGTTCGATCCTATTAGTAGTATCTTGATTTAGTAGAATAAAGTCATGGCATGATCTAGTTTTGAGTTTTGCTTTATGATCCTTCTTTGTAATCGAGTCCGTGAGCTATATAATAAAGATTAGTGTTGAGTCAAGGGCTTGATTATTTTGCCATGATCTTGGGTGAATAGAAGAAAAGAATAAAAAGAATCAAAGAGTCCATATTGATCTTATTGAAAGTAATGACCTCACATAGAGAGAGTATGATGATTAAAAGTTGTCGGGAGTTGGAAAATATAGCTTTGGTCATCGTTGCAATTAATAGGAAGTAATAAGGAAAGAGAGGTTTCACATATAGATATATTATCATTGACATCTTTTATGATTGGGAGCACTCATTAAAATATGACATGCTAAAGAGTTGAGGTTGGACAAGGAAGACAACATAATGAGTTATGTTTTCTTATATCCGAGATAAAGTATGTTGTCATAGATCCTCTAACGTGTTGAGCTTGCCTTTCCCCCTCATGCTGGCCAAATTCTCAGCACTAAGTAGAAATACTACGTGTGCTTCCAAATACCCTTAAACCAGTTTTGCCATGAGAGTCCACCATATCTACCTATGGATTGAGTAAGATCCTTCAAGTAAGTTGTCATCGGTGCAAGCAATAAAAATTGCTCTCTAAATATGCATGACTTATTAGTGCGGAGAAAATAAGCTTTGTACGAACTTGTTGTGGACGTAATAAAAGCGACGGACTGCATAATAAAGGTCCACATGCAAGGGGCAATATAAAGTGACGTTCTTTTGCATTAAGATTTTGTGCATCAACCCTAAACGCGCATGACAACCTCTGCTTCCCTCTGCGAAGGGCCTATCTTTTATTATTATCTTCTACCTTATGCAAGAGTCACGGTGATTTTCACCTTTCCTTTTTCATTTTATCCTTTGGCAAGCTCAGCATGTTGGAAAGAGTATGGTATATATATCTAATTGGATGTAGGGGAGCATGAATTATTATTGTTGGCATTACCCTTGAGGTAAAAGGTTGTGGGGCAAAACTATAAGCCCCTATCTTTCTTTGTGTCTGATTAAAACTCCGTAACCACAAGTATAGCATGAGTGTTAGCAATTATGAAGGACTAAGTGATAGTTGAGTATGTGGACTTGCTTTTAAGCTCTGACATAGACTCTCTCCGATGTTACGATAAATTGCAATTGCTTCAATGACTGAGGTTATAATTTGTTGGTGCTCAATAAGGTTTTTGATTCATAATTTTTGCTTTGTGAAAAGATCATCACTTGAACATAAGTAATCATATGACAAAATCTCTACATGTTGCTGTTATAGAAATAATCATGATGCCTTCATGCCCGTATTTTATTTTTATCGACGCCTCTACCTCTAAACATGAGGACATATTTATTGTTATCGGCTTTTCGCTTGAGGACAAGCAAGGTCTAAGCTTGGGGGAGTTGATACGTCCATTTTGCATCATGCTTTTATATCAATATTTATTGCATTATGGGCTATTATTTCACGTTATGTCACAATACTTATGGCTATTCTTCTATTATTTTACAAGGTTTACATGAAGAGGGAGAATGCCGGCAGCTGGAATTCTGGACTGGAAAAGGAGCAAATATTGGAGGCCTATTCTGCGCAACTCCAAAAGTCCTGAAACTCCATGAAATATCTTAAAATAAATAAAGAAAAATCGTCGGCAAAGATGAAGGCCAGGGGCCCACACCCTGCTCACGAGGGTGCCCCCCCCGGGGGGCGCGCCCCCCTACCTCGTGGGCCCCCTGGTGGCTCTCTGACTCCCATCTTCTCCTATATGAAGTCTTTCGATGAGAAAAAAACCAGAAGCAACCTTTCGGGATGAGACTCCGCCGCCACGAGGCGGAACCTTGGCGGAACCAATCTAGGGCTCCGGCGGAGCTGTTCTGCCAGGGACACTTCCCTCCGGGAGGGGGTAATCATCACCATCATCATCACCAACGCTCCTCTCATCGGGAGAGGGCAATATCCATCAACATCTTCACCAGCACCATCTCATCTCCAAACCCTAGTTCATCTCTTGTATCCAATTCTTGTCTCCAAGTCCGGGATTAGTGCTAGTAGGTTGCTAGTAGTGTTGATTACTCCTTGTAGTTGATGCTAGTTGGTTTATTTGGTGGAAGATCATATGTTCAGATCCTTTATGCATATTATTACCCCTCTGAATTATGAACATGAATAAGCTTTGTGAGTAGTTACGTTTGTTCCTGAGGACAAGGGAGAAGTCTTGCTATTAGTAGTCATGTGAATTTGGTATTCGTTTGATATTTTGATAAGATGTATGTTGTCTAGCCTCTAGTGGTGTTATGTGAACGTCGACTACATAACACTTCACCATTATTTGGGCCTAGAGGAAGGCATTGGGAAGTAATAAGTAGATGATGGGTTGCTACAGTGACAGAAGCTTAAACCCTAGTTTATGCGTTGCTTCGTAAGGGGCTCATTTGGATCCATATGTTTCATGCTATGGTTAGGTTTACCTTAGTACTTTTTTTGTAGTTGCGGATGCTTGCAATAGAGGTTAATCATAAGTGGGATGCTTGTCCAAGTAAGGGCAGTACCGAAGCACCGGTCCACCCACATATCAAATTATCAAAGTACCGAACGCGAATCATGTGAGTGTGATGAAAACTAGCTTGACAATTTGATATGTGGGTGGACCCGAGGACACATTGGGAATTGTCGTCAAGCTAGTTTCATCACGTTCATAAGATTCGCGTTCGGTACTTTGATAATTTGATATGTGGGTGGACCGACACTTGGGTACTGCCCTAACTTGGACAAGCATCCCACTTATGATTAACCCCTATTGCAAGCGTCCGCAACTACAAAAAAGGAGTATTAAGGTAAACCTAACCACAACATTAAACATATGGGTCCATATCAACCCCTAACGAAGCAACGCATAAACTAGGGTTTAAGCTTCTGTCACTCTAGCAACCCATCATCTACTTATTACTTCCCTATGCCTTCCTCTAGGCCCAAATAATGGTGAAGTGTCATGTAGTTGACGTTCACATAACACCACTAGAGGAGAGACAACATACATCTCATCAAAATATCGAACGAATACCAAATTCACATGACTACTAATAGCAAGACTTCACCCATGTCCTCAGGAACTAAAGTAACTACTCACAAAGCATAAGCATGTTCATAATCAGAGGTGTAATAATATGCATTAAGGATCTGAACATATAATCCTCCACCAAGTAAACCAATAAGTATCAACTACAAGGAGTAATCAACACTACTAGCAACCCACAGGTACCAATTTGTGGTTTTGGATACAAGATTGGATACAAGAGATGAACTAGGGTTTGAGAGGAGATGGTGCTGGTGAAGATATTGATGGAGATTGACCCCCTCCGAGTGAGAGGATCATTGGTGATGATTTCCCCCTTCCGGACGGAAGTGTCCCCGGCAGAACAGCTCCGCCAGAGCCCTAGATTAATTCCGCCAAGGTTCCGCCTCGTGGCGGCGGAGTTTCATCCCGTAAGCTTGCCCACGGATTTTTCCAGGACAAAACCCTTCATATAGCAGAAGATGGTCGCCGGAAGCCCACCAGGGGGGCCCAGGAGATAGGGGGTGCGCCCTATAAGGGGGGTGCGCTGTCTCCTGGACAGGGTGTGGTCCCACTGGCCTATTTCTTTCGCTCATAAATTCTTAATAAATCCAAAAAGTGGTTTCGAGGAGTTTCAGGACTTTTGGAGTTGTGCAGAATAGTTTTCCAACATTTGCTCCTTTTGCAGCCAGAATTCCAGCTACCGGCATTCCCCCTCTTCATGGTAAACCTTGTAAAATAGGAGAGAATAGCCATAAGTACTGAGATATAATGTGTAATAACAGCCCATAATGCAATAAATATTGATATAAAAGCATGATGCAAAATGGACGTATCAACTCCCCCAAGCTTAGACCTCGCTTGTCCTCAATCGGAAACCGAAATCGAAAAATATGTCCACATGTTTAGAGATAGAGGTGTCGATAAAAATAAGATACGGACATGAGGGCATCATGATCATTCTAATAACAGCAACATATATATAGATTTTGTCATATGATTTCCTATGGTCAAGTAATAAGCAATTCACAATGTCAAGTATGGTTCATAAACTTCATTGGGAACTAACAAACTATAATCTCAGTCATTGAAGCAATTGCAATTTATTGTAACATCAGAAAGAGTCAATAATAGAGCTTTTCAGCAAGATCGCATACTCAACTATCTCGTAGTCCCCCATAATTGTTATCACTCACGCAATACTTGTGGTTATAGAGTTTCGGCCGGACACTGACAAAGATAGGGGCTTATTGTGTTACCTCCCAACATATTCACCTTTAGGTGATGTCAACAATAATAGCCTATGCCAACTTACATTCAGCTTGATATATGTATCATGGCCTTTCAAACACGAGGAGCTTGCCAAAGGATAAAATGAAAAAGTGGAAAGGTGAGGATCACCTCGACTCAAGTATAAAGTAAAAACATAAAGTAGAAGATAGGCCCTTCGCAAAGGGAAGCAGAGGTTGTCATGTGCTTTTAGGGTTGTATACACAAAATCTTAATGCAAGAGAACGTCACTTTGTATTGCCCCTTGTATGTGGACCTTTATTATGTACTCCGTGGCTTTTATTACTTCCACAACAAGTTCATACAAAGCTTATTTTCTCTACACTAATAAGTCATGCATATTTAGAGAGCAATTTTTATTGCTTGCACCGATGACAACTTACTTGAAGGATCTTACTCAATCCATAGGTAGGTATGGTGGACTCTCATGGCAAAACTGGGTTTAAGGATATTAGGAAGCACAAGTAGTATCTCTACTTGGTGCAGGGAGTTTTGGCTAGCATGAGGGGGGAAAGGCAAGCTCAACATGTCCAGAAGGTCACTGACAATATACTTTAACTGAGATGTCGGAAAACATAAACCATTATGTTGTCTTCCTTGTCCAACATCAACTCTTTTAGCATGTCATACTTAATGAGTGCTTCACAATCATAAAATATGTCCAAGATAATATATCTATATGTGAACCCCTCTTTCCTTATCACTTCCTATTAATTGCAATGATGACCAAGACCACGTTCATCAACTCTCAACAATTTTTATGCCTCATACTTTCTATGTGTGAAGTTATCACTATCGATAAGATCAATATGAACTCTTTTGTTCTTTCTACTTTCTCAAAATCATAGCAACATAGCAAAGCCCTTGACTCAACACTAATCTTTATTATAGATAGCACACGGACTCGCTTACAAAAACAGATCACAACGAAAACTCAAAACTACTTGATATCAAAACTTCGAACTAATAGATCAAGATACTACTAAAAGGATCGAACTAAATAAAGCGGTAAAGATAGGAGTGTGATGGTGATACGATACCGGGGCACCTCCCCCAAGCTTGACAGTTTCCAAGGGGAGTGCCCATACCCATGTGATTATTTCTCCTTCTTCACGGTTGGTGTTGTAATCTTCTTGGTGATGATGCCCTTTAGGATACGGTTCTCATCCTCGAGCTTATTGATTTGTCGTTTGAGGTCCAAAATTTCTTTACGGAGCTTGCCCGTAACGGCCAAGGCTCCTTTTACCCAAGGATGCTGCATAGCTTCTGGAGAACACATGAAACTCTTTTTCATATTTTCATAAGAAAGAAATCTGGAGTTGGAAGGGATAACCGAAGCAGGGACAGCCAGGCTAGGTAGTTCCCCCATAGTGAAATCTGCTTGGAGACGAGAGGTAACTTCTTGATGTTCCTCCATGGCATCTATCCTTTTCAAATCAGCCTCCATCTCATCCTCCGTTGATGGTCCAAAGCGATAGGCATCGCCGTTTTCTCATGGACCTGGCATTGGGTGAGACACTCGACTCTCCCCGACTGATTCCTGAGAAGACATCTTGCTTAATTCTGCAACAGGAACAGCTCGAAACGAAAACAGAGGATAATTGCGTGATACGGTGGTCAAACCCTTCGGGAGTATATATTATGAATTTTTACCGACCAAAATACGTAACATACAAGAAAGCAGAGTCCGGGAGGCACACGAGGTGCCCACGAGGCAGGGGGGCGCCCTATAGGAGGGGCGTGCCCTCCTCTCTCGTGGGAGCCTCGTGTCCCTTTCGGACTACTTCTTTCTTCCTAAAATTCTTAAATAATCCAAAACTGATGAAAATTGTCATTAGAGTTGTTTTGGAGTCGGTATACTTACCGTACCACGTACATATGCCTTTTTGGAGTCTGGAACGTTCTGGAAAGTGTCTCTTATGTACTCCTCTGGGGTTATGGTTTCAATAATATTAGTTTCAACATTGATAGGGTTACCTGAAATATAATGCTTGATTCTTTGACCATTAACCACCCTCGGATTTGTGCCTCCAAAGTTCTTAATTTTTATAGCACCGGAACAATAGGCCTCCTCGATAACGTAGGGACCTTCCCATTTTGAGAGAAGTTTTCCTGCAAAAAATCTTAAACGAGAGTTGAATAATAACACATAATCTCCTACGTTAAACTCACGCTTTTGTATCCTTTTATCATGCTAGCATTTGACTTTTTCTTTGAAGAGCTTGGCATTCTCATAAGCTTGGGTTCTCCATTCATCAAGTGAGCTAATATCAAACAACCTCTTCTCACCGGCAAGTTTGAAGTCATAATTGAGCTCTTTAATAGCCCAATATGCTTTATGTTCAAGTTCAAGAGGTAAATGACATGCTTTTCCATAAACCATCTTATATGGAGACATACCCATAGGATTTTTGTATGCAGTTCTATAGGCCCATAATGCATCATCAAGTTTTTTGGACTAATTCTTTCTAGATCTATTCACAGTCTTTTGAGAAATTAATTTGAGCTCTCTATTGCTCAACTCTACTTGACCACTAGACCGCGGGTGATAAGGAGATGCAATTCTATGATTGACATCGTACTTAGCAAGCATCTTACGGAAAGCACCATGAATAAAGTGTGAACCACCATCAGTCATAAGATATCTAGGGACTCCAAACCTCGGAAAAATAACTTCTTTAAGCATTTTAATAGAAGTGTTATGATCAGCACTACTAGTTGGAATAGCTTCTACCTACTTAGTAACGTAATCAACAGCAACTAAAATATGTGTATAACCATTGGAAGCAGGAAAAGGTCCCATATAATCAAAGCCCCAAACATCAAACGGTTCAATAACAAGAGAATAATTCATAGGCATTTCTTGACGTGTACTGATGTTACCTATTCTTTGACATTCATCACAAGATACGACAAATTTACGAGCATCTTTGAAAAGAGTAGGCCAATAAAAACCAGATTGTAGTATCTTGTGTGCAGTTCTATCTCCAGTGTGGTGTCCTCCATAGGATTCAAAGTGACACTTGCGTAGGATTTGTTTCCTGTTCATGCTCAGGCACACAACGTCTAATAATACCATCTACTCCTTCTTTATAAAGGTGTGGAGCATCCCAGAAGTAATGTCTTAAATCATAGAAGAACTTTTTCTTTTGCTGGTATTTGAAGCTAGGCGGTATATATTTAGCAACAATGTAATTAGCATAGTCAGCATACCAAGGAGCAGTACGAGAAGCATTGACAACCACTAATTGTTCATCGGGAAAACTATCATTAATAGGTAGTGGGTCATCAAGAACATTCTCTAGCCTAGATAAGTTGTCTGCAACGGGGTTCTCAGCTCCCTTTCTATCAATAATATGCAATTCAAATTCTTGGAGCAAGAAAACCCATCTGATGAGTCTAGGCTTAGCATCTTTCTTTTCCATAAGATATTTAAAAGCAGCATGATTAGTGTGAATAGTAACTTTGGAATCAACAATATAAGGTCTAAACTTATCACATGCAAACACAACTGCTAAGAATTCTTTTTCAGTGGTAGCATAATTTCTCTGGGCAGTATCAAGAGTCTTACTAGCATAATGGATAACATTCAATTTCTTATCGACTCTTTGCCCGAAAACAGCACCTACAGCATAATCACTAGCATCACACATAATTTCAGAAGGTAAATTCCAATCAGGTGGCTGAACAATAGGTGATGTGATCAAAGCTTTCTTAAGTGTTTCAAATGCGTCTACACAATCATCATCAAAGACAAAAGGAATATCTTTTTGCAATAAATTAGTCAGAGGCCTAGAGATTTTAGAAAAGTCCTTAATGAACTTCCTATAAAAACCGTCATGACCAAGAAAACTTCTTATACCTTTTATGTCCTTGGGACATGGCATCTTTTCAATAGCATCAACTTTGGCTTTATCAACTTCAATACCCCTCTTAGAGATCTTGTGCCCCAATACAATGCCTTCATTAACCATAAAGTGACACTTCTCCCAATTAAGGACGAGACTAGTGTCTTCGC
This sequence comes from Triticum aestivum, assembly GCF_018294505.1. NCBI lineage: Eukaryota > Viridiplantae > Streptophyta > Magnoliopsida > Poales > Poaceae > Triticum > Triticum aestivum. The sequence goes on from NC_057804.1 coordinate 55,704,693, forward strand.
ATCTCTGCAAAACTCGATCAAGGTTGCCCAAACAATCATCAAAAGAGGATCCACAGACGGAGAAGTCATCCATGAATACCTCACAAATCTTTTCACAAAAATCGGAAAATATAGCCATCATGCATCTTTGAAAGGTAGCAGGTGCATTACATAAACCAAAAGGCATACGTCTATAAGAAAAAGTACCAAAAGGGCAAGTAAAAGTAGTTTTAGATTGATCCCCCGCTGACACAGGTATTTGAGAGAAACCAGAATAACCATCTAGAAAGCAAAAATGTGTGTGTTTGGATAGCCTTTCTAGCATTTGATCAATAAAAGGTAAAGGGTAATGATCTTTCTTAGTAGCTTTATTTAACTTACGGAAATCAATTACCATCCTATAGCCTGTAATAATTCTTTGCAGGATCAATTCATCTTTATCATTAGGAACAATGGTAATTCCTCCCTTTTTAGGGACACAATGGACAGGGCTTACCCATTCACTATCAGCAATGGGATAAATAATACCTGCCTCAAGGAGTTTTAGAATCTCCTTTCTTACAACTTCCTTCATTTTAGGGTTTAATCATCTTTGAGGATCTCTAACAGGTTCGGCATCTTTTTCCACTGAAATTTTGTGTTGAAATAATGTGGGACTAATGCCCTTAAGATCATCTAGAGTATATCCAATAGCAGCTCGGTGCTTCTTCAAAGTTTTCAATAATCTTTCTTCTTCTTTCTCTGAAAGGTTAGCACTAATAATAACAGGATATATTTCTTTTTCATCAAGATAAGCATACTTGAGATTAACAGGTAAGGGTTTGAGTTCAAACACGGGATCACCCTTGGGTGGAGGGGGGTCCCCAAGAATTTCAACGGGAAGATTATGTTTTAGCATAGGTTCTTGTTTAAGGAACACTTCATCTATTTCTTCCCTTTCCTTCATAAACATATCGTTTACATGGTCTAGCAAATATTGTTCTAACGGATCAGTTGGAGGAACAACAATAGAAGCAAGACCAATAATCTCATCCTTACTAGATGGTTCCTTTTCACGAGGTTGTCTACTAAACTTAGCGAAATTAAACTCATGAGACATACCATCTATACCAACAGTGAAAATATTCTTTTCACAATCAATCTTAGCACTAGCAGTATGCAAAAAAGGTCTACCAAAAATAATGGGACAAAAATTATCTTGTGGGGAAGCAAGAACAAGAAAATCAGCAGGGTATTTAATCTTTCCACACAAGACTTCAACATCTCTAACAATCCCAATAGGTTTAATGGTGTCCCTATTAGCAAGCTTAATAGTAACATCAATGTCTTCTAATTCAACAGGTGCAATATCGTGCATAATTTCTTTATAAAGATCGTAAGGTATAGCATTAGCACTGGCACCCATATCACATAAGCCATGATAACGATGATCTCCTATTTTAACATAAATAATAGGCGTGCCTACAACAGGTCTATGTGTCTTAGTATCGGGTCTAGCAATATTAGCAGTTTCACCCATGAAAGAAATAACATGCCCATCTAAGTCTTCATCCAAGAGATCTTTAATCATAGCAATACTAGGTTCAACTTTAATTTGCCCAGGGGGTGTATAAGTCCTAGTATTACTCTTACGAACAACAGTCGAAGCTTTAACATGATCGTTTATCCTAACAGGAAAAGGGGGTTTTTCAACATAAGCAATAGGAATAATAGGATCACTATATGTAATAGTCTTCTCTTTGACTGTAATAGGTGCAACTACTTTCACTTCAACAGGAGGGTTATAATTAAACCACTTCTCTTTAGGGAGATCAATGTGAGAAGCAAAAGTTTCACAAAAAGTAGCTACTATCTCAGTGTCAAGTCCATACTTAGAGCTAAATCCACGGAAAGCATCGGTATCCATAAAAGATTTAACACAATCAAACTTAGGTGTCATACCTGAATCCTTACCATTGCCGGAACCCCAATCTTCAGAGTTGCATTTAATTCTTTCCAATAAGTCCCATTTGAAATCAATAGTCTTCAGCATATAGGAACCAGTATAGGAAGTATCGAGCAGGTTGCGATTATCAAGAGAAAGCCGAGCATAAAAATTCTGAATAATCATTTCCCGAGAGAGCTCATGATTGGGGCATGAATATAACATTGACTTAAGCCTCCCCCAAGCTTGAGCGATGCTTTCTCCTTTGTGACGCCAGAAATTATATATGTAATTACAATCATGATGAACAAGATGCATAGGATAGAACTTCTGGTGAAATTCCAATTTCAATCGCTTATAATTCCAAGATCTCGTATCATCACATAGCCTATACCATGTCATTGCATCTCCCTTCAAAGATAAAGGGAAGACCTTCCTTTTGACAACATCATCGGGAATACCTGCAAGCTTAAATAATCCACAAACTTCATCCACAAAGATAAGGTGTAAGTCGGGATGCAAAGTTCCGTCTCCTACAAAAGGATTAGCTAGCAGTTTTTCTATCATACCCGAAGGAATCTCAAAGTGAATATTTTCATCAAGTTCAGTAGGATGAGGAGCATCTCTTTGCTCCTCTGGTTGGGGTGAAGATACCCCAAACAAGCCACTCAAAGGACTAGTTTCCATAGTGACAAGTAACAGAAAATTTCAGCACATTATATAATTGTTTCCTTACCAAGTTCCACTCACCAAGAGCGCTACGCTCCCCGGTGACGGTGCCAGAAAAGAGTCTTGATGACCCACAAGTGTAGGGGATCTATCATAGTCCTTTCGATAAGTAAGAGTGTCGAACCCAACAAGGAGCAGAAGGAAATGATAAGTGGTTTTCAGTAAGGTTTTCTCTGCAAGCACTGAAATAGTAGGTGGTAGAAAGTTTTGTGATAAGATAAATAGTAACGAGCCAAAGTAAATATAGTAAATAAGGTGCAACAAGGTGGACCAATCCTTTATGTAGAAAAGGGTAATACTGGACAAATTCTAATAATAATGAAGGAGCTCCCGAGGACACATTGGGAATTATCGTCAAGCTAGTTTCATCACGTTCATAAGATTCGCGTTCGGTACTTTGATAATTTGATATGTGGGTGGACCAACACTTGGGTACTGCCCTAACTTGGACAAGCATCCCACTTATGATTAACCCCTATTGCAAGCGTCCGTAACTACAAAAAAGGAGTATTAAGGTAAACCTAACCACAACATTAAACATATGGGTCCATATCAACCCCTAACGAAGCAACGCATAAAGTAGGGTTTAAGCTTCTGTCACTCTAGCAACCCATCATCTACTTATTACTTCCCTATGCCTTCCTTTAGGCCCAAATAATGGTGAAGTGTCATGTAGTCGACGTTCACATAACACCACTAGAGGAGAGACAACATACATCTCATCAAAATATCGAACGAATACCAAATTCACATGACTACTAATAGCAAGACTTCACCCATGTCCTCAGGAACTAAAGTAACTACTCACAAAGCATAAGCATGTTCATAATCAGAGGTGTAATAATATGCATTAAGGATCTGAACATATAATCCTCCACCAAGTAAACCAATAAGTATCAACTAGAAGGAGTAATCAACACTACTAGCAACCCACAGGTACCAATTTGTGGTTTTGGATACAATATTGGATACAAGAGATGAACTAGGGTTTGAGAGGAGATGGTGCTGGTGAAGATGTTGATGGAGATTGACGCCCTCCCAGTGAGAGGATCGTTGGTGATGACGTTGGTGATGATTTCCCCCTTCCGGAGGGAAGTGTCCCCGGCAGAATAGCTCCGCCAGAGCGCTAGATTGATTCCGCCGAGGTTCCGCCTCGTGGCAGCGGAGTTTCGTCACGTAAGCTTGCCCATGAATTTTTCCAGGACAAAACCCTTCATATAGCAGAAGATGGTCATCGGAAGCCCACCAGGGGGCCCAGGATATAGGGGGGCGCCATATAGGGGGGCGCGCCCCCCTGTATCCTAGACAGGGTGTGGGCCCCCTAGCCTATTTCTTTCGCTCATAAATTCTTAATAAATCCAAAAGGTGGTTTCGTGGACTTTCAGGACTTTTGGAGTTGTGCAGAATAGGTTTCCAACGTTTGCTCCTTTTTCAGTCAGAATTCCAGCTGCCGGCATTCCCCCTCTTCATGGTAAACCTTGTAAAATAAGAGAGAATAGCCATAAGTACTGAGATATAATGTGTAATAACAGCCCATAATGCAATAAATATTGATATAAAAGCATGATGCAAAATGGACGTATCACGGCTCTTGACACTCAGAAGCATGTGTTGACGACTTCTAATTTAACAAAGTATCCTATTATTTTACCCTAATGAGACTAACCAACTGTTGAGGAGTTTGGCATATCTTCATAAAAAAGATTTGTACAATTTTGTTTTCCCATTTCTTTTTATTTGAAGAGTTATATATTCTTGATTCAGATATTGTTCTCGCATGCTCTAGCAAATTATATGCATCTCCACTACTTCCACATCAGCCTCGCTACTGTTATCTTGAGATTGATCCCATTTCCCCATTCCAGTTTATCTGTTGTTATTCTTCGACAACTGTTAACTTAGTCATGGTTCTTTGCTTTTAGATCTTTTTACGGTTGCAGATTGTAGGTTGATTTATTGCTAGGAAGATTCAGGAATCAAGTATCTAATTCAGTTATACAGGTGCTTAGAAAATTATCCTAGCCAACATGGGTTTTCAGGAAATATTGAGATGCCGCACTTCTGATCGACTCCTGAGGTACATTCTCAACTAGCATAGTTTGTTTACCTTCTATACCTATGTAGTTCATTACTTGATTTCCTTTCAGCCTCAAAGTTTATGTTTGTCATGGTCATATTATGCTTTTGGCAACCACTAGAAATGTAAAAGATTTTTTGTGAACTTCAGTGCTTCGTGCCACAACATGGAACTTTAGTAGAACTTGAACGGGGAGTAGCGGCTATGGCACCTGCAAAAATTTCCTGACTTGGGAAGAAAATAACCAACTTTCATCAAAGAAATAAAAATAAGATCATGAGCAGAATAGTTGTTAGTGTATTGTGATTTCTGGGACCATTTAACATCGGCTATGCATTTCTTGGCTGCAACAATCACTAAGTATGAAACAAGTAGAATAGAATGTATTTTTCTCACTTGGGAAGGTAATCAGTTACAGCAACTTCAATATTTTGTGTCTTTGAATATTTGCATAAATTCCTGCTATGTCTTGAGCTTGTGTTGGTTTTCCTTGAAGAGGAAAGGGTGATGCAGCAATAGTAGCGTAAGTATTTCCCTCAGTTTTTGAGAACCAAGGTATCAATCCAGTAGGAGGCTCCTCAAAAGTCCCACGCACCTACACAAACAAACAAAGAACTCGCAACCAACGCAATAAAGGGGTTGTCAATCCCTTCACGGCCACTTGCGAAAGTGAGATCTGCTAGAGATAGTATGATAAGATAAATATATTTTTGGTATTTTATAATATAGATGCAAAAAGTAAAGATGCAAATAAAAGTAGATTGAAAGAAAATAAGATAAAAGATAGACCCGGGGGGCCATAGGTTTCACTAGTGGCTTCTCTCAAGATAGCATAAGTATTATGGTGGGTGAACAAATTACTGTCGAGCAATTGATAGAAAAGCGAATAATTATGAGATTATCTAGGCATGATCATGTATATAGGCATCACGTCCGCAACAAGTAGACCGACTCCTGCCTGCATCTACTACTATTACTCCACATATCGACCGACTCCTGCCTGCATCTAGAGTATTAAGTTCATAAAGAACAGAGTAACGCATTACGCAAGATGACATGATGTAGAGGGATAAACTCAAGCAATATGATATAAACCCCATCTTTTTATCCTCGATGGCAACAATACAATACGTGCCTTGCTGCCCCTGCTGTCACTGAGAAAGGACACTGCAAGATTGAACCCAAAGCTAAGCACTTCTCCCATGGCAAGAAAGATCAATCTAGTAGGCCAAACCAAACTGATAATTCGAAGAGACTTGCAAAGATAACTCAATCATACATAAAAGAATTAAGAGGAGATTCAAATATTTCTCATAGATAAACTTGATCATAAACTCACAATTCATCGGATCTCGACAAACACACCGCAAAAAGAGTTCACATCAAATAGATCTCCACGAGAGAGGGGGAGAACATTGTATTGAGATCCAAAAAGAGAGAAGAAGCCATCTAGCTAATAACTATGGACCCAAAGTTCTATGGTAAACTACTAACAACTCATCGAAGGGGCTATGGTGTTGATGTAGAAGCCCTCCGTGGTCGATTCCCCCTCCAGTGGAGCGCCGGCGAAGGCTCCAAGATGGGATCTCACGGATACAGAAGGTTATGGTGGTGGAAATTGTGTTTCGGTGGCTCCCTAGATGTTTTCGGGGTACGTAGGTATATATAGGAGGAAGAAGTACGTCGGTGGCCGCTCGTGGGGCCCAGGAGACAGGAGGCGCGCCCAGGAGGGGTGGGCGCGCCCTCCTATCTCCTGGCCACCTCGTTTGTTGCTTGACTTGCACTCCAAGTTCTCCGGATCACGTTCGTTCCAAAAATCACGCTCCCGAAGGTTTCATTCCATTTGGACTCCTTTTCATATTCCTTTTCTTCAAAATACTGAAATAGGCAAAAAAAACAGCAATACGGGCTGGGCCTCCGGTTAGTAGGTTAGTCCCAAAAATGATATAAATGTGTAAAATAAAGCCCATAAACATCCAAAAGGGGTAATATAATAACATGGAACAATCAAAAATTATAAATACGTTGGAGACGTATCAAGCATCCCCAAGCTTAATTCCTGCTCGTCCTCGAGTAGGTAAATGATAAAAACAGAATTTTTGATGTGGAATGCTACCTAGCATATTTCTCAATGTAATTTTCTTTGTTGTGGCATGAATGTTCAGATCCAAATGATTCAAGATAAAAGCTTATAAAACACAAAAATAATAATACTTCAAAGCATACTAACAAATAATCATGTCCTATCAAAATAGCATAGCCAAAGAAAGTTTATCCCTACAAAATCATATAGTTAGGCCATGCTTCATTTTCATTACACAAAATACTCCCATCATGTACAACCCCGATGACGAGCCGAGCAATCGGTTCATACTTTTTAACGCGCTTCAACTTTTTTCAACTCTTACGCAATACATGAGCGCAAGCCATGGACATAGCACTATGGTGGTATATGGTGGTTGTAAAGACAAAAAGGAAGAAGATAGTCTCACATCAACTAGGTGTATCAACGGGCTATGGAGATGCCCATTAATAGATATCAATGTGAGTGAGTAGGGATTGCCATGCAACGGATGCACTAGAGCTATAAATGTATGAAAGCTCAACAAAAGAAACTAAGTGGGTGTGCATCCAACTTGCTTGCTCACGAAGACCTAGGACACTTTGAGGAAGCCCATCATTGGAATATACAAGCCAAGTTCTATAATGAAAAATTCCTACTAGTATATGAAAGTGACAACATAGGATACTCTCTATCATGAAGATCATGGTGCTACTTTGAATCACAAGTGTGGAAAAGAGATAGTAGCAATTGTCCCTTCTCTCTTTTTCTCTCATTTTATTTTTTCTTTCTTTTCTCTTTTTTTCTTTTTTTTCTTTGGCCTTTTTTTTTCTTTTTGGCCTTTCTCTTTTTGTTTTTCTTTTTTTTCTTTTTTCTAAAGTCCGAAGTCTCATCCCGACTTGTGGGGGGAATCATAGTCTTCATCATCCTTTCCTCACTCAGACAATGCTCTAATAATGAAGATCATCACACTTTTATTGATTTACAACTCAAGAATTACAACTCAAAGCTAGAACAAGATATGACTCTATATGAATGCCTCTGATGGTGTAACGGGATATGCAATGAATCAAGAGCGACATGTATGAAAATTATGAAGGTGGCCTTGCCACAAATACGATGTCAACTACATGATCATGCAAAGAGCAATATGACAATGATGGAACGTGTCATAATAAACAGAACGGTGGAAAGTTGGATGGCAATATATCTCAGAATGGTTATGGAAATGCCATAATAGGTAGGTATGGTGGCTGTTTTGATGAAGGTAAATAATAGGTGCAATACCGGCGAAAGTTGCGCGATATAATAGAGGCTAGCAAAGTGGAAGGATGAGTGTGCGTATATCCATGGACTCACATTAGTCATAAAGAACTCATATACTTATTGCAAAAGTCTACTTAGCCCTCGAAGCAAAGTACTACTACGCGCCCCTAGAGGGATAGATTGGTAGGAAAAGACCATCGCTCGTCCCCGACTGCCACTCATAAGGAAGACACTCAAAAGAGCACCTCATGCAACAAATTTGTCACACAACTTTTACCATACGTGCATGCTACAGGACTTTCCAACTTCAACAAAAGTATTTCTCAATTTCATAATTACCCACTAGCATGACTCTAACATTACTACCTTTATATCTCAAAACAATTATCAAGCATCAAATTGATCATAGCATCCAATTCACTTCCTATGATAGTTTTTATTATACCCAACTTGGATGCTCATCATTCTAGGACCAAATTTGTAACCATAGCAAATACCATGCTGTTCTAAAAGACTCTCAAAATAATATAAATGAAGCATGAGAGACTAGCAATTTCTTCAAAATTAAGCCACCACCATGCTCTAAAAGATATAAGTGAAGCACTAGAGCAAAAACTATCAAGCTCAAAAGATATAAGTGAAGCACAAAGCATATTCTAGCAAATTCTAATCTAGTGGGCTTCTCCCAAAAGTTGTGTACAACAAGAATTATTGTGGTAAACTAAAAAGCAAATACTAATAAAATACACGACGCTCCAAGCAAAACACATATCATGTGACAAATAAAAATATAGCTCCAAGTAAAGTTACCAACGAACAAAGACAAAAGAGGAGATGCCTTCCCGGGGCATCCCCAAGCTTAGGCTTTTGTCTATTCTTGAATATCTTGGGGTGCCATGGGCATCCCCAAGCTTAGGCTTTTGCCACTCCTTATTCCATATATCATCAAAGCTTTACCCAAAACTTGAAAACTTCACAACACAAAACTCAACAGGAAATCTTATAAGCTCCGTTAGTGAAAGAAAACAAAACCACCACATAAGGTACTGTAATGGACTCATTCTTTATTTATTTTGGTGTTAAACCTACTATATTCCAAGTTATATATGGTCCATACCCTTAATACTAGCCACAGATGCATCAAAATAAGCAAACAACACACGAAAAACAGAATCTGTCAAAAACAGAACAGTCTGTAGAAATCTGTAACTAACGCAAACTTCTGAAACTCTAAAAATCCTACCAAAATATGACGTACTGTAACATTTGTTTATTGATCAGCAGCAATAAGAATCAATGCAAAATCATGTTTCTGTGATTTACTGATTTTTTTTCTCGTGAGTGCAAAGTTTCTGTTTTTCAGCAGAATCAAATCAATTATCATCATAGGTTATCCTATAGGTTCTACTTGGCACAAACACTAATTAAAACATGAAAACACATCTAAACAGAGAGTAGATGCAAAATTTATTACTAAACAGGAACAAAAACAAAAAACACAAAGAAAATTGGGTTGCCTCCCAACTAGCGCTATCGTTTAACGCCCCTAGCTAGGCATAAAAGCGAAGATAGATCTAAGTAGTGCCATCTTTGGCACTTGATTCATAGGTAGCTCGCATGATAGATTCATAAGGTAATTTGACTTTATTTCTTGGAAAGTGCTCCATGCCTTTCTTTAATGGATATTAGAATATAATATTCCCTTCCTTCATATCAATAATCGCACCAATCGTTCTAAGGAAAGGTCTACCAAGAATAATAGGGCAAGAAAAATTGCAATATATATGAAAAACGATAAAATCTACGGGAACCAAATTACTATTTGCAACAATGAGAACATCATAGATTCTTCCCATTGGCTTTTTAATGGTGGAATCCGCGAGGTGCAAATGTAAAGAGCAATCATCAAGATCATGGAAACCTAGAATATCACATAAAGTTTTCGAAATCGTGGAAACACTAGCACCCAAATCACACAAAGCAAAACACTCATGATCTTTAATTCTAATCTTTATAGTAGGTTCCCACTCATCATTAAGTTTTCTAGGTATAGAAACTTCCAAATTAAGTTTTTCATCAAAAGATTGCATCAAGGCATCAACGATATGTTTGGTAAAAGCTTTATTTTGACTATAAGCATGAGGAGAATTAACAACGGATTGCAACAAGGAAATACAACTTTCTAAAGAGCAATTATCATAATAAAATTCCTTGAAATCCGAGATAGTGGGTTCAATACTATTTAAAGTCATGACCTCTCCAATCCCACTTTTACCAAATTTAGCATCAAGATCTAAAAACTATGAATTCTTGGGACGCCTTCTAACTAAAGTTGACTCATCTCCAGTCCCATTATTATCAAGATTCATATTGCAAAACAAAGATTAATAGGAGACACATCAATTACTTTAAGATCTTCATCATTATTTTCATGGAAACTAGAAGAACACACCTTTACAAAGCAATCTTTCTTAGCACGCAATCTAGCGGTTCTTTCCTTGCACTCATCAATGGAAATTCTCATGGCTTTGAGAGACTCATTGATATAATGCTTAGGAGGAGTAGATCTAAGTTTAAGAGAATCAACATCAAGCGAAAGTCTATCAACGTTCCTAGCCAAATCATCAACTTTGAGCAATTTTTCTTCAAGAAAAGCATTAAAATTCTTTTGAGAAATCATAAATTCTTTCACACTAATCTCAAAATCAGAGGGAATCTTATTAAAATTACCATAAGAATTATTGTAGGAATTTCCATAATTATTAGAGGAATTACTAGGGAACGGTCTAGAATTAAAGTTTCCTCTATAAGAATTGTTTCCAAAACTATTCCTACCAACAAAATTCACATCCATAGATTCATTATTACTCTCAATCAAAGTAGACAAAGGAATATCATTGGGATCAAGCGGAGTATTTTTTAGTAGCAAACAACTTCATAAGTTCATCCATCTTTCCATTCAAAACATTGATTTCTTCTATAGCATGCACTTTTCTACTAGAAGATCTTTCGGTGTGCCATTGAGAATAATTAGCCATAATATTATCAAGAAGTTTTGTGGCATCTCCTAACGAGATTTCCATAAACGTGCCTCTCGCGGCCGAATCTAAAAGATTTCTAGAAGCAAAGTTCAATCCGGCATAAAATTTTTGTATGATCATCCATAAATTCAAACCATGAGTAGGGCAATTGCGAATCATCAATTTCATTCTTTCCCAAGATTGGGCAACATGCTCATGATCAAGTTGTTTAAAATTCATAATATCGTTCCTAAGAGTGATAATCTTAGCGGGAGGAAAATACTTAGAGATAAAAGCATCTTTGCACTTATTCCAAGAATCAATACTATTTTTAGGCAAAGACAAAAACCAAACTTTAGCACGATCTCTAAGTGAAAACGGAAATAACTTCAATTTAACAATATTATTATCCGTATCTTTCTTGTTTTGCATATCACACAAATCAACAAAGTTGTTTAGATGAGTAGCGTCATCTTCGCTAGGAAGGCCGGCGAATTGATCTTTCATAACAAGATTCAGCAAAGCAGTATTGATTTCACAAGACTCAACATCATTAAGAGGAGCAATCGGAGTACTAAGGAAATCATTATTATTGATATTGGAGAAATCACACAATTTGGTATTATCTTGTGCCATGGCAACAAGTAATCCAACACACAAGCAAACAGAAAAAGGCAAGCGAAAAAGAGAGAGAGAGAGAGATTGGGAAAGGGAGAGCAAATAAAATGGCAAGGGTGAAGTGGGGGAGAGGAAAACGAGAGGCAAATGGCAAATAATGTAAATGCGAGGGAGATGAGTTTGTGATGGGTACTTGGTATGACTTTACTTGAGCGAAGACCTCCCCGGCAACGGCGCCAGAAATCGCACGTTGGTGGGAGGTCGAATCTTGACTTGACTTGGTTGAAGCCTCCCCGGCAACGGCGCCAGAAATCCTTCTTGCTACGTCTTGAGCTTGCATTGGTTTTCCTTGAAGAGGAAAGGGTGATGCGTCAATAGTAGCGTAAGTATTTCCCTCAGTTTTTGAGAACCAAGGTATCAATCCAGTAGGAGGCTCCTCAAAAGTCCCATGCACCTAAACACACAAACAAAGAACTCGCAACCAACGCAATAAAGTGAGATCCGATAGAGATAGTATGATAAGATAAATATATTTTTGGTATTTTATAATATAGATGCAAAAAGTAAAGATGCAAATAAAATTAGATTGAAAGCAAATAAGATAAAAGATAGACCCGGGGGCCATAGGTTTCACTAGTGGCTTCTCTCAAGATAGCATAAGTATTACGGTGGGTGAACAAATTACTGTTGAGCAATTGATAGAAAAGCGAATAATTATGAGATTATCTAGGCATGATCATGTATATAGGCATCACGTCCACAACAAGTAGACCGACTCCTGCCTGCATCTACTACTATTACTCCACACATCGACCCACTCCTGCCTGCATCTAGAGTATTAAGTTCATAAAGAATAGAGTAACGCATTAAGCAAGATGACATGATGTAGAGGGATAAACTCAAGCGATATGATATAAACCCCATCTTTTTATCCTTGATGGCAACAATACAATACGTGCCTTGCTGCCCCTGCTGTCACTAGGAAAGGACACCGCAAGATTGAACCCAAAGCTAAGCACTTCTCCCATGGCAAGAAAGATCAATCTAGTAGGCCAAACCAAACTGATAATTCGAAGAGACTTGCAAAGATAACTCAATCATACATAAAAGAATTCAGAGGAGATTCAAATATTTCTCATAGATAAACTTGATCATAAACCCACAATTCATCGGATCTCGACAAACACACCGTAAAAAGAGTTTACATCGAATAGATCTCCACAAGAGAGGGGGAGAACATTGTATTGAGATCCAGAAAGAGAGAAGAAGCCATCTAGCTAATAACTATGGACCCGAAGGTCTGTGGTAAACTACTCACAACTCATCGAAGGGGCTATGGTGTTGATGTAGAAGCCCTCTGTGGTCGATTCCCCCTCCGGTGGAGCGCCGGCGAAGGCTCCAAGATGGGATCTCGCGGATACAGAAGGTTACGGCGGTGGAAATTGTGTTTCGGTGGCTCCCTGGATATTTTCGGGATACGTAGGTATATATAGGAGGAAGAATTACGTCGGTGGCCGCTTGTGGGGCCCAGGAGACAGGGGGTGCACCCAGGAGGGGTGGGCGCGCCCTCGTATCTCCTGGCCGCCTCGTTTGTTGCTTGACTTGCACTCCAAGTTCTTCGGATCACGTTCGTTCCAAAAATCACGCTCCCGAAGGTTTCATTCCTTTTGGACTCTGTTTGATATTCCTTTTCTTCGAAATACTGAAATAGGCAAAAAAAACAGTAATACGGGCTGGGCCTCCGGTTAGTAGGTTAGTCCCAAAAATGATATAAATGTGTAAAATAAAGCCCATAAACATCCAAAAGGGGTAATATAATAGCATGGAACAATAAAAAATTATAGATATGTTAGAGACGTATCAAGCATCCCCAAGCTTAATTCCTGCTCGTCCTCGAGTAGGTAAATGATCAAAGCAGAATTTTTGATGTGGAATGCTACCTAGCATATTTCTCAATGTAATTTTCTTTATTGTGGCATGAATGTTCAGATCCAAATGATTCAAGATAAAAGCTTATAAAACATAAAAATAATAATACTTCGAAGCATACTAACAAATAATCATGTCCTATCAAAATAGCATAGCCAAAGAAAGCTTATCCCTACAAAGTCATATAGTTAGGTCGTGCTTCATTTTCATTACACAAAATACTCCCATCATGTACAACCCCGATGACGAGCCGAGCAATTGGTTCATACTTTCTAACGCACTTCAGGCTTTTTTCAACTCTTACACAATACATGAGCGCAAGCCATGGACATAGAACTATGGTGGTATATGGTGGTTGTAAAGACAAAAAGGGAGAAGATAGTCTCACATCAACTAGGCGTATCAACGGACTATGGAGATGCCCATTAATAGATATCAATGTGAGTGAGTAGGGATTGCCATGCAACGGATGCACTAGAGCTATAAATGTATGAAAGCTCAACAAAAGAAACTAAGTGGGTGTGCATCCAACTTGCTTGCTCACGAAGACCTAGGACACTTTGAGGAAGCCCATCATTGGAATATACAAGCCAAGTTCTATAATGAAAAATTCCCACTAGTATATGAAAGTGACAACATAGGAGACTCTCTATCATGAAGATCATGGTGCTACTTTGAAGCACAAGTGTGGAAAAGAGATAGTAGCAATTGTCCCTTCTCTCCTTTTCTCTCATTTTATTTTTTCTTTCTTTTCTTTTCTTTTTTTTTCTTTGGCCTTTTTTTTTCTTTTTGGCCTTTCTCTTTTTTTTTCTTTTTTTTCTTTTTTTTAAAGTCTGAAGTCTCATCCCGACTTGTGGGGGAATCATAGTCTTCATCATCCTTTCCTCACTCAGACAATGCTCTAATAATGAAGATCATCACACTTTTATTGATTTACAACTCAAGAATTACAACTCAAAGCTAGAACTAGATTGCACCCATGCTAGACGTTTTTGAAACGCGGCTCTGGACTGGCTTGACATCAATCGACCGGAGTTGCACCCACTTACATGGTCTCGGGATGTTATTTGTGATCCTATGTTCTCTGAGTCCGAGAGAGCAAAATTGGTTACTGTCATGTGGGCGATCTGGACCTCAAGAAACAATGCCACGCATGACAAGAAGGAACTTGATCCTTTTCAGTCCATGAAGAAAACCCAAGAAGCTCTAACTGTGCTTGAACTACCTCGCGACCACGCGCGAATTTTGCCGGGACATGGTTGGAGACCGCTGGACTTGGGCTGGATCAAGATCAACACTGATGGTAGTGTTGCAATGGAAGCTAGAAGGGGAGGGGCAGGTGGAGTCGCAAGAACACACTCATCCTTCCTAGCTGCATGGTGCAAACCTTACCCGGGAATCACAGATCCTCTTATAGCCGAAGCACTCGCTTTACGTGATGGTGTTCTCTTTGCTCATCTTCGAGGCTATTCTGAGGTTGTTTTCGAGTCTAATAATTTGGAGATTATGAATCTCTGGAACACGCGTCACAATGTTCGTGCGGTCGTGGTGCCTATCTTGTCCGAGATTAGGGAGCATGTTATTTATTTTAAGTCTTTTGTAATTCAGCATGTAGGGAGGTCAGCTAATGTTTCGGCTCACCTTTGTGCTAAACAAGCTAGCACCCTAGATGTAACCGAATGTTGGATGGACTCCATTCCGAGTCTTCTTGTAACCAGCCTCTCAGCTGATTTAGCTGGAGCTGTTGGTGTTGAATAAAGAGCTCCCAAATTTCCCTGCAAAAAAAAGTTAGCTGAAGGCCATCTCTACCAGTTCTTCTGCATCCCTTTGCTTATGTTCCGCCAAGTCATGACTCCAAATTTTGAAAAAAAAAAGTAAAGGCAAAATCACAATTACACTTTATAGTAAAGTATAAGGGTAAAAATACCGAAAAAAACTAATATCAATGTTTGTCGGTGCAACATTAGGTAAGTTGGGTGCTTTTGCTGCCTTAGGTGCTTAGAATTTTTGTTAGAAAGGACCACATACGCTATCATATTGGCAGAAAAGACCACCCGCATACCATATTGACAGAAAAGACCACGTACGCGGTGGCGGCAGGTCTGGCAGCCGACACGTGGCACCTGCCGCCACATGTGGAGGCGGCATGACCTGCCGCCACAACCTCAGGCGGCAGCTCGGCTTCAATAGATTTTCGTCCGACGCAGCAACTCGCAACGGGATAGAAGGAGGTGGCGGGCAACTCCTACAGCGCGACAGCCCGTGCAGCAGCGCGACGCGACGGCCCCATACAAAGCAGTCAAAAACAACTCGGCCGCTTCCGAGTTTATGCGCCGCTGCTTGCACCCGATCCAATACTGCCTCGCTCTTTCATTTTCGCTCCCCAAGGCTGAGGAAAATGTCGAGCATGTTGGTTCCTCCATTGCAAAGTTTTTCCACGCACATACTAGTATTTGTTTCTACTGCAGCACATGGCTTGATCAGGACTAGCAGTACTAGGTAAATAATAAAACATGTCAAAACTATGATAGGAGAGCAGGAATTAGCGTCACTGTACTGCCGCAGCAAAAAGGAGCTGTTGGGCCCGCCACCTATTCCCGTTCCATCGGCAGTAGCTGCATGGGCCGAAAATTTGTTGCAGCTGAGCTACCGCCTGAGGTTGTGGCGGCAGGTCTAGCCGCCGCTGGCCGTGGCGGCAGCAGCCACGTGTCAGCTGCCGGGCCTGCCGCCACAGTGTACATGGTCTTTTTTGTCAATACGGTTTGTAGGTGGTCCTTTCTGTCAATACAAAAGTGTGTGTGGTCCTTTGTGACGAAAAATCAGGTTTTGTTAGAAAGGACCACATACGCTATCATATTGGCAGAAAAGACCACCCGCATACCATATTGACAGAAAAGACCACGTACGCGGTGGCGGCAGGTCTGGCAGCCGACACGTGGCACCTGCCGCCACATGTGGAGGCGGCATGACCTGCCGCCACAGCCTTAGGCGGCACCTGATTTTTCGTCACAAAGGACCACACACACTTTTGTATTGACAGAAAGGACCACCTACAAACCGTATTAACAAAAAAGACCATGTACACCGTGGCGGCAGGCCCGGCAACTGACACATGGCTGCTGCCGCCACGGCCAGCGGTGGCCAGACCTGCCGCCACAACCTCAAGCGGCAGCTCAGCTGCAACATATTTTGAAGTTTTGTTAGAAAGGACCACATACGCTATCATATTGGCAGAAAAGACCACCCTCATACCATATTGACAGAAAAGACCACGTACGCGGTGGCGGCAGGTCTGGCAGCCAACATGTGGCACCTGCCGCCACATGTGGAGGCGGCATGACCTGCCGCCACAGCCTCAGGTGGCATCTTGGCTTCAACAGATTTTCGTCCGACGCAGCAACTCGCAACGGGATAGAAGGAGGTGGCGGGCAGCTCCTACAGCGCGACAGCCCGTGCAGCAGCGCGACGCGGCGGCCCCATAAAAAGCAGTCAAAAACAACTCGGCTGCTTCCGAGTTTATGCGCCACTGCTTGCACCCGATCCAGTACTGCCTCGCTCTTTCATTTTCGCTCCCCAAGGCTGAGGAAAATGCCGAGCATGTTGGTTCCTCCGTTGCAAAGTTTTTCCACGCACATGCTAGTATTTGTTTCTACTGCAGCACGTGGCTTGATCAGGACTAGCAGTACTAGGTAAATAATAAAACATGTCAAAACTTGGAGAGGAGAGCAGGAATTAGTGTCACTGTACTGCCGCAGCAAAAAGGAGTTGTTGGGCCCGCCACCTATTCCCGTTCCGTCGGCAGTAGCTGCATGGGCCGAAAATCTGTTGCAGCTGAGCTGCCGCCTGAGGTTGTGGCGGCAGGTCTGGCCGCCGCTGGCCGTGGCGGCAGCAGCCATGTGTCAGCTGCCGGGCCTGCCGCCACGGTGTACATGGTCTTTTTTGTCAATACGGTTTGTAGGTGGTCCTTTATGTCAATACAAAAGTGTGTGTGGTCCTTTGTGACGAAAAATCAGGTGCTTATCGCATAGAAAAGGTCATACGTGTGCGTATTTGTATCGTAGAGGTGATGGTGCGTATTGGTAGTTGTGGTGTATCATACGTGTATGTATGTATGTATATTATATGTGTATCACACGTGCATACTCGGTTGGACAATGCCGGGTGGGGACGGACATGTCAACCCAGCGTGTGGCCCGCGCCTCCCTGGCACGTACGGAGCCCGGACCAGCTAGCGTCATCGCCACCAACACGTACGCTCTTCATCGATGGGCGTTGGGCGAGCATGCAAGCAACGAGCGAAGTGTAGCAGGGCCACCAGGAGACGGGACCCGAGGTTCATTCTCGGCGGCGCCGCTGCACAGGGTAAGGTTCTCAAACGTGGCATCGAGCAGGCCCCAAAGTCGCCGTCGCATGCATCCACGTTCCCGTCGCCTATCTCTCTGACTGGTGGGTGAGTCTTTCTCTCCCCGAGCAGATTGGGCTGGCCTGGAACGCAAGACAGCGTCCCTGCCACTGAGCGAGAGCGTCCCCGCCCTCCACAGCCGTGCGTCACTCCGGCGCTGGCGTCCACCGCACCTCTCGCGCCCCGGTTCGCTCCACTCCGACCGGTCCGGCCACCTCGTCTTCCGCCCTGGTCCCGCCTCCCTCTCTGGCACCGCCGCTTGCTACTGCCATGACCTTAAGCCCAGATCTGTTTCCTCCATGGCCCGGCTGGAGGGAGAGAGGCCGATTGTTTCCGGGCTGGGGATCTCGGAGGGCTCGGCGGAGTCCGACGCCCTGCCGGCGGTGGAGTCTGTGCCACGGTCGGAGGCCTCTACCGCGGTGTGGGAGCGACCACCTCCATCCAAGAAGGAGCTCTGGCGGCTCCGCCACGGCGAGGGAAACCAGGCGGGTCCCTCCAGGGCAAGGCATGGTGGACCGCCGCCGTTGTGTGTGGAGGTGATCCCGGAGTTGAGGGATAGGTGCTTCCGGTGTCTTGAAAAAGGCCACTTTCGCCATGACTGCACCAACCTGGAGGTCTGTTTCCGGTGCGGGATGCCTGGCCATGGCTCCCGTGACTGCAAGCGGCCCAGGAGCCCGTCCTCTACTGATGAGCTCATGCGTGAGGCTATCGCCATGGTGGCTCGCCGCGCCTCCCCGCGGGTCAGCCCGGATCGCCCGGTGGCTCGCGCGGCCGCCCCGCCGCCGCCGCCCCCGCCGATTCCATGGGCGGCCGAGGTGGCGTGGCCTCGGCTGGCGCCCCCCAGGCTCCAGGTCGCCATGGAGACGGATGAGGGCGAATCGGAAATCGACGTGGTCCGGCGTTCGCAGTCCATAGAGGATCTGGAGCGTCAGCTGCGCTTCGCCATGGTCGCCTACGTGGGCGGTGCTCGGCGGAGGCTGGCACCACAGCGGGTGCTTGAGGTTCTGGCGGGTAATCTCGACATCACGGAGGATCAAGTCTCGGTTCACAAGTACAGGCCGGAGGATTTCTTGGTGGTTTTTGCCTCGGCGGCGATCAGGAACAGAGTTGCGGCGTGCCCGGAGGTGGAGTTTCAGGGAGACCAGCTGCTTTTTAGGCCATGGAACCGGCAGTCGCAGGCAGTGCACTCGATCTTTGGCTTCAAGGTTTGGATCGTCATGGAGGGGATCCCTCCCCATGCTTGGGAGAGGGAGATGGCGGAGGAGCTGCTTGGGACGGCCTGCAAGGTGGACTCGGTGGCGCCGGAAACTAGCTCCAGGACGGATCTCTCTGCTTTCAGGCTGACGGCGTGGACTGCCAATTCGATGATGATCCCTTCCCTTTGCTGGCTCGCCATCCTGAAGCCCGGATCGGAGATGCCCCCGCCGCTGTTGCAGTACAAGGTCCTTATCCACATTGACGCGGTGGCGGACTTCAAGGAAGCAGGGGAGCCTTGGTTCTTGGGCGGCTCCTCGGACAGTGGCCAGAGTGGACTGCCAGGCTCACCGGACGAGTTCAGAGATGGCAGACAGGGCTCGAGGCCGCGACAGCTAGTTTGGCAGTTCGGTGTGCGTGATGTGCGAGGCGGTGAGCTTGGGCGCGAGGCTAGCGGCGGCGGCCATGGTGGTACGGCGAGGTGCTCGGCGGAGCCAGACTGGCGCCTGCCCCCGATGGCCCCCACCCCAGTCACCCTGCCTGGTGGGCCACCTGTGAGGTTGTAGGATAGGGTGATGGCTCGGAAGTCAGCTTTTGACCGCCTTTTAGGTCAGCAGATGGGTGGGGACGCAAGGGAGAAGGTTCCTGAGTGCAGTTTGAACAGGGTTGGCGCGATGGCTACTGGACAAGTGGTGGAAGTGCATGTGTTACCGTTGGAGGAAGGCGCGACGAACCGGGTTGGGCAGGATGGGGATCCTCAGGCCGACAAACTAATGGCAGCGGGACAGTTGCCTCTCCAGGGCACGCCTCGGGATAGCATGGCGACGGTTGCATCGGGGGGGTGCGCAGGCCCTGTGAGCCAATGGTGAGCCCCCTGCGCTCAAGGGAGAGCAAGGCGTTCCCCATGGGTTCTGGGGGAATGGACCCACCTGAGAATCTCGTGTCTGGCTCAATGCAGGAGGACAGGAATCAGTTGGTGGGACCCGCTGGGCCACCTATGGTGAGGGAGAAAGACAGGACTGGCGAGCTACATGATAAGGCTCCGGCCTTGGGCGGAGAGCCATTAAAGGAGGGCCATGCAGTGGCCACCGAGGGTGGGGGCCATGACGGGAATCATGCACATGCATCATGCATGGAGGCATGCACGTACGGCGCCACAGATTACATTAACAAGGTCGTGGAGGGCGATCGCTCTGAGGATTTAGATGGGATCAGGCAGCAGCAGATGGCCATTGTACCTGTTGAGCCTGAGCTGCACAGGGAAATGGCTGCTGCTGGCTGTGACGAGCAATCTAGTGACGAGACGGCAGGCATGACGATGCAAGAGGCCCAAGCCTATGGCAAGCTGAAGAGTTTTTGCTCCAACATCATCAAAAAACTTGCTCCTCCACTGCTGAAGGAGGTGCAGGCTACGCAGTTGCGTCCGGATGCAGAGCCATTCACGCCCAAGAGAGCTATGCAATCTTCGAAGAAGGCTACGGGACCAAGAAGAACTAAGGAGAATCCGGCGGAGAACGTGCTGCTCCATGCCCTTAGCATGGTTCCGGAGGATATGGTGGTCGATGATGGGGTGGTCCATGAGCTCAAGGCTCTATTTGATTCTCCACTGCGGGAGCAACATGTGAGAATCATTGCTGCTCTCTTCAGCAAGACCATCCCATCGGCGGTGGATTTGGAGGCGAGCAACTCGGTGATGATCTCCGTCAACTAGGAGGTGGGAGGTGGGGTGGGTGGCAGGTCTCTCTATGGATCTACACCCCCAAGTGTTGTGCTGGAATGTTCATGGCCTGAACAATCCGGCAAAGCGCAAGGCTGTGAGAGAATTCGTGGGCACGGTGAAGTGTAACTTGGTGTGTTTCCAGGAAACCAAAATGGATGTAATGGACCATTTCATTGTTATGCAATGTCTAGGGCCATCTTTTGATGGCTTCACTTACTTATCGTCCCAGGAGACGAGGGGTGGCATCTTATTGGCGTGGGATAGCTTGGTGTTGACGGTGGACACTTTCTAGTATAACGCTAACTTCATTACGGGTCTGGTACACACAAAGATTGGAGACCCTTGGTGGATTTCGGTGGTTTACGGGCCACAAGGTGACGAGGAGAAGTGCCAGTTCTTGCTGGACCTAGACGCGAGACATGCGAGGAGTCCGGGGCCGTGGATGCTGCTGTGAGACTTCAACATGATACTTCATGCCGCGGAGAAGAACAATAATAACCTTAACAGAACGATGATGAACAAATTCAGGCAGTTTGTGGCTGAAAAGAGCTCAAGGAGATGTACATGCACGGCCATAAATTTACGTGGTCCGATGAACGAATGATGCCGACCCTCACCAAGATTGACCGTGTGCTTATTTCGGTGGACTAGGAGCTAGAGAATCCTGCCTATCAGCTGCAGGCGCTCTCTACTAGAGTTTCAGATCATGCACCTTTGCATTTGTCCACAAGCGCTAGCTTCTGCCCAAAGAAAAGGTTCCGCTTCAAGCTTTTCTGGACGAGAATGGATGGCTTCGAGGATGTTGTGAGAGATGCCTGGGTGTGTGATGCGGGCATTGTTGATCCATATAAGAGGTTGGATGCTTTGTTGTGGAACACGGCTAGCCACTTGCAAGCGTGGGGCCAACGCAAGTTAGTCAATGTGAAGATGCTCATGCGGGTGGCCACTTGGGTCATTCATAGGCTGGACGTAGCCCAGGAGAATAGAGTTCTGCAGATGGAGGAGGCGTGGCTACGAAGAACACTGAAACATTCGCTCCTTGGTTTGGCCGCGCTCGAGAGAACTATTAACCGGCAAAGGTCGAGGCTCAAGTGGATCAAAGAGGGTGACGCCAACACCAAGCTGTTCCAAGTTGTGGCCAATGGCAGAAGGACCAAGAACTACATCCCTCATATCAAGCATGGAGGCGAAATCATTACGGGCCAGGAGAGAATGGTGGACACATTCGGGGAGGTGTACAAGCAACTGATGGGCACGGCACAGGCCAGGGATCACACCCTCAACTTACAATACCTGCAGATGGAGCCGGCTGAACTGAGCATGCTTGAGGAGATCATCACGGAGGAGGAAGTTTGGCAGGTCATCAAGGAAATGGCACCGAATCGTGCACCGAGACCGGATGGTTTCATCGGAGCGTTCTTCCAAAAAAACGCATATGTGGGGGACACTAAACTGGACATCATGGCCGTGATGCTTAAGCTATATGTGGGGGACACTGGGGGCTTTTCTAAGCTCAACAAGGCGCATATAATCCTCATTCCAAAAAAACCGGATGCGGAGGAGGTTGGGGATTACCGGCCGATCAGTTCAATCCATAGCATCCCCAAGCTCTTCGCTAAGGTTCTCGCCAACCGGCTGCGCAGTCAAATGCCGGAGATTGTGGCCATGAATCAATCTGCGTTTATTAAAGGAAGGCATCTGCATGATAACTTCTTGTTGGTGCGGCAAGTGGCGCGGAAGATTCATGCTAAAAGAGTCCCAGGAGTGTTCATGAAGCTGGATATCTCAAGGGCTTTTGACTCGCTATCATGGACTTTTTTGTTCGAGGTGATGCGGGCAAAGGGTTTTGGGCAGAGATGGATGACTTGGATAATGGCAATTCTGCACTCGGCTAGCACCAAGGTGGTGGTGAATGGTGTTCCGAGAAGGAGTTTCTTGCACGCCTGCGGTCTACGCCAAGGCGACCCAATCTCGCCAATGCTCTTTGTCATTGCCATGGATGCGCTAACGGCGCTTGTTCACAAGGCCTCAGATTTGGGAGTGCGCAGCTCATACACCGGCATTTCGTCGCTGCAAAGGATTTCGATCTATGCGGATGATGTAGCGCTGTTTGTCAAGCCTTCGTGGCAAGACTTGTCGGCCGTTCGGAAGATGCTGGACGTGTTTGGAGAGGCCTCCGGACTGAAAGTTAACTACCGCAAATCATTGGCGATTTTGATCCGAGGCGACCAGGAGGACAAGGATCGAGTGGCTGGATTACTGCACTGTGGGCTTGCTGAATTTCCATGCAAGTATCTTGGCCTACAGCTTGCCATCAGAAGCTTAACGCGGGCCGAATGGATGCCCATGCTGGACCTAGTCCGGAAGGTGATTCCCGCCTGGCAAAGAGGCCTTATACAGCGGCCCAGTCGGCTTGTTTTGGTTCAGTCTGTCGTTGTAGCTAGACCGGTGCACCACCTGATGATTACGGACGCTCCAGTGTGGGTTTTCGAGGAGATGGATAAATGGATGAGGTCGTTCTTTTGGGCTGGTAAGGAGAAAAGCAATGGAGGACAATGCCTGGTGGCTTGGGACTAGGTCTGCAGGCCGAAGCAGTTGGGAGGTCTAGGGATTAAGAACTTGAAGGCCCAGGCCCTAGCCTTGAGAGTGAGGTGGGAGTGGCTTAGGAGAACTGACCCCGGCAGACCATGGCAAAGTTTACCTATGGCGGAGGATCACAACGCAAGGGCCGTGTTCGACGCCATGGTCGGGATTGAGGTTGGGAGGGGTGATAGCGTCCTGTTCTGGAGGGACAAGTGGGTACACGGGTTCGGCGTAGCTGACATCATGCCTCGCTTGATGGAGACGGTGCCAACGAGGATTGCTAACAGCCGGACCGTTCATCAAGCACTCGCGGAGGACAGGTGGTATGAGGACTGCGAAGCTACTGCTTCCTTCACTGCCCAATTACAGTGCATGCACCTTTGCCATGCGCTGGCATCGGTGCACCGAGACGAGAATGAGCCAGACAAATTTGATTGGCCGGCGACGACCACGGCGACCTACTCGGCCCAATCGGTCTATTCCTACCTCTGCTCGGGGCTCCAGAGATCACCGACGGCGGCTTGTACTTGGAGAAACTGGGCGACGCTCAAGTGCAAGCTATTTATCTGGCTAGCGCTGCAATACAGATTATGGACATTAGACAGAAGAGCACGTCACGGTCTGCAGGACCAACCATCTCCCTGCTTCACGTGCTTACAAGCAGAGGACAATGTTGATCACATTCTGGCCAAGTGTACTTTTGCGCAGGAGGTGTGGCACCGAGTGTTTGACATGCTAGGCATCAATGCTCTAGGAACAACTCAGAATGACACCTTCTCGGACTGGTGGATGAGAGAAAGGAAAAAATTTAGGGGAGCAGACAGAAGAGGTTTTGATACGCTGGTGATGGCCGGGGCTTGGATACTTTGGAAGCAAAGAAACGCAAGGGTGCTCAATAGACACGATCAACAAAAGCCGGCACCCCTTTCTACTAACCTAGTGCTCGATGAAATCACGACTTGGCACACGGCAGGACGTGGAGCGGGACGTCTACAACGATTCGTGAGGAGTTAGTCTAGCGCGCATGGAGTTGGAGTAGGTGTGTGTTTCTCATCCTGGGTTGTTCGCACCCGAGATGAGCCTCTTGTAAATAACTCTCTTTTTGTCTATAAAGATATGGTACGCCATTGGCGTACTTTCAAAAAAAAGTCTTTCTCTCCTACGCGCGCGACGTGAGCGGGTGGACGTGTTAAAGAAAATACTGAGCAGTCTTTGCATTTGTTAGCTGCAGTGTCCAAATGCATCTAACAAAACGAGTCAACCCAAACCAAAGCAAGCAGTAACAAGTACTCCCTCCGTTTTTATTTAGTTCGTTATTAGCTTTGGTAAAAATCAAGCTTTGTAAACTTTGACTAAGTTTATAAATAAAAATATTAACATATACACTAACAACCCAACATCATTAGATTCATTATTGAATGTACTTTTACAACATATAGATTTGTTATGGTAAATATTTATATTGTTTTCTATAAATTTGATCAAACTTTACGAAGATTGACTTCAGTCAACTCTAATATGCAAAGTAAATAAAAACGAAAGGAGTACTAAAATTTTTCTAGGGATTAGGACAAGTCATGACCCCTGTTTTATAAAAACAGTTACCTGAAGAATTAGGACGCGTCTGGGATGTATGAGCAGCAGTATTAAACACAGAGTCAAACCCATAGTAGTTAACCAGCACCTCCCCTTCTCTCTCTCTACTTCTCCTTGCAAGGGAACAAGATGAGGAAGCAAGGTTGAAGAACAGGAGCAAACAGAGCTTTTTAGATCATGATCCCAAGATGTGAGTACAGTAGTACAATGATATGATCGTCGATCGCCCACGCGTCGATCGGACGATGCGTGCTGCCACTGCCCCCGGCGATATATGAGGCGCCACGGGGGAGCGTCGCCGCCGTCGGGCGGGAACCTGACTCTCTCACCCGGGTGCTGAACCTCCCTCCCTCCCCAGCAACGCGCTCCGGAACCTCGAGGTGCTCGTCGCTGCAGTTCCTTCCAGGCCGGCTTCCTTCAACACCTTCCTTCTCCGGGACGTGACTGTTGGAGGCGCTCACCGGTCTCCAGGAGCTCTCGCGGTGCCGCCCCGAAACGGCTAGCTCCGCGTACGTGCTCAACCCCCGGAACAACACGTTCGCGGGCCAGCGACATCGATCGGCCTAGACCTTGGCGCGCTCAAGTCAAGAACGTCGACCTCGGTGTCAACAACTTCACGGGGCCCAATCCATCCCGGCGAGCCTCCCCGAGTGCAGGGGCATGACTTGACGGCACTTGTTTTGTTTGGGGCCATCCTCCTCCGATCCTGGTTTTGCCGGCCGACCCTGCGCATCGGCGTCACTGTGAACCTCGACGCGCGGCACGCCGATCGAGGGTCAAGAAGCCGGCCAGCCGGAGTGGGTCGCCGCCAGCGGGAGGCTGGCCTAGGGCCGAACAGTTGGTCGGCGTGGCTGCATCCGAACCGGAAATCGTCGGGGTCAGCGTCAGCTTGTCGGAGCTGTACGTGCTGGTGCTGTTGGAGCCGTGGCCATACTCGACAAGGTACTGGCAGAGCGACGAGCAGCCATTGAAGACGTCACGGCCGAGCCCCAGGTGGCACTCCCGGAGTACGTTACAGGAGAAGGCCGAGTACGTGGCCGATCTGCATGGCTGGGTCGAACACGGAGTTCTTCTGGCGGTGGCATGGCTCCGGGACGGGGCACGGGCGGCACAGCACCCACGAGACTGTTAGAAGTATAATTATGTTTAAGTTAAAGATAGGATTGGTTTAAACCATGTACGACTTGTCCCCTACTTCAAGTCTCTCTTACATATTGTACTTTATATATATCCCACACCTGGGTCAGATCAATACAACAACAGAATTATTAGTCATCCTATAATTTCTACATGGTATTAGAGCGGTTAGTCTCACGACGCCGGTCCTAAGACCTTCCACCACTTCCGCAGTGCGCCGCCCCCGGGGAGATCAATCTTCTCTCCCTGGGGGCGCGGCACCCGATCAATCAGAGATTAGATCGGTTCTTGTAGTTTAGATCAATTTCTTGGATTAGATACAAAAATTCAAAATTCCAGTTAGATCAATTTTCCTTGGCCACAAATAAATTCCTAGATCTCCACAATCCTATGTCCGCTGAAAATTTGTGCAGATCAATCGTTAATGTGTGCAAATACGGCGACACAAGCGGCTGCTTCTCCATCACATGCGCCGGCCGGGTCATCCGATGCAAGCGACAACATCAAGCACCAGCAGGCACCAGTCGGCTTCCAGCCCGCTTCGATCCGATCGCCATCGACTCTGCCTCTGCACCGAGCACCACACCGCCCGCCAGAGAAGTCTGGGATCGCGGGAGGGCGTCTCCCGCCCAGATTTCCATCGCGAACGAGTGCGCGGATCTCCCGGCGACGTTCGCGAGCGACTTCAATCGGCTTCCTCCCGTAGGCGCCGCTTCCGATCTACGTCGACCCGATCGAGGCGGATCACGCACACAGCTTGGATCCGATCTACAATGGTCTCAGGCTCACGCGCAGGGCGCAGCTACCCCGATCCATGCGGCAGCGACGGCGGTGGTGGCGGCGCCAACCTACTTCGGCAGCCGACACATCGTCGAGCCATACAAGTCTACAGCCAGCCACGAGCCGTCCGAGCGAACTACATCGAGCGCCCGAGTCTTCCCCGAGCCGGCCCCACAAGCTTCGTCGAGCAGACCAGAATCGTGTGGCTTCTCCGCGGCGGCACGTGCATGGTTCAGCAGGCGCGCACGGCTTCAATCAGCGACCACCTGCGGCGGCGCGGGACTCCGTCCAGCTCAGGCGCAAGTCAGCTTCGACCCGGCAGGCAACGTGAATGCAAACATCACTCGGCCACATATGCATGGACGTGAGGCCCAAGAGATTACATGGTTGCATGCAGGTTATTCATCGATGCTAATTACTTAGGGTTTCCGGCTGCGATCAGATGCAATCCTTGAACTCGCTGCACCTCCAACCGGCCTCCTGCGCACACGGACTCCATCGAGAGTTATGTTCCACAAGACCACGACGCAAGAGTTTGTCTCGGATCACGGAAGGGCAATATGCCAGCATCAACCGCGGGCGCCCCAAGCACGCTACATCGACACGCCATCTGCACAGTTATTCTTCGTCGAGCCCAATATCAACACCGAGTTGCATCATCCACATGCCAGGCCGGTGTGGAATGTGTGCAATTCTTCATCGACTTCTTCAGCACGACACGACATCGACACCCCGTCGTCACGAGGGACGCCTCCAAGCGACGCATCATTGTCGACATGTCGTTGCATCGCCGACACTTCACCGCCAATGTCTTCATCAACATGGTCTTCACCAACATCATCGTCGACACACCGCCACCGTCTCGTACACAAGATGGACAACTAGCGTCCTCTGACAGATTTTTTCTGCAAGACGCGACCATGACGACGGCAATGATCGCGTCACGACGACGGCATCGACCGCGTCATCCACGACAACACGACTGCATCGACACGGCGTCACTCCAGTGACGACCCTACACGACCACACGGTTCTGGCAAAACTGATGTGTGCTCGATGGGCTTCCTCCGGTCTTGGCAAAATTGGCGGACTCATCGCCGACGGCACCCTCTGACATCTGCAAGATGTATCGTCCACGTCTGCAGCCCCGTCATAGCGCATTTTTTTGCGCCTCCGGCTGTGTGCGGTTTCATCATCCACGACGACCACACCATCGACCACGGCTACATCACCATGATCGGCTACCTAGACATTGACATTGATGACTACGTCTACAGCAACTCATCGGCAACAACTTCAGTCAACAGCGTCCGCGTCGTCACTACCGTCCACGCCACTCCCGCTGTGACTGCGGGAGGGAATAGAGGAGAAGGCATGAAGGCACCAGAAGGGGACGCAGTCACCGCCCTAGGTGCCAATCCATCAGAGACGCAGTTGATGATGGCGCGGCGGAGAAGACGACGAAAGCGCAAGACTTCAAATCCAGTCATACTCGTCCGCTTCACTCCCGCTACGACTGAGGGGGAATGTTAGAAGTATAATTATGTTTAAGTTAGAGATTAGGAGTTAGAGATAGGATTGGTTTAAACCATGTACGACTTGTCCCCTACTCCAAGTCTCTCTCACATATTGTACTCTATATATATCCCACACCTGGGTCAGATCAATACAACAACAGAATTATTAGCCATCCTATAATTTCTACAGAGACGTTGCTGAGGTGTCGATGTGCATGGTCTGGGTGATCGCTGGCGTGCCGAGCCCCACGGTGACCACGTATATCTATTAACTTCCGGGCGGGGGGGGGGGGGGGGGGGGTGGGGCGTCGAGCAGCCGTACAGTACGTCGAAACCATCACGACACGAAGACGGGACGCCAAGGCACCGCGCCGTCGAAACCACCTGCAGACATCCTCTGCGCCTGTCAGATTCTCCTTCATTGACCTGTCCATCGGGTCCGGCGGCCGGTGCTCTTCCTTAAGCTCGATATCGTAAAGGCATTTGACTCAGTGTCTTGGCCATATCTGCTGGGCATGCTGCGCGCGAGAGGGTTCGGCAGACGTTGGTGTGAGTGGATGTCTATGATGCTGTCAACTGCCTCCTCCCGTGTGCTCATCAATGGCCATGCGGGGGAGCTTATCCAGCACCGGTGTGGCCTTCGACAAGGTGACCCGCTCTCGCCTTAACTCTTCATTCTGGCGATGGAGCCGTTGCAGCGCATCCTGGATCTCGCCGTCCCCGCGGGAGCCATCTCGCCGCTCAGAGGAAGGATCCCTCGGTTCCGCACCTTGCTCTACGCGGATGACGTGGCTCTCTTCCTCAATCCCGTCCGAGCTGAGCTGGCCATGGTGCGCGCCATTCTCACCTCCTTCGGACTGGTCTCGGGGCTGCATGTCAACTTCTCCAAGATTGTGGTCTTCCCAATCTGCTGCGAGCTCCAGGACGTGCCCAATATCGCCGAACCGCTCGGGGCTGAGGTCTCCTCCTTCCCTTGCAAGTTCCTTGGCCTGCCTCTTTCCCTCAGGCGGCTACGCAAGATCGACTGGATGCCTTTGCTGGACAAGATCCGGGCGCGCCTGGCATTCTGGAAGGCCACGCTGCTCTCCATGGCAGGCCGATTGGTCCTCTTTAGGCCAACTCCACCGCGCGAACCTATCATGTCCGCCCCCGTCCGTTTGGGGTAAAAGGGACAAACGAGACGGCCCAGCGCGCGCAAATGGACTTTTGTCCGCTTTCGACCCATCCCCGGCCCAAGTTTGCGCCGGTTTTAGGGTGAAACGGACAACGCGCGGACGGGCGGGACGCGCGCTTGTCCTCCCCTGGCCCGCCTGTTGATGGGAGAAACTAAAACCCCCCACGCCCATTTGGCGCCATTTGCCCCAAACCCTCCCACGTCCCTCCCGCCGCCCCCTCTCTCCCCCGTCCATGGCCGACGCCCCGCCGAGTTCCGGCGGCCTGGCCGTCGACCCGCCCGCAAAGGTGAAGAAGAAGGCGCCAAGAAAGCCGCGGTCGGAGTGCACGCCGGAAGAGATCGCCAAGTTGGACGCAGAATCGGAAAAGAGGAGGGAACGGAGAGCGGTCGTCAAGGTCAATGCCGCCGCGGCCAAGTTCGCCGCCCAGCGCGAGGAGCTGGATGCCGCGCGGCGCAAGGCCGCTGCCGACGAGAAGGAGGACCTCGTCAACAAAGCGCACGCCATCCTAATGCTTGGTATGGGTCGTCCTGCCGGGTTCCCTGCAGCAGCCGTCGGCCCGGCGAGCACATGCTCGTCGGTCGCCCGGCCTACGCACTGCCAGTCGCCGACGTCGCGCACCGCGCCCATGTCGCTCGGCTTTCCTCCGCCAAGGCACGACGGCCAGACCCGTTTCTCGGGGTCGCCGGACGTGGGCTTGTTCGCTCATCCACACCGCGCCCCGCGGCCGTCATCGACCTCAACGTCACGCCTGGGTCCAGCAGCGGCGGCCGGCCGTCCGTCCATATGAGAAAGCAGGCACGGGCACCATTCACGGGCACCATGCCGCCCCCCGCGTCTTGTTTGACGGAATGCCAACCCCAACGCCAGCGGTCGACGACCCCTTCTACAACCGCTACATGGAGGACGTGATCTTCGAGGGTGGGCATGACCATACCTACGACCCCGATGAGACCCAAAGTCAGGATGGCCGCGCCGAGTACGTCCCCGATGAAGAGGCCGACGACCGTGCTGACTACGGCCATGGTGACTCATGGCATGAAGATGATGACATCTATGTCGAAGGTGATGATGAAGAAGAAGAAAGCAATGTCGTTGATATTAGTGGTGCGCCATTGTTCATCGACGAGCTCACCCAAAGAGCGGAGGCACAAAAGAAGAGGAAGAGCATTCGCACGGGTTCATATACACAAGATGAGGACAAGTTGATTTGCGAAGCTTGGATGGAGATTAGCCAAGATCCGAGGACCGGCGCGCAATAAAAGGGCATTGTTTTTTGGACGAGAGTCCACAAAACATTCCATGAAAGGAAGATGTTTGAGCCCTACCAAATTACAAGCAACCGTGGCATCGACTCGATTCAAAAAAGATGGTTGTTCATCCAACAAGAGTGCAACAAGTATTGCACCGCATTTGAGAGCGTTGAAGCACGGCCCGTGAGTGGTCTCGGCGTTGGGGACATGGTATGCTCTCCTCTTTCTAGCCCTTTCCTTGCTACGGCCATGAGACTTCGGCCGTGTATATGTTTGCATGTTCACTTATTGTTGATCATGTGGTGTAGGCATTTCAATCTTTGGAGGCATTCAAGGCCCGGCACAATGACAAGCCATTCACTCTTACGCATTGTTGGACGATCATCAACAATTGCCCTAAGTTCAAGGATCAATACCGTGAACTTCAAAGAAAGAGAGGCAAGAAGACGGCCAAGTTCGCCGGAGGTGGGGATGGCGAGGCGTTGAAGAGGCCGAGGGGCAAGACCAACTCTAAGGTGGACGACATACGTGACGCCTCATCCATGGCCTTGCATGAGACTTTGCATGGCATGATGTCCCAAAAGGATGTGAGGGACGAGAAAAAGCGGCAAAGCAAGGACGAGAAAATGAAGCAATACCTAGACCTTCAAAGACAGAAGCTTGAGATGGAGGAGGCGGCCAATAGGAGGAAGATCGACATGGAGGAGGCGGCCCGGCAAAGGCAGCTCGACATGGAGGAGGCGGCCCGGCAAAGGCAGCTCGACATCGAGGCCGACAACGTCAAGGCCAGGCAGAGGCAGCTCGACATCGAGGCCACCAATGCCGCCACCAAAGCGAAGGAGGTGGCCCTTGCGATCATGAGCGTGGACTTGTCGAAGATGAGCGACAAGACGAGGGCCTGGTTCGAGGCCAGGCAGAAGGAGATGCTCGACGCCGAAGGCCTGAACTAGGTCGTCCGATCGGCGTGGCCGTTCTTTTTGAGGATGGCAAGGGTGCCGCCCGCCCGTCGGGCCGCTGGCAGTGTCCGGTGAGAAAACATTCATTTTGGAGGCCGGCTGTGTTGCCGGCCGCTGGCTGTGTTGCCAGCGAGGAGAACTATTTATTTTGGAGGCTGGCTATGTTGCCGGCCGCTGGCTGATGCCGGCGATGGACGTGTAGGCCGCTGGCTCTGTTGCCGGCGTGATGAACCGGGGCCGCTGGCCTGAACTAGGGCTTGGCATTTGAAACGTTGCTTTTAGTTTTTTAAGTAGACGCAGACAGGATGGGGCAAATGGATGCGGCCGCGCGCTGGGCGCACGGCCACCGGATCCCAGGACACGCCCGGACACGACCCCAAATCCCTACCCAAACGGACAGAATCCGGACAAAACGGACGTCCGTTTGGGGTCGCGCGGTGGAGTTGGCCTTAACGCGATCCTCTCCGCCTTCACGGTCTACTGGTTGTCCATGTTCGAGCTACCGCCTTGGGCGCGTGCCAAGATTGACAGGCTGCGTCGTGCCTGGCTCTGGAAGGGTGAGGAGTCCTGTCACGGCGGGCACTGCAAGGTCGCATGGGGGATTATCTGTCGGCCGTGCCAGCTCGGTGGCCTCGGTGCGATCGACCTGGTGCGTTTTGGTGCCGCCATGCGCCTACGTTGGTTGTGGCAGGAGCGTGTCTCCCTGACCAAGCCCTGGATCAGCCTCCCGATGCCTTGCACGATCGTTGACAGAGCCATCTTTGCAGCAGCAACATGTGTGACCATCAGTTGTGGGGAGTGTGCTCGCTTCTGGTATGATAGCTGGCTCGACGGTTGCGCGCCATTCACCATGGCGCCCGAACTCTTCGCAGTCTCCAGGCGCAAGAATCGTTCGGTCCGAGAGGCATTGCATGGCAGGCGATGGGTGTCCGATCTTCAGGGATGGATCACTGCGCACACCCTGCCTGCATTCGTAAGCCTATGGTCCGCGATCAGCCAGGTAGCGGCCTGATGAGTGTGATGCTTTCTCATGGAAGCCCAACGAGAGTGGCTCCTTCACGGTGACGTCTGCTTACATGACTCAGTTTCTTGGATCTACAGTCTCACCGCTATGGGCCTCGGTTTGGCAGGCTTGGGCACCGGTGAAATGCCGCCTTTTCGCCTGGTTCTTTGGCCAGAATAGGATCCTTACTGTTGACTGCTTGCTTGCCAGGCAGTGGCCGAACTCCTACTTCTGCCTGCTCTGTCGCCGAAACTTGGAGACCGTCGAGCATCTCCTGATCACCTGCCCCTGGTCGCAGCAACTCTGGGCGTGAGTTGCCGATCGCTTCCGCTTGCCTGGATTTCTTCCTGCTTCTTGGCCTCGTTGGACGTCTCTCCACGAGTGGCTCTCTAATCTCTCGGCAGATGCGTCCTTGGCCAAACGCAACAAGTCGATGGCGCTGATGGTCCTTTGGTTCATCTGTAGGGAACGAAATGGCCGTATCTTCAGGAACAGCGAGCACCCGGTCTCCCAGGTGCTGGATCAGCTGCTCGATGAAGCTAGGCAATGGGCGCTCGCCGGAGGCCGGCATCTGTGCTGGGAGTAGTCGCTTAACGTTTCTTTTTTTTTTGTCTCTTCTTTCTTTGCCGCTGCTCTTGTGGCCGGCTCTTTGTACAGTTGGCTCCAGCCGTTCTTCCGCTTAATGAAATCACAACTCTCCTGCGCTCTTTCAAAAAACAAAAACAGTACTATTAATTGTAACAAAAAAAAATTCCAAACACATACTCATCGGTCGGTTTGGTCGATCCGTGGTCGGCTCAATGACACCGTGAACCGACCGATGAACAAAGTCGCAAGTGATCTTGGGTCCGTATGGTGGGCGCCAGGGCGGTCCAACACCGTGGACTAACCGATGGACGGGCCACGAGCACGCACACACGACGGCATCGGGCGTCGTCGACCGTAACCGTGTACCGCCTCGATCGATCCCTGGGCTGCTGCACGATGATGTGCGTCGCGTCGCGGCAGACCGTGCATGGTCCGTGCCTGCCTACCTTACTTTGACACGGTGCGACCGAGCCGATGTCCCGTGCGTGAGTGATCGATGGCCCTGATCGACGACGCATGGATGACCCGGAACCACCCCCCGCCTTCCCCTCCAGCGCGTGTCTGGCCGGCATCGAGACCGACCGACCGGTCAGGCAGCGAGTTGGCGTTGGCCGGCCACGAGCACGACGCTATCGGCCGAGTGTGCTCGATCCAACCGTGTACCCCCGTGCTCCGCACCGATGCGCACGTCTCGTGTTCCGTCCTTTGCACGGAACCAGCGAGCGAGCCTCCCATCCCGTCCCCTTTCCCTCCCCTCCCCTCCCCAAAATAAGTAGTACGCCGCCCTCTCCTTCCCCAATTTCCAAATTCAAAATCGAAATCGCCCACCTCTCCGCCCCGCCCTCCCCGAGCACCAGAACCTCCACCGGCCACCCCAGAGCTCGCCGTCTCCCATGGCGGCCCCGGCCCCCCTCGCCGTTGATTCCCTTGGCGCGGCTATCGAGGCGTTCATGAACGCGCCCACCGCCCCGCCGCGTGGTGGTCATCACCTCCGTCGAGGTCGCCCACTCCGCCGCCCTCCTCGCGTTCCTCGAGTTGCAGGCGGACCGCGACCTCTGGGAGATCGAGAATGGCGGCCGCCTCAACGAGCTCGCCTCGATCGACCGCATGTTCCACGCCATCGTCGTCGATGTGCTCCCGGTACTCGTCGCCGACCCTGTCGCTGCTGTCCCGCTACGCCGTCTTCATCCAGGCCTCCGCCCCCGCCGTCGGC
This sequence comes from Triticum aestivum, assembly GCF_018294505.1. Classification (NCBI taxonomy): domain Eukaryota; kingdom Viridiplantae; phylum Streptophyta; class Magnoliopsida; order Poales; family Poaceae; genus Triticum; species Triticum aestivum. The sequence continues at coordinate 55,739,411 of NC_057804.1, forward strand.
GGCGACTTCGAGCACAGCGCCACGCTCATCTGCCAGGACATGATCGCGTACGCCGACAACACCCGCCGACACCCCCCGCGACTCTCCGCCGCCGACCTGCTCCGCCGCCTGAAGATGTTCCGCTTGGAGACAGTCACCATCGCCGACCACGGCATCAACGACGACAGCCACGTGTTGGCGTGGATGATGGGCCTCGACCACATCCACGTGAACTCCTTCCGCCGCCTCGCGAGCCTTAGGGAGGAGGTCTTCGACGGCCCCCCCGCCGAGTACCGAGTCACCATCGACGCCCTCCCCGCCTCCCACTCCTCCGCCCTCCTCGGCGTGGTGTACTTCGAGGGCGGCGCCAGCGACTGGATCGTTCGCAACGCCGCCCGCCTCACTGCCCTGGCGAACGTCGACGTCTCCTTCCAGCTCATCGGCCTCGGCCTCCTCCCCTTCCTCCACGACAACCCCACCAGCCAGCCAGCGCTTCGGTTCCTCGTCGACTACGTCCGCGACGTCAGGGAGAAGGTCGGAGCCATGGGCGGCGAGTTCGTCACGCACGCCACTGACATGTGTGACAACCTCATTGCGAACGGCACGCGCCCCCTCCCGCCCCCGGAGATGAGGATGGTTACGGAGCAGCTGCGCCGGGATCTCGATGTCTTCAGATCCCGCGACCTGTCCATCCACGAGTCCGACTCCACCGGCGAGCCCACCTCAGGTTCGTCTGACGCCTCGGACTCCACCGGCGAGCCCGCCTCAGGTTCGTCTGACGCCTCGGACTCCACCGGCGAGCCCACCTCAGGTTCGTCTGACGCCTCGGACTCCACCGGCGAGCCCACCTCAGGTTCGTCTGACGCCTCGGACTCCACCGGCGAGCCCACCTCAGGTTCGTCTGACGCCTCGGACTCCACCGGCGAGCCCACCTCAGGTTCGTCTGACGCCTCGGACTCCACCGGCGAGCCCACCTCAGGTTCGTCTGACGCCTCGGACTCCACCGGCGAGCCCACCTCAGGTTCGTCTGACGCCTCGGACTCCACCGGCGAGCCCACCTCAGGTTCGTCTGATGCCTCGGACTCCACCGGCGAGCCCACCTCAGGTTCGTCTTAGGCACAGATATATGGTGTTTGCCTGCGTTCCTTATGAGAGGGAGAATTCTGGCTTAACGAGTTGCTGCTAAGACTTGGCCATAGTGAGTTTTGGATGGCGAGACTACTGATGATATGTACCTGGATTATATTGCCTGTTAATCAATACTCTTAATATGTACTTCGCCATAGAGTACTGATGATATAGTTCGTGATTGTTTGTGTTGATTGTTTATCCTTGTAGGATGTGCAATTGCTTCTCTGAAAGCTATATTTTACTAGAACAGTAGTTCCTTCTGATATGCTCTGTACATATTGCATTGTTGCTCATCAGTCTTTTGTCCATTTAATTGTTGCTCTTTAAAACTTACAGTAGCACCATTTCCATTTGAATGGAATGATTCCAAAATGCAATTGACTATTTTCAAGGAACTATATTCACTACCTGTGAGTTTGAAAAATAAAAATGCGGTATGTATACTCTGTCAGAAATGTGAAAGACTCTGCATAATACAACTTGTCCTAGTTTATATCATTATATATGCTATAATAATTCCATCATCTGAAATAATAAAATTGGAAAGATTCAGATCTGAGAATAATTGTTTATTTTGGATGATCATAGGATTCAATACTATATTAAGCTTGATGGCCATTATTTCTCATGGTTACCATATCAATTCGACCTTGGAACTGTCCTCCTGCATGTTTGAGGTTAAGAGTGGACACTGATGATATGTACACGAATTATATTGCCTGTTAATCAATACTCTGATGGTAGCATCATGTCCGTGACTAGTGCATTGAATTTTGCTTTGAACTTGTTATTTGTCAGCTTGTATTCCTTAATTAGAGCACACCATCTTTCTCCAAATTCTGATGGTAGCATCATGTCCGTGACTAGTGCATTGAATTTTGCTTTGAACCCATAGTGCTTGGAATATTAATTCCAATTTTCGATTTTGCATTCCTTAGAACATGCCATTGGCACCATCTATGATTAGAGTGCGGCCAAGTTGTTTTCAGAGCTGCTTCCATTGCTGATGCTTGATCTGGAACATGAGAACATCAAAACCCTATTAGATAGGTCAACATTTCCGGGAATGATAAGTATGTGTAGTGATAACTGATTTGGTCACAGCAAAAATAACAGACTAACCAGTTAATATTATTGATAGCTTCACATTCCCCATAACTCTAGCAAAAGTGGAGAAAACCCATTCAAATGCTTCTGTAGTTTCAGCTGTCATTAGAACACCAGCAAATACAACTGTCTGGAAGTGGTTGTTGGCTCCAACAAATAAGCCAAACGGCATCTTATAAAGATTTGTTCGATATGTCATGTCAAATGTTACCACATCGCCGAAATGTGAATAGTCAACTTTGTTCTTGCCTGAGCACCACAACATATTCGTTATTGTTCCTTCACTATCAACATCCAAAGCAACAAAAAATGTAGGGGCTGTCATTTTGAGTTGTTCTAAAACTGCAACTGTTTTGCCAATGTCATCTTTCAATTTCTCCTGGGCAAGTCGTGAACAGAGGTTCCCACATGCTCATAGTTGTAATCTCTTGATGCAAAATCTGCTAGAGATCGAAGGCTGTATCCCTCACCCACCTACACAGCTAGGTGGACTGGCAGTCCAGACTCACCATGACGGCGCTGGTTTCTCTGCATCCAGAGTGACCACATCCCATGTATGATCACCGCCCTGTCCTTCCTAGAACACACCCTGTCATCAAGCAAATCACTAGCCCATGAAGTCGGATGAAAGACAGGCAATTTAACCCCTGTGATCTTTTTAGCTTGTTCTCAGAAAATCCTTGCTATGGTGCATTCTGTCAACACATGTCGCACCGATACCTCCTCTGAACCACATGTTTCACAATGAGCAGTAGGTTCCAAGTGTCTCCGATGGAGCTCCTGCTTTGCCGGTGAAAAATCATGCATAACACGCCACCAAAACACCCTGACTTTGGGATTTCCATATCAGCTTCCATGGCCCCTCCATCGATGAACCCGGATTATCATAGCCTCCTACCGCTTGGTTTTGCACATCTTCTTGCAGTTGATATGCCGATCTGACAGAATAAATACCATGCTTCTCTTTCTCCCATGCCCAAATGTCCTCTCCTCTAGACACCATTGGCAGCTTGAGGATTGCAACAACATCAACAGGGAAAAAGATATCTCTGACAAGCCCCTCATTCCACGCTCCACTCTCAGTGGTGACATCAGAAACTGTCACGACGATCTGTGATGGACAGAGGAGGAGATGTGATGTAGACAGTGGCAATTTTGCATTGTGATGGGCCGTGGGCCCCAGGGGGTCAGCTGATGGCCAACAAAGCACACGCCAGGGTCATGATCATGGCCAGGGTACCTGCTAGCCAAAATGTGTGGTGGTTTTAGCAGCTTAAGCACTCTTTGGTTTGGGGCTAGCTAATTTTGTCACTCACACCCAATTCATGTGGAGGCCCTTGCCCCACCTATCCACATTAGTGTTGAAAAAGATGGGAGATTAAGCTGATGCTGTTCTTTGTAATTGGTTGCTTCCTCTTGTGGGGTTGCTTCCACTCGCCAGGATTTTCTGGGGCCTAGATGACATCCTCCCTACCCCTGTAGTCAAGCTAGCTCCCAACCTGTGTGGCATGCGGTGCTTCGTCCTAAAAGCAAAGCAATAGAAACACGACAGGTAACAATCAGTATAATGAGCAATTGAGGATTGGGGATCGTTTTATAATTTTGCCTCATAAACATGTTTAATCCTAGGCTGTTATCATGTCGGAAATCTGTCTAAAACATATGGTTTAAGTGAACCACCGAAACCATACAAGTCATGTCAATCCAAAAATCGTAGAAAGGCTTTTTTGCTTTTCATATGGTCCATGATAGGAGTATTTGCAACTGGATGCATGCGTACTTTCAACCTTTCAACAAAGTGGCGTTTGTTCAAATTTCAAAAAGACAAAGCATGACCACGTTGCAAATCGTATAAGCAAGTTAATTTCAGTCAGAATCTGAACGACAACGACTCCTCTTTTCATATTCGAGGGTTCAATTCAGATCGTGCTCATTGCTTGCACGAACACACTTGTTCTACGCTGCCGATATAGACTCATCTCGTGTCGCTTCAACGGGTAGTGACAAAACTGACAATGTAAATGTTGTCGATCTCGTGGCTGTCAGTTTCAGTATAATGTCAAAAATTGGAGCCCCTGATCGTGCGACGGATGTGCTACAATATGAGACAATCGGACAAACACAAGGACTTCACTTTTTGGTCGTTTGATTAAGTATAGTTTATACAATTTTAGTGATGGATTAGTCCTTGGTTAATGGTTCCCACGATCGCAGTCAACAATTTGGAAAGACCGAGACAATCGGATGGACTGGAACCACAAACAGACCACCCGACAGGAGGGTTGTTCCTCAACCACCTTCTTGCTGAAGCAGCTGAACCTCATTTTCTCATGCCATTTTGCCAAGTCCCAAGTTTTTATTTTTATTTTTTTGGATACTCTGAAATTGTGTTAGACTTCGTATTGTAGCCCTACTGTGTAAACCATACCTTATTGGTATTGGACTTGTATGTCATCATTATATATATATATGTGTGTGTGTGTGTGTGTGTGTGTGTGTGTGTGATAGGCCACCCCTTTGAGGGTTGAACCAGTTCCCCCAAAACCTACGTTTTACATGGTATCGAGTCTAACCTAGGTCCTCCACCCTACCCGCCGCCGCCGACGACGCCATGACCGCTTCCGCTTCGGGTGCCGCCATCTCCGGGTCCATCCCCGCGTCGCTTGCCGCCCTCCTCAACCTCCCACCTCGCCTCTTGGCTCCATCGGTGCCCCAATTCTTCGGCACCACCGCTGTGGGCTCCATGTTCTCAGCTCCAATCCAGCCGCCGTCGCCTGCAACCTCCGCCGCCACGACGGTGATCCTCCCCGCGGCGCCACCCGCGGCCTCTTCCTCATCACTTGCCGTCCTCCCGGCGGCCTCGGGGGAGGTTCCGCCCGCGGTGCCACCCGCGGCCACGCTCGCGACCCTGCCTGCGGCCGCGATCCCTGAAGGAAATATGCCCTAGAGGCAATAATAAAGTTATTATTTATTTCCTCATATCATGATAAATGTTTATTATTCATGCTAGCATTGTATTAACCGGAAACATAATACATGTGTGAATACATAGACAAACTTAATGTCACTAGTATGCCTCTACCTGACTAGCTCATTAATCAATGATGGTTATGTTTCCTAACCATAGACATGTGTTGTCATTTGATTAACGGGATCACATCATTAGGAGAATGATGTGATTGACATGACCCATTTCGTTAGCTTAGCACTTGATCGTTTAGTATGTTGCTATTGCTTTCTTCATGACTTATACATGTTCCTACAACTATGAGATTATGCAACTCCCGTTTACCGGAGGAACACTTTGTGTGCTACCAAACGTCACAATGTAACTGGGTGATTATAAAGGAGCTCTACAGGTGTCTCCAATGGTACATGTGGGTTGGCGTATTTCGAGATTAGGATTTGTCACTCTGATTGTCGGAGAGGTATCTCTGGGCCCTCTCGGTAATGCACATCACTATAAGCCTTGCAAGCAATGTAGCTAATGAGTTAGTTACGGAATGACGCATTACGTAACGAGTAAAGAGACTTGCCGGTAACGAGATTGAACTAGGTATTGAGATACCGATGATCGAATCTCGGGCAAGTAACATACCGGTGACAAAGGGAACAACGTATGTTGTTATGCGGTTTGACCGATAAAGATCTTCGTAGAATATGTAGGAGCCAATATGAGCATCTAGGTTCCGCTATTGGTTATTGACCGGAAACAGTTCTAGGTCATGTCTACATAGTTCTCGAACCCGTAGGGTCCGCACGCTTAACGTTTCGTTGACGATATAGTATTATATGAGTTATGTATGTTGGTAACCGAATGTCGTTCGGAGTCCCGGATGAGATCATGGACATGACGAGGAACTCCGGAATGGTCCGGAGATAAAGTTTGATATATGGGATAATAGTGTTTGATCTCCGGAAGGGTTCCAGAATTCACCGGAAGGGGTTCTGGATGTTTCCCGAAATGTTTGGGTACGAGAACACGTTATTTGGGCCAAAGGGGAAAGCCCACAAGGTTTTTGGAAAGCGCAAAAGGAAGTTTTGCGGAGTCCAGGGGCCAGACGCCAGGGTCCCTGGTGTCTAGGTCCAGACGCCGAGAACCTTGGCGTCTGGCCCTGGAGTCCGAGAAGGACTCTTGCCTTTCGGGTGAAACCGACTTTGTGGAGGCTTTTACTCCAAGTTTCAACCCCAAGGCTCAACATATAAATAGAGGGGCAGGGCTAGCACCAAAGACACATCAAGAAACACCAAGCCGTGTGCCGGCAACCCCGTCCCCTCTAGTTTATCCTCCGTCATAGTTTCCGTAGTGCTTAGGCAAAGCCCTGCGGAGATTGTTCTTCACCAACACCGTCACCACGCCGTCGTGCTGCCGGAACTCATCTACTACTTCGCCCGTCTTGCTAGATCGAGAAGGCGAGGACGTCATCGAGATGAACGTGTGCAGAACTCGGAGGTGCCGTGCATTCGGTACTTGGATCGGTTGGATCGTGAAGACGTACGACTACATCAACCGCGTTGATAAACGCTTCCGCTTAGCGATCTTCAAGGGTATGAAGATACACTCCCCCTCTCGTTGCTATGCATCACCATGATCTTGTGTGTGTAGGATTTTTTTTGAAATTACTACGTTCCCCAACAGTGGTATCAGAGCCTAGGTTTTATGCGTTGATGTTATATGCACGAGTAGAACACAAGTGAGTTGTGGACGATACAAGTCATACTGCTTACCAGCATGTCATACTTTGGTTCAGTGGTATTGTTGGATGAAGCGGCCCGGACCGACATTACACGTACGCTTACGCGAGACTGGTTTTACCGTCGTGCTTTGCACACAGGTGACTAGCGGGTGTCTGTTTCTCCAACTTTAGTTGAACCGAGTGTGGCTACGCCCGGTCCTTGCGAAGGTTAAAACAACACTAACTTGACGAAATATCGTTGTGGTTTTGATGCGTAGGTAAGAACGGTTCTTGCTCAGCCCGTAGCAGCCATGTAAAATTTGTAACAACAAAGTAGAGGACGTCTAACTTGTTTTTGCAGGGCATGTTGTGATGTGATATGGTCAAGACGTGATGCTATATTTTATTGTATGAGATGATCATGTTTTGTAACCGAAGTTATCGGCAACTGGCTGGAGCCATATGGTTGTCGCTTTATTGTATCAAATGCAAATGCCCTGTAATTGCTTTACTTTCACTAAGCGGTAGCGATAGTCGTAGAAGCAATAGATGGCGTAAACGACAACGATGCTACGATGGAGATCAAGGTGTCGCGCCGGTGACGATGGTGATCACGACGGTGCTTCGGAGATGGAGATCACAAGCACAAGATGATGATGGCCATATCATATCACTTATATTGATTGCATGTGATGTTTATCCTTTATGCATCTTATCTTGCTTTGATTGACGGTAGCATTTTAAGATGATCTCTCACTAAAATTATCAAGAAGTGTTCTCCTTGAATATGCACCGTTGCCAAAGTTCATCGTGCCCAGACACCACGTGATGATCAGGTGTGATAAGCTCTACGTCCATCTACAACGGGTGCAACCCAGTTTTGCACATGCAGAATATTCAAGTTATACTTGACGAGCCTAGCATATACAGATATGGCCTCGGAACACGGAGACCGAAAGGTCGAACGTGAATCATATAGTAGATATGATCAACATAGAGATGTTCACCATTGAAACTACTCCATCTCATGTGATGATCGAACATGGTTTAGTTGATTTGGATCACGTGATCACTTAGATGACTAGAGAGATGTCTGTCTAAGTGGGAGTTCTTAAGTAATATGATTAATTGAACTTAAATTTATCATGAACTTAGTACCTGATAGTATTTTGCTTGTCTATGTTTGTTGTAGATAGATGGCTCGTGCTGTTGTTCCGTTGAATTTTAATGCGTTCCTTGAGAAAGCTAAGTTGAAAGATGATTACACGGACTGGGTCCGTAACCTGAGGATTATCCTCATTGCTGCACAGAAGAATTATATCCTGGAAGCACCGCTGGGTGCCAGGCCTGCTGCTGATGCAACTGACGATGTTAAGAACGTATGGCAGAGCAAAGCTGATGACTACTTGATAGTTCAATGTGCCATGCTTTACGGCTTGGAACCGGGTCTTCAATGACATTTTGAATGTCATGGAGCTTATGAGATGTTCCAGGAGTTGAAGTTAATATTTCAAGCAAATGCCCAGATTGAGAGATATGAAGTCTACATAGTTCTCGAACCCGTAGGGTCTGCACGCTTAATGTTTCGTTGACGATATAGTATTATATGAGTTATGTATGTTGGTAACCGAATGTTGTTCGGAGTCCCGGATGAGATCATGGACATGACGAGGAACTCCGGAATGGTTCGGAGATAAAGTTTGATATATAGGATAATAGTGTTTGATCTCTGGAAGGGTTCCGGAATTCACCGGAAGGGGTTCCGGATGTTTCCCGAAATGTTTGGGTACGAGAACACGTTATTTGGGCCAAAGGAGCCAACAAGGTTTTTGAAAAGCACAAAAGGAAGTTTTGCGGAGTCTAGGGGCCAGACGCCAGGGTCCCTGGCGTCTGGTGAAGGAAATATGCCCTAGAGGCAATAATAAAGTTATTATTTATTTCCTCATATCATGATAAATGTTTATTATTCATGCTAGAATTGTATTAACCGGAAACATGATACATGTGTGAGTACATAGACAAACATAGTGTCACTAGTATGCCTCTACTTGACTAGCTCATTAATCAAAGATGGTTATGTTTCCTAATCATAGACATGTGTTGTCATTTGATTAATGGGATCACATCATTAGGAGAATGTTGTGATTGACTGACCCATTCCGTTAGCTTAGCACTTGATCGTTTAGTATGTTGCTATTGCTTTCTTCATGACTTATACAAAGTTCCTACAACTATGAGATTGTGCAACTCCCGTTTACCGGAGGAACACTTTGTGTGCTACCAAACATCACAACGTAATTGGGTGATTATAAAGGTGCTCTACAGGTGTCTCCAAAGGTACATGTTGAGTTGGCATAATTCGAGATTAGGTTTTGTCACTCCGATTGTCAGAGAGGTATCTCTGGGCCATCTCGGTAATACTCATCACTTAAGCCTTGCAAGCATTGTAACTAATGAGTTAGTTATGAAATGATGTATTACGGAACGAGTAAAGAGACTTGCCGGTAACGAGATTGAACTAGGTATTGGATATCGACGATCGAATCTCGGACAAGTAACATACCGATGACAAAGGGAACAACGTATGTTGTTATGCGGTTTGACCGATAAAGATCTTCGTAGAATATGTAGGAACCAATATGAACATCCAGGTTCCACTATTGGTTATTGACCGAGAATAGTTCTAGGTCATGTCTACATAGTTCTCGAACCCGTAGGGTCCGCACGCTTAACGTTACGATGGCCGTTTTATTACGAGTTTATAAGTTTTGATGTACCGAAGTTTGTTCGGAGTCCCGGATGTGATCACAGACATGACGAGGAGTCTCGAAATGGTCGAGACATAAAGATTGATATATTGGACGACTATATTCGGACACCGGAAGTGTTCCGGGTGATTTCGGAGAAAACCGGAGTGCCGGAGGGTTACCGGAACCCCCCCGGGAGAGTTAATGGGCCACATGGGCCTTGGTGGAAAGAGAGAGGGGTGGCCAGGATGGGCCGCGCACCCCCTCTCCCTCTGGTCCGAATTGGACTAGGAGGGGGGCGGCGCCCCCCTCTTTCCTTCCCCCCTCTCCCCCTTCCTTCCCCCTCCTAGTAGGAGTAGGAAAGGGGGAGTCCTACTCCTACTAGGAGGAGGACTCCTCCTCCTTGGCGCGCCCCAAGGGGCCGGCCGGCCTCCCCCCTTGCTCCTTTATATACGGGGGCAGGGGGCACCCTAGGACACACAAGTTGATCTACGGATCGTTCCTTAGCCGTGTGCGGTGCCCCCCTCCACCATATTCCACCTCGGTCATATCGTCCCGGAGTTTAGGCGAAGCCCTGCGCCGGTAGAACATCATCATCGTCACCACGCCGTCGTGCTGACGGAACTCATCCCCGACGCTTTGCTGGATTGGAGCCCGGGGAACGTCATCGAGCTGAACGTGTGCTGAACACGGAGGTGCCGTACGTTCGGTGCTTGGATCTGTCGAGTCGTGAAGACGTACGACTACATCAACCGCGTTGTCATAACGCTTCCGCTTACGGTCTACGAGGGTACGTGGACAATACTCTCCTCTCTCGTTGCTATGCCATCACCATGATCTTGCATGTGCATAGGAATTTTTTTGAAATTACTACGTTACCCAACAGTGGCATCCGAGCCTAGGTTTTATGCGTTGATGTTATATGCACGAGTAGAACACAAATGAGTTGTGGGTGATACAAGTCATACTGCTTACCAGCATGTCATACTTTGGTTAGGCAGTATTGTTGGATGAAGCGGCCCGGACCAACATTACGCGTACGCTTACGCGAGACTGGTTCTACCGACGTGCTTTGCACACAGGTGGCTGGCGGGTGTCAGTTTCTCCAACTTTAGTTGAACCGAGTGTGGCTACGCCCGGTCCTTGTGAAGGTTAAAACAACACTAACTTGACGAACTATCGCTGTGGTTTTGATGCGTAGGTAAGAACGGTTCTTGCTAAGTCCGTAGCAGCCACGTAAAACTTGCAACAACAAAGTAGAGGACGTCTAACTTGTTTTTGCAGGGCATGTTGTGATGTGATATGGTCAAAGACGTGATGCTATATTTATTGTATGAGATGATCATGTTTTATAACCGAAGTTATCGGCAACTGGCAGGAGCCATATGGTTGTCGCTTTATTGTATGAAATGCAAACGCCCTGTAATTGCTTTACTTTATCACTAAGCGGTAGTGATAGTCGTAGAAGCAATAGATGGCGTAAACGACAACGATGCTACGATGGAGATCAAGGTGTCGCACCGGTGACGATGGTGATCACGACGGTGCTTCGGAGATGGAGATCACAAGCACAAGATGATGATGGCCATATCATATCACTTATATTGATTGCATGTGATGTTTATCCTTTATGCATCTTATCTTGCTTTGATTGACGGTAGCATTTTAAGATGATCTCTCACTAAAATTATCAAGAAGTGTTCTCCTTGAATATGCACCGTTGCCAAAGTTCATCGTGCCCAGACACCACGTGATGATCAGGTGTGATAAGCTCTACGTCCATCTACAACGGGTGCAACCCAGTTTTGCACATGCAGAATATTCAAGTTATACTTGACGAGCCTAGCATATACAGATATGGCCTCGGAACACAGAGACCGAAAGGTCGAACATGAATCATATAGTAGATATGATCAACATAGTGATGTTCACCATTGAAAACTACTCCATCTCACGTGATGATCGGTTATGGTTTAGTTGATTTGGATCACGTAATCACTTAGATGACTAGAGAGATATCTGTCTAAGTGGGAGTTCTTAAGTAATATGATTAATTGAACTTAAATTTATCATGAACTTAGTACCTGATAGTATTTTGCTTGTCTATGTTTGTTTGTAGATAGATGGCTCGTGTTGTTGTTCCGTTGAATTTTAATGCGTTCCTTGAGAAAGCAAAGTTGAAAGAAGATGGTAGCAATTACACGGACTGGGTCCGTAACTTGAGGATTATCCTCATTGCTGCATAGAAGAATTACGTCCTGGAAGCACCACTGGGTGCCAGGCCTGCTGCAGGAGCAACACCAGATGTTGTGAACGTCTGGCAGAGCAAAGCTGATGACTACTCTATAGTTCAGTGTGCCATGCTTTACGGCTTAGAACCGGGTCTTCAACGACGTTTTGAACGTCATGGAGCATATGAGATGTTCCAGAAGTTGAAGTTAATATTTCAAGCAAATGCCCAGATTGAGAGATATGAAGTCTCCAATAAGTTCTACAGCTGCAAGATGGAGGAGAATAGTTCTGTTAGTGAGCATATAGTCAAAATGTCTGGGTATAATAATCACTTGATTCAACTGGGAGTTAATCTTCCGGATGATAGCGTCATTGACAGAATTCTCCAATCACTGCCACCAAGCTACAAGAGCTTCATGATGAACTATAATATGCAAGGGATGAACAAGACAATTCCCGAGCTCTTCGCAATGCTAAAGGCTGCGGAGGTAGAAATCAAGAAGGAGCATCAAGTGTTGATGGTCAACAAGACCACTAGTTTCAAGAAAAAGGGCAAAGGGAAGAAGAAGGGGAACTTCAAGAAGAACAGCAAGCAAGTTGCTGCTCAAGAGAAGAAACCCAAGTCTGGACCTAAGCCTGAAACTGAGTGCTTCTACTGCAAGCAAACTGGTAACTGGAAGCGGAACTGCCCCAAGTATTTGGCGGATAAGAAGGATGGCAAAGTGAACAAAGGTATATGTGATATACATGTTATTGATGTGTACCTAACTAGAGCTCGTAGTAGCACCTGGGTATTTGATACTGGTTCTGTTGCTAATATTTGCAACTCGAAACAGGGACTACGGAATAAGCGAGCACTGGCCAAGGACGAGGTGACGATGCGCGTGGGAAACGGTTCCGAAGTCGATGTGATCGCGGTCGGCACGCGACCTCTACATCTACCTTCGGGATTAGTCTTAGACATAAATAATTGTTATTTGGTGCCAGCGTTGAGCATGAACATTATATCTGGATCTTGTTTGATGCGAGACGGTTCTTCATTTAAATCAGAGAATAATGGTTGTTCTATTTATATGAGTAATATCTTTTATGGTCATGCACCCTTGAAGAGTGGTCTATTTTTATTAAATCTCGATAGTAGTGATACACATATTCATAATGTCCAAACCAAAAGATGCAGAGTTGATAATGATAGTGCAACTTATTTGTGGCACTGCCGTTTAGGTCATATCGGTGTAAAGCGCATGAAGAAACTCCATACTGATGGACTTTTGGAATCACTTGATTATGAATCACTTGGTACTTGCGAACCGTGCCTCATGGGCAAGATGACTAAAACACCGTTCTCCGGTACTATGGAGAGAGCAACAAATTTGTTGGAAATCATACATACAGATGTATGTGGACCGATGAATATTGAAGCTCGTGGCGGATATCGTTATTTTCTCACCTTCACAGATGATTTGAGCAGATATGGGTATATCTACTTAATGAAACACAAGTCTGAAACATTTGAAAAGTTCAAAGAATTTCAGAGTGAAGTGGAAAATCATCGTAACAAGAAAATTAAGTTTCTATGATCTGATCGTGGAGGAGAATATTTGAGTTACGAGTTTGGTTTACATTTGAAACAATGCGGAATAGTTTCGCAACTCACGCCACCCGGAACACCACAACGTAATGGTGTGTCCGAACGTCGTAATCGTACTTTACTAGATATGGTGCGATCTATGATGTCTCTTACTGATTTACCGCTATTGTTTTGGGGTTATGCTTTAGAGACGGCTGCATTCACATTGAATAGGGCACCATCAAAATCCGTTGAGACGACGCCTTATGAACTATGGTTTGGCAAGAAACCAAAGTTGTCGTTTCTTAAAGTTTGGGGCTGCGATGCTTATGTGAAGAAACTTCAACCAGATAAGCTCGAACCCAAATCGGAGAAATGTGTCTTCATAGGATACCCAAAAGAGACTGTTGGGTACACCTTCTATCACAGATCCGAAGGCAAGACATTCGTTGCTAAGAATGGATCCTTTCTAGAAAAAGAGTTTCTCTCGAAAGAAGTGAGTGGGAGGAAAGTAGAACTTGATGAGATAACTATGTCTGCTCCCTCATTGGAAAGTAGTTCATCACAGAAATCAGTTCCTGTGACATCTACACCAATTAGTGAGGAAGATAATGATATTGATCATGAAACTTCAGATCAAGTTTCTACCGAACCTCGTAGGTCTACCAGAATAAAATCTGCACCAGAGTGGTACGGTAATCCTATTCTGGAAGTCATGTTACTTGACCATGATGAACCTACGAACTATGAGGAAGCGATGATGAGCCCAGATTCCGCAAAATGGCTAGAAGCCATGAAATCTGAGATGGGATCCATGTATGAAAACAAAGTATGGACTTTGGTTGACTTGCCCGATGATCGACAAGCCATTGAGAATAAATGGATCTTTAAGAAGAAGACTGACGCTGACGGTAATGTAACTGTCTATAAAACTCGACTTGTTGTGAAAGGTTTTCGACAAGTTCAAGGGGTTGACTACGATGAGACTTTCTCACCCGTAGTGATGCTTAAGTCTGTCCGAATCATGTTAGCGATTGCCGCATTTTATGATTATGAAATTTGGCAGATGGATGTAAAAACCGCATTTCTGAATGGATTTCTGGAAGAAGAGTTGTATATGATGCAACCGGAAGGTTTTGTCGATCCTAAGGGAGCTAACAAAGTGTGCAAGCTCCAGCGATCAATCTATGGTCTGGTGCAAGCCTCTCGGAGTTGGAATAAACGCTTTGATAGTGTGATCAAGGCATATGGTTTTATACAGACTTTTGGAGAAGCCTGTATTGACAAGAAAGTGAGTGGGAGCTCTGTAGCATTTCTAATATTATATGTGGATGACATATTGTTGATTGGGAATGATATAGAATTTCTGAATGGCATAAAAGGATACTTGAATAAAAGTTTTTCAATGAAAGACCTCGGTGAAGCTGCTTACATATTGGGCATTAAGATCTATAGAGATATATCAAGACGCTTGATTGGACTTTCACAATGCACGTACCTTGATAAAGTGTTGAAAAAGTTCAATATGGATCAGGCGAAGAAAGGGTTCTTGCCTGTATTACAAGGTATAAAGTTGAGTCAGACTCAATGCCCGACCACTGCAGAAGATAGAGAGAAAATGAAAGGAATTCCCTATGCTTCAGCCATAGGCTCTATCATGTATGCAATGTTGTGTACCAGACCTGATGTGTGCCTTGCTATTAGTTTGGCAGGGAGGTACCAAAGTAATCCAGGAGTGGGTCACTGGACGGCGGTCAAGAACATCCTGAGATACCTGAAAAGGACTAAGGATATGTTTCTCGTATATGGAGGTGACAAAGAGCTAGTCGTAAATGGTTACGTCGATGCAAGCTTTAACACTGATCCGGACGATTCTAAATCGCAAACCGGATACGTATTTTTGTTAAATGGTGGAGCTGTAAGTTGGTGCAGTTCTAAACAAAGCGTTGTGGCGGGATCTACATGTGAAGCGGAGTACATAGCTGCTTCGGAAGCAGCAAATGAAGGAGTCTGCATGAAGGAGTTCATTTCCGATCTAGGTGTTATACCTAGTGCATCGGGACCAATGAAGATCTTCTGTGACAATACTGGTGCAATTGCCTTGGCAAAGGAATCCAGATTTCACAAGAGGACCAAGCACATCAAGAGACGCTTCAATTCCATTCGGGACCAAGTCCAAGTGGGAGACATAGAGATTTGCAAAATACATACGGATCTGAATATTGCAGACCCGTTGACTAAGCCTCTCTCACGAGCAAAACATGATCAGCACCAAGACTCCATGGGTGTTAGAATCATTACTATGTAATCTAGATTATTAACTCTAGTGCAAGTGGGAGACTGAAGGAAATATTCCCTAGAGGCAATAATAAAGTTATTATTTATTTCCTCATATCATCATAAATGTTTATTATTCATGCTAGAATTGTATTAACCAGAAAAATGATACATGTGTGAATACATAGACAAACATAGTGTCACTAGTATCCCTCTACTTGACTAGCTCATTAATCAAAGATGGTTATGTTTCCTAATCATAGACATGTGTTGTCATTTGATTAATGGGATCACATCATTAGGATAATGTTGTGATTGACTTGACCCATTCCGTTAGCTTAGCACTTGATCGTTTAGTATGTTGCTATTGCTTTCTTCATGACTTATACAAAGTTCCTACAACTATGAGATTGTGCAACTCCCGTTTACCGGAGGAACACTTTGTGTGCTACCAAACGTCACAACATAATTGGGTGATTATAAAGGTGCTCTACAGGTGTCTCCAAAGGTACATGTTGAGTTGGCATAATTCGAGATTAGGTTTTGTCACTCCGATTGTCGGAGAGGTATCTCTAGGCCATCTCGGTAATACTCATCACTTAAGCCTTGCAAGCATTGTAACTAATGAGTTAGTTATGAAATGATGTATTACGGAACGAGTAAAGAGACTTGCCGGTAACAAGATTGAACTAGGTATTGGATATCGACGATCGAATCTCGGACAAGTAACATACCAATGACAAAGGGAACAACATATGTTGTTATGCGGTTTGACCGATAAAGATCTTCGTAGAATATGTAGGAACCAATATGAACATCCAGGTTCCACTATTGGTTATTGACCGAGAATAGTTCTAGGTCATGTCTACATAGTTCTCGAACCCGTAGGGTCCGCACGCTTAACGTTACGATGACAGTTTTATTATGAGTTTATAAGTTTTGATGTACCGAAGTTTGTTCGGAGTCCCGGATGTGATCACGGACATGACGAGGAGTCTCGAAATGGTCGAGACATAAAGATTGATATATTGGACAACTATATTCGGAAACCGGAAGTGTTCTGGGTGATTTCGGAGAAAACTGGAGTGCCGGAGGGTTACCGGAACCCCTGCCGAGAGAGTTAATGGGCCACATGGGCCTTGGTGGGAAGAGAGAGGGGCGGACAGGATGGGCCGCGCGCCCCCTCTCCCTCTGGTCCGATTTGGACTAGGAGGGGGGCGGCGCCCCCCTCTTTCCTTCCCCCCTCTCCCCCTTCCTTCCCCCTCCTAGTAGGAGTAGGAAAGGGGGAGTCCTACTCCTACTAGGAGGAGGACTCCTCCTCCTTGGCGCGCCCCAAGGGGCCGGCCGGCCTCCCCCTTGCTCCTTTATATACGGGGGCAGGGGGGCACCCTAGGACACACAAGTTGATCTACAGATCGTTCCTTAGCCGTGTGCGGTGCCCCCCTCCACCATATTCCACCTCGGTCATATCGTCGCGGAGTTTAGGCGAAGCCCTGCGCCGGTAGAACATCATCATCGTCACCACGCCGTCGTGCTGACGGAACTCATCCCCGACGCTTTGCTGGATTGGAGCCCGGGGAACGTCATCAGTGGCTGAACGTGTGCTGAACACGGAGGCCGTCATGTTCGGTGCTTGGATCGGTCGAGTCGTGAAGACTACGACTACATCAAACCGCGTTGTCATAACGCTTCCGCTTACGGTCTACGAGGGTACCTGGACAATACTCTCCTCTCTCGTTGCTATGCCATCACCATGATCTTGCATGTGCGTAGGAAATTTTTTGAAATTACTACGTTACCCACATCTGGGTCCAGACCCCGGGAAACCCTGGCGTCTGGCCCTAGAGTCCGAGAAGGACTCTTGCCTTTCGGGTGAAACCGACTTTGTGGAGGCTTTTACTCCAAGTTTCGACCCCAAGGCTCAACATATAAATAGAGGGGCAGGGCTAGCACCAAACACACATCAAGAAACACCAAGCCGTGTGCCGGCAACCCCGTCCCCTCTAGTTTATCCTCCGTCATAGTTTCCATAGTGCTTAGGCGAAGTCCTGCGGAGATTGTTCTTCACCAACACTGTCACCACGCCGTCGTGCTGCCGGAACTCATCTACTACTTCGCCCGTCTTGCTGGATCGAGAAGGCGAGGACGTCATCGAGTTGAACGTGTGCAGAACTCGGAGGTGCCGTGCGTTCGGTACTTGGATCGGTTGGATCGTGAAGACGTACGACTACATCAAACGCGTTGATAAACGCTTCCGCTTAGCGATCTTCAAGGGTATGAAGATACACTCCCCCTCTCGTTGCTATGCATCACCATGATCTTGCGTGTGCGTAGGAATTTTTTTGAAATTACTACGTTCCCCAACAATCCCGCCCCTGCCCGCGGCATTGGTCGCGGCTGTGGATCCTATCGCGGCTCCGCCGCCAACCGTCCCTGCTACTGGCGCAATCACGCCCACCGGGCCGTTCCACTTTGACAACTTGATCGCCATCCGACTCACGCCGGACAACTACTTGTTCTGGCGCGCCAAGGTCTTACCGCTGCTACGCAGCCGGTCTCTCCTAGGGTTTGTTGATGGTTCACTACCGTGTCCTCCGCAGGTCATCCCTACCGTCCACGGCCCGGCCATCAACCCGGAACACCGTATGTGGGTGCAGCAGGACCAGGCGATCCTCTCTACCAACCAGGGTTCCCTTGGCGACGGGGTCGCTGGCCTTTGTCTCTTCGCCGCCACCTCCATGGACGCTTGGACGACCCTGGAGCACGCCTTTGCCCAGGTCTCTACCTCCCGCTCGATGGCCCTTCATAGTGAGCTCGCCGACATCAAGAAGCTGGACACTTCTGCCACGACCTACTACAACAAGATGAAGGTGCTGCCGGACACGCTCACCTCTAGTGGTCGTCCGCTTAGCGACGAGGAGTTCGCCGGCTCCGTCATCAAAGGCCTCGACGTTGACTATGACAATCTCGCCGAGGCCGTTCACAACACCAAGCCAGCGATGCCTCCTCATGCCTCCTCTTCATCGAGCAACGCGTCGAGGCTCGTCGCTCCTTTGCCACCATCACCGCCCAGCCGGCGGCCTTCTGGGCCTCTCGCGGCCAGCGCCCCCCTACCTCGTTACCTGGCAAGGCAGCCCCGCCCCCTGCATCGACCCTGGGTGGGGGCCCTAACACTAGGGTGGTGTGCCAGCTATGTGGTCGTGAACGCCATGTCGCCTCCAAGTGTCACCGCCGCTTTCAGAGGAGCTTCCTTGGCATCGGCAACGATAGCAAGGGCAATGATATGTATCCAACGTATCTATAATTTTTTATTGTTTCATGTTATTATATTACCCGTTTTGGATGTTTATGGGCTTTACTTTACACATTTATATCATTTTTGGGACTAACCTACTAACCGGAGGCCCAGCCCGTATTGCTTTTTTTGCCTATTTCAGTATTTCGAAGAAAAGGAATATCAAACGGAGTCCAAACGGAATGAAACCTTCGGGAGCGTGATTTTTGGAACGAACGTGATCCAGAGGACTTGGAGTGCAAGTCAAGAAGCAGTCAAGGCGGCCACGAGGGTGGAGGCGCGCCCACCCCTACTGGGCGCGCCCTATCTCGTGGGCCCTCGGGCGTCCACCAACCTACTTCTTCCTCCTATATATACCCACGTACCCCGAGAACATCAAAGGAGACGACAAAAAACTATTTCCACCACCATAACCTTCTGCATCCGCGAGATCCCATCTTGGAGCCTTCGCCGGCGCTCCGCCGGAGGGGGAATCAAGCACGGAGGCTTCTACATCAACACCATAGCCCCTCCGATGAGTTGTGAGTAGTTTACCACAGACCTTCGGTCCATAGTTATTAGCTAGATGGCTTCTTCTCTCTTTTTGGATCTCAATACCATTTCTCCTCGATCTTCTTGGAGATCTATTCGATGTAACTCTTTTTGCGGTGTGTTGTCGAGATCCGATGAATTAGTAGTTTATGATCAAGTTTATCTATGAGAAATATTTGAATCTCCTCTGAAGTTCTTATGTGTGACTTAAAGTTATCTTTGCAAGTTCTTCGAATTATCAGTTTGGTTTAGCCTACTAGATTGATCTTTCTTGCAATGGGAGAAGTGCTTAGCTTTGGGGTTCAATCTTCGGTGTCCTTTCCCCAGTGACAGCAGGGGGCAGCAAGACACGTATGTGTATTTTTCCATCGAGGATAAAAAAGATGGGGTTATATCATATTGCATGAGTTTATCCCTCTACACATGTCATCTTCTAATGCGTTACTCTGTTCTTATGAACTTAATACTCTAGATGCATGCTGGATAGCGTCGATGTGTGAGTAATAGTAGTAGATGCAGGCAGGAGTCGAGTCTACTTGTCACGAATGTGATGCCTATATACAATGATCATGCCTAGATAATCTCATAATTATTCGCTTTCTATCAATGCTCGACAGTAATTGTTCACCATCGTAATACTTATGCTATCTTGAGAGAAGCCACTAGTGAAACCTATCCCCACGGGTCTATCTTTATCAATAATGCTTTCAATCTACTTTATTTGCATCTTTACTTTTCCTATCTATATTATAAAATACCAAAAATATATTTATCTTATCAACTATCTCATAGAATCTCACTTTCGCAAGTGGTCGTGAAGGGGATTGACAACCCTTTATTGCGTTGGTTGCGAGTTCTTGTTTTGTTTTGTGTAGGTTGCGTGGACTTTTGAGGAGCCTCCTACTGGATTGATACCTTGGTTCTCAAAAACTGAGGGAAATACTTACGCTACCTATTGTCTGCATTCACCCATTTCCCCGTCTTCAGGAAAACCAACGCAAGCTCAAGACGTAGCAAGAAGGATTTCTGGCACCGTTGCCGGGGAGGTATTCGCTCAAGTCAAGACATACCAAGTACCCATCACAAACTCATCTCCCTCGTATTTACATTATTTGCCATTTGCCTCTCGTTTTCCTCTCCCCCACTTCACCCTTGCTGTTTTATTCGCCCTCTCTTTCCCAATCTCCTCTCTCTTTTGCTTTTCTTTTGTTTGCTCGTCGTTATGGCTAGCTCGGTCTTTATCCCTTCGTCTCCCGACTTTGAAGTTCTTCACTTCAAGCAAAGACAAGGGGAAAATTTAAAAGATGCTTCGTTTAGGATGTTAGAATCTTATCGTAGTTGTGCTATAGAAGGAGATTTCAAGATTTTAATTCGCAATTTTTATGTTGGGTTAACCTTACCCCATAAACAACTCCTTGATTTTGCCGCACAAGGGGGTTTTATTGAAGTTGATCCTAGTTCCGCTTATGAAATTATAGAGGGGATAGTAGGAGTACTTCCCCTACAGAAAGGATCACCCTTGTCTCATGAAGGAACCCAAATTCTAGAGAAATTATGTGAATTGCAAAAATTTGTTGAACCGCTTAAGAATATTGGTGGGAATATCATCCGCATGAATAATTTGATCACACTCTGGAATAAGCGGTTGGATGCCTTAGATCAAAGGATCTCTGAGCATGAAGGGAAACGCAAGGAGCCTCCCGGACCTGAGCATAACTCCATTAAAAAGATAAGTGCCAAAGATGACACTACTTAGATCTATCCTCGCTTTTATGCCTAGCTAGGGGTCTTAAATGATAGCGCTAGTTGGGATGCAACCCAATTTTATTTGTGTTTTTTTGTTTTTGTTCTTGTTTAGTAATATTTTTTGCATCTACCTTCTGTTTAGATGTGTTTTTATGTTTCAATTAGTGTTTGTGCCAAGTAGAACCTATAGGATAACCTATGGTGATAGTTAATTTGATTCTGCTGAAAAACAGAAACTTTGCATGCACGAAATTAGTATTGTTAATTCACATAAACATGCTTTTGCGTTGATTCTTTTTTATGTAGATCAATAGACAAATTTCCCAGGACTTCCTATTTTGGTAGGATTTTTAAAGTTCCATAAGTATTCAAGAGTTATAGATTGCTACAGACTGTTCTGTTTTTGACAGATTCTGTTTTTCGTGTGTTGTTGCTACGTCTCGAGCTTGCGTTGGTTTTCCCCGAAGAGGAGAGGATGATGCAGCACATTAACATAAGTATTTCCCTCAGTTTTTGAGAACCAAGGTGTCAATCCAGTAGGAGGTCACGCGCAAGTCCCACGTACCTGCACAAAACGATAGCAACTCGCAACCAACGCTTAGGGGTTGTCAATCCCTTCATGGTCACTTACGAGAGTGAGATCTAATAGAGATAATATTTTTGGTATTTTTGATAGATAGGTGCAAAGTAAAAAGTAAAGGCAAGGTAAAAACAAAGCAAGTAAATAAAGTGATATAGATTGATATGATGAGAATAGACCCGGGGGCCATAGGTTTCACTAGTGGCTTCTCTCAAGAGCATAAGTATTCTACGGTGGGTGAACAAATTACTGTTGAGCAATTGACAGAATTGAGCATAGTTATGAGGTTATCTAGGTATGATCATGTATATAGGCATCACGTCCGAGACAAGTAGATCGAAATGATTCTGCATCTACTACTATTACTCCACTCATCGACCGCTATCCAGCATGCATCTAGAGTATTAAGTTAAAAACAAAGTAACGCCTTAAGCAAGATGACATGATCTAGAGGGATAAATTCATGCAATATGATAAAAAACATATTGTTATACTCGATGGAAACAATACAATACGTTCCTTGCAACTCCTTCTGTCACTGAGTAAGGACACCGCAAGATTGAACCCAAAGCCATGCACTTCTCCCATTGCAAGAACTACCAATCTAGTTGGCCAAACCAAACGGATAATTCGAAGAGACTTGCAAAGATAACTCAATCATACATAAAAGAATTCAGAGAAGATTCAAATATTATTCATAGATAAGCTGGATCATAAACCCACAATTCATCGGTCTCAACAAACACACCACAAAAAGAAGATTACATCAAATAGATCTCCACAAGAGAGGGGGAGAACATTGTATTGAGATCCAAAAAGAGAGAAGAAGCCATCTAGCTACTAGCTATTGAACCGAAGGTCTGAAGTAAGCTACTCACACTTCATCGGAGGGGCTATGGTGTTGATGTAGAAGCCCTCCATGGTAGATGCCCCCTCCGGCGGAGCTCCAGAACAGGCCCCAAGATGGGATCTCGTGGATACAGAAGCTTGCAGTGGTGGAATTAGGTTTTTGGCTCCTGTTCTGATCGTTCGGGGATACGTAGGTATATATAGGAGGAAGGAGTACGTCGGTGGAGCTCCGAGGGGTCCACGAGGTAGGGGGGCGCGCCCAGGGGGGGCGCGCCCTCCACCCTCGTGACCTCCTCGGAAGCTTCTTGGAGTAGGGTCCAAGTCTCCTGGATCACGTTCGGTTGGAAAATCATGATCCCGAAGGTTTCATTCCGTTTGGACTCCGTTTGATATTCTGTTTCTTCGAAATACTGAAAAAGGCAAAAAACAGCAATTCTGGGTTGGGCCTCCGGTTAATAGGTTAGCCCCAAAAGTAATATAAAAGTGAAAAATAAAGCCCAATATAGTCCAAAACAGTAGATAAAGTAGCATGGAGCAATCAAAAATTATAGATACGTTGGAGACGTATCAGGCATCCCCAAGCTTAATTCCTACTCATCCTCGAATTATTTACCTACTCGCCAGTATTGTCGCCAGTATTGTCGTTGATAGCCCAACATTTAAAGAGCGGTTGGGGAAATCAGGCGAATTCCAAATGAAATTTAACCTCCCTGACATCATCAAAAAAGTTGAGGGACTGGAGACACTTACTGTCCCCTTCACCAAGCAGGAGATAGATGTGATCGTTAATGAAATGCCGACCGACCGAGCTCCAGGACCAGATGGTTTCTCTGGTATCTTTATCAAAAAATGCTGGCATATTATTAAGAACGACTTCTATGATCTATGCAACCAGTTCTATGAGGGGACCCTAAATCTTGAAAGCATCAATGAGGGGTTTATTACACTCATTCCTAAGATTCGCTCCCCAGAGAATGTCTCTGATTTTAGACCAATCACTTTGTTGAATTGTTGTCTTAAGATTCTCACAAAACTTCTTGCCAACAGACTGCAAAAGCTCATTCTTAAAATCGTTCATCGAAACCAATATGGATTCCTAAAAGGCCGATCACTACAGGACTGTCTCGCCTGGGCGTTCGAATATATCCACCAGTGTCAAGCCTCCAAGGAAAAGATCATCCTCCTAAAACTGGATTTCGCAAAGGCCTTTGATACGATCGAACATGATGCTATGCTTATGATTATGCAGCATATGGGATTTGATGACAGATGGCTCAATTGGGTAAAATGCATTTTCTCCTCTGGCAAGTCAGCGGTGCTTCTAAATGGGGTCCCGGGTCGTCAATTCAACTGTAAATGTGGTGTTCGACAGGGTGACCCATTCTCTCCATTGATTTTTGTATTGGCGGCTGACCTCTTACAGGCCGCAATCAATGACGCTTTCAGACATGGCCGAATCCAGCTACCGTTCCCCAGAGAGAACCAACATGACTACCCTGTGATACAATACGCGGACGACACGCTCATTCTTCTACCTGCATGCCCGGTCCAAGCCCTCACAATCAAAAACATTTTCACTGACTACGCTGACTCCATTGGGCTCAAGATAAACTTCCACAAGTCCACACTGATCCCAATTAACTGTGAGGCTGCCTGCTACAATGAGCTCTCCAATATCTTTGGATGTAATGTTGGTTCCATGCCCTTCACTTACCTAGGGTTACCTCTCGGGACAACCAAGCCCTCAGTTCAAGATTTAATGCCGCTTGTTTGTACAATGGAACATCGGATGTCAAGCACTCTGGCCTTGATGTCGTATGGAGCCAGGCTATCTCTACTCAATACCATGCTCACTTCACTAGTCATCTTTGCTTTGTGCACTCTCAGACTGCCACCAAAGATAATTGAACTGCTTGATAAACTGCGAAGGAAGTGTCTATGGACAAAGAAGACAGAACATGGGGACAAATGCAATTCCCTTGCGGCCTGGAGTATGGTGTGTAGACCAAAACAGTGTGGAGGCCTTGGTATAATCAACCTACGCGTACAAAGTGATGCCCTCCTCAAATATCTGCATAAATTCTACAACAAGCACGATGTACCTTGGGTGGAGCTTGTGTGGTCCACATACTATACAAACAAAATCCCCCATGCCATGGAACCATGCGGATCATTCTGGTGGAGAGATGTTCTCAAGCTCACCCCGATTTACAGAGGATTTCTAAAGCCATTGTGCATGATGGAGCTACAGTGCTCATGTGGAAAGACCTGTGGCTTGATGCCACTCTCGATGAAAAGTACCAGCGCGCCTTCTCCTTTGCAAAAATGAAGATATTTCGGTTAAGGATTCCTGGGATCCACATCTCTGCATGAAACGTTTCACCTCCCACTATCAGTCCAAGCAATGCAAGAAATCCGTGCTCTTCAGCAAGAGGTGAGGCATGCTGGCAACGCTACTGATCTGACCCTACACGATAACTGGACTTACTGTTGGGGCTCAGTGGATTTTAAGGCCATCAAATACTACAAATTCTATTTTCGAGAGGTGCATGCACATCAATCATACAAGTGGCTCTGGGCGGCCAAGTCAACGCTCAAAATTAAGGTCTTTGGGTGGCTTCTTCTCTCTGACCGCTTAAACACACGTAACATGCTAAAGAGGAGACACTACAATATTGGGGACGATTACAACTGCCTTCTTTGTGATCAGCAAATCGAAGAGACTATCGAACACATGATCTTCCAGTGCCCCTTTAGCCAACGATGCTGGTCCATTCTAGGATAACTTGGCAGCAAACTGGTTCAAGGCTTCGGTGGATCAGCATGGCAGCTCATGATTGGAGCAGTCCCATGTTCATGGATGTTTTCCTTCAAGCGGCTTGGAGCATTTGGAAAGAGAGGAATAACAAAACATTTCAGAAGCATCCCACCAACTATTCTATCATGGCTCCAACGTTTCAAACATGACTTTGCCCTGCTCCAACATAGAACCAGAGAAGATGTGAGAGACTTTATTCTCTCTTTTGTAATTAGCTTAGAACCCCCTTGATTGCCCCCACCATATAAAGTAGTAGTAGCCCTAGCCTCCACATATGGAGGGAAGGCGCCATGTAAAATCACCATGTACATTGTACCCTGCTTTTGAGTAATACAAACACAGTGGGAGCCTCTCCCACTGTCCAATTCCTAAAAAAAAAGAATTTTTGATGCGGAGTGATACTTTGGCATAATTTCAATGTAAATCTTCTTAATCATGGTATGAATATTCAGATCCGAAAGATTCAAGACAAAAGTTCATATTGACATAGAAATAATAAGACTTCAAGCATACTAATCAAAGCAACCATGTCTTCTCAAAATAACATGGCAAAAGAAAGTTCATCCCTACAAAATCATATAGTTAGGCTATGCTTCATTTTCGTCACACAAAGATGTTCCCAACTTCTATACCCCCGATGACAAGCCAAGCAATTGTTTCATACTTAAATAATCTCAAACTTTTTCAACCTTCACGCAATACATGAGCGTGAGCCATGGATATAGCACTATGGGTGGAATAGAATATGATGATGGAGATTGTGTGGAGAAGACAAAAAGGAGAAAGTCTCACATTGACGAGGCTAATCAACGGGCTATGGAGATGCCCATTAATTGATGTCAACACGAGGAGTAGGGATTGTTGGGGAACGTAGTAATTTCAAAAATTTCCTACGCACACGCAAGGATCATGGTGATGCATAGCAACGAGAGGGGAGAGTGTTGTCCATGTACCCTCGTAGACCGAAAGCGGAAGCGTTATAACAACGCAGTTGATGTAGTCGTACGTCTTCACGGCCCGACCGATCAAGCACCAAAACTATGGCACCTCCGAGTTCTAGCACACGTTCAGCTCGATGGCGATCCCCGGACTCCGATCCAGCAAAGTGTCGGGGAAGAGTTACGTCAGCACGACGGCGTGGTGACAATCTTGATGTTCCACTGTCGCAGGGCTTCGCCTAAGCACCGCTACAATATTATCGAGGACTATGGTGGAGGGGGACACCGCACACGGCTAAGAGATCTCAAGGATCAATTGTTGTTGTGTCTAGAGGTGCCCCCTGCCCCAGTATATAAAGGAGCAAGGGGAAGGGGGCGGCCGGCCTAGGAGGGGGCGCGCCAAGGGGAGTCCTACTCCCACCGGGAGTAGGACTCCCTCCTTCCTTGTTGGAGTAGGAGAAGGGGAAAGAGGGGGAGAGGAAGAAGGAAAGGGCGGCTTGCGCCCCTTGTCCAATTCGGACCAGAGGGGGGGCGCAGGCCTCCTTCCTTTTGGCTCTCTCCTCTACTTCCGTATGGGCCCAATAAGGCCCATATACTCCCCGGCGAATTCCCGTAACTCTCCGGTACTCCGAAAATACCTGAATCACTCGGAACCTTTCCAAACTCCGAATATAGTCGTCCAATATATCGATCTTTACGTCTCGACCATTTCGAGACTCCTCGTCATGTCCCCGATCTCATCCGTGACTCCGAACTCCTTCGGTACATCAAAACTCATAAACTCATAATATAACTGTCATCGAAACCTTAAGCGTGCGGACCTTACGGGTTCAAGAACTATGTAGACATGACCTAGAACTATTCTTGGTCAATAACCAATAGCGGAACCTGGATGCCCATATTGGCTCCTACATATTCTACGAAGATCTTTATCGGTCAAACCGCATAACAACATACTTTGTTCCCTTTGTCATCGGCATGTTACTTTCCCGAGATTCGATCGTCGGTATCCAATACTAGTTCAATCTCGTTACCGGGAAGTCCCTTTACTCATTACGTAATCATCATTCCGTAACTAACTCATTAGCTACATTGCTTGCAAGGCTTATAGTGATGTGCATTACCGAGAGGGCCCAGAGATACCTCTCCGACAATCGGAGTGACAAATCCTAATCTCGAAATACGCCAACCCAACATGTACCTTCGGAACACCTGTAGAGCACCTTTATAATCACACAGTTACGTTGTGACGTTTGGTAGCACACAAAGTGTTCCTCCGGTAAACGGGAGTTGCATAATCTCATAGTCACAGGAACATATATAAGTCATGAAGAAAGCAGTAGCAACATACTAAACGATCGTGTGCTAAGCTAACGGAATGGGTCAAGTCAATCACATCATTCTCCTAATGATGTGATCCCGTTAATCAAATGACAACTCTTTTGTCCATGGCTAGGAAACTTAACCATCTTTGATTCACAAGCTAGTCAAGTAGAGGCATACTAGTGACACTATGTTTGTCTATGTATTCACACATGTATTATGTTTCCGGTTAATACAATTCTAGCATGAATAAAAACATTTATCATGAAATAAGGAAATAAATAATAACTTTATTATTGCCTCTAGGCATATTTCCTTCAGTCTCCCACTTGCACAAGAGTCAATAATCTAGTTCACATCGCCATGTGATTTAACACCAATATTCATATCTGTATATGATTAACACCCATAGTTCACATCGTCATGTGACCAACACCCAAAGGGTTTACTAGAGTCAATAATCTAGTCCACATAGCTATGTGATTAACACCCAAAGAGTATTGAGGTGTGATCATGTTTTGCTCGTGAGAGAAGCTTAGTCAACGGGTCTGTCACATTCAGAGCCGTATGTATTTTGCAAATATTCTATGTTTACAATGCTCTGCATGGAGCTACTCTAGCTAATTGCTCACACTTTCAATATGTATCCAGATTAAGACTTAGAGTCATCTGGATCGGTGTAAAAGCTTGCACCGATGTAACTCTTTACGACGGGCTCTTTTATCACCTCCATAATCGAGAAATATATCCTTATTCCACTAAGGATAATTTTGACCAATGTCTAGTGATCTACTCCTAGATCACTATTGTACTCCCTTGCCAAACCAGGGCAGAGTATACAATAGGCCTGGTCCATAGCATGACATAGTTTTATAGAACCTATGATTGAGGCATAGGTAATGACTTTTCATTCTCTTTCTATTTTCTGCCGTGGTCGGGATTTGAGTCTTACTCAATTTCACACCTTGCAACACAGGTAAGAACTCCTTTGACTATTCCATTTTGAACTACTTCAAAATTTTATCAAGGTATGTACTCATTGAAAAAACTTATCAAGCGTCTTGATCTATCTATATAGATCTTGATGCTCAATGTGTAAGCAGCTTCACCGAGGTCTTTCTTTGAAAAACTCCTTTCAAACACTCCTTTATGCTTTCCAGAAAATTCTACATCATTTCCAATTAATAATATGTCATTCACATATACTTATTAGAAAGGCTGTAGTGCTCCCACTCACTTTCTTGTAAATACAGGCCTTTCCAAAAGTTTGTATAAAACCATATGCTTTGATCAACTCATCAAAGCGTATATTCCAACTCCGAGATGCTTGCACCAGTCCATTGATGGATCGCTGGAGCTTGCACATTTTGTTAGCACCTTTAGGATTGACAAAACCTTCTGGTTGTATCATATACAACTCTTCTTTAATAAATCCATTAAGGAATGTAGTTTTGACATCCATTTGCCAAATTTCATAAAATGTGGCAATTGCTAACATGATTCAGACAGACTTTTAAGCATCAAGACGAGTGAGAAAATCTCATTGTATTAAACACCTTGAACTTTGTCAAAAACCTTTTTCGACAAGTCTAGCTTTGTAGATAGTAACACTACTATCAGCGTCTGTCTTCCTCTTGAGATCCATTTATTTTCTATGGCTTGCCGATCATCGGGCAAGTCCACCAAAGTCCACACTTTGTTCTCATACATGGATCCCATCTCAGATTTCATGTGTCACAACCCTAGATCTTTGTTTGTAATTAGTTGCATCTTCATCCATGTCATCATGTTTATATTTAAATGAACTTGAAATGGGATGCTTAAACCCTAGCACCAAATGAATTCAACTAGGGTCAAAATAAAATCTTTTTCATTGAACTCAAAATGCCCTCTAAAAATGTTCAACATTTTTGGTTAGGTGGAAGCATCTACCAAAAATGGTTATATTTTGCAGGACATTATGGGCTCTGAATTAAATCATACTCTATTTGCATTTGGGCATTTAAATGCTATGCAATATTTAAATGCTCAAATATCATAAACTAAAAATGTTTGCTGTTGGTTATATTCCAAACAGTGGCATTGAGCAGTTTCATGATTTCTGGATCTGTTAAGTATTTTAATAAAGCCCTAAAGTTACAGAAATAATTAGAAAAACAGAAAATTAAGGAGAGAGAGAGAACTACCTGACTTATCTGTCGCGGCCCAGCTGGCCAGCCCACCTGCGCGGGCCCAGCCCGCCTGGCCCCTCCCCTATCGTCTTCCTCCTTGCTAGGAGGACGAGCGCATGCCCGACGCCGTGCACCGCCGTGCGCCACCTCCTGCTTGACGCCGAGGGCCTGGACGCTCTGGCGTTGCACGCAACCCCCTGGACCCGTCGACCGCTCCACTCTCTCCCCCCTCGCCTCCTTCGGTCTCTCTCTCCGAAGCAGAGCGAAGCCGTCGCCGCCGTCACTGCCACGCGTCCACCGTTCTCCCCTCGCCTCCCCGTGATGTACAAGACCTCCGACGCGACGCCCTCACCCTCCCCACCGAGCCACGCTTCGCCGAGTCCCTGCATCGCCACCATATGGTCGTCTTCAACCTCGGTACCCGCGCGTTCGTCGATTCGCCTCGCTCCGTCGCCCCCGAGCCACTGATCTACTCAACGACCTCCCTGTGAGCTCCGCCGCATTTTCCCTCTCCTCCCCGCGTCATTTTTGCCCTCTAGCCGCAGCCCTGAGATCACCCGAGGCCGCCGTCCGCCATGACCGGCGAGCCCATGCACCCGAGCTTCTCCTGCTCGCTCTAGGGGTACTGACATGCTCCTGGCGCCTCCAGGAGGCTGCCTAGCCACTCCGTTAGCTCGCTCGAGCACTGCAGCCCTGCGCCCGCGCTATCCCGAACTCCGGCCGCCGTTGTTGTCATCGCCGGCGCCGCCACAGACCACCCCTAGTCCAGCCACCACCACCGTTAGATGCGCCCAGCTACGGGCGATCCAACGCGCCCGTCCGCGCGATCTCTCGTCGCCGGAGTTGGCCGGACGGGCGACGCCGTCGTGATGTGCTTAGCACCGGCGTTTAGCCGTCGACGTGGCACCGTCATTAGCAGTTAATGACTCCGCTAATTAACCCACACTCTCACTGACATGCGGGCCCCGCTGCCTAACTAACCAGCTAACAAGAATAGATTAAGATTAATCTAAACACAGTGGCCCCACGTGTCGGCGTTGACCTCGCTGATTTGGCCGTCGACCGGTCCCACTTGTCATCCACCTAAACCAGCCTGAGACACTGACGTATGGGTCCCACTGGTCAGGTTTGACCTGGGCCGCCCATTGACCTGCTGACATCACTAATACGTCATGCTGACGCAGTAAATGTTTTCTGGAGTTTTAAATAAATCAGAAATGATTTATTTATTTCAGAAAATATCCAAAACTTCTAAAAATCATAGAATTTCAACCGTAACTCCAAATGAAACAAATTATATATGAAAAATGATCAGAAAAATCCAATCTATCCATCTGCACTGGTTTCATGCATGTTAGAACACATTAACCTTGCTGTTTAGGTGAAACAAGTTAATGCACTATTATGACCTCTTAAAATGGGTTTGCATTTGAATCTTTGATTCAAATGGACTCATCTCAATCTGATCTAGCTGGCATTAGACCAAAACACATTCATATTGCCATGTCATAGCATGCATCATATTGTGCATTGCATTGATCGTGTTTCTTCTGTGTTTGTCGGTGTTGTTCCCCCTCGGTAGACGTTGTACCAACGTTGTGATCGTTGACACTAATAAAGACTCAATGCTATCTTCAGAAGTGCCAGGCAAGCAAAACCCCCTTGTTCATTCCGATACAATCCTACTCTCTCGCTCCTGCTCTCTTTTACTGCATTAGGACAACAACGATTCATCTGTTACTTGCTGCGGTAGCTGAACCCCTTTATCCTCTGCATGACCTGTCATTGCCACAGTAAATAGATGAAACCCACTAGCATGAGTAGGAGTTGTTTGAGCCCTGTTGTGCCTACTCATTCATGCTTGTTTGTCATGCCTGCTACTGCTTAGAGTTGAGTCAGGTTTGATCCATCGAGGATGAATCAGAGGTGTGTGAACATGTCCTACTGTGTGTGAGCTAAGTGTGTGAACACGATTTGGTAAAGGTAGCGGTGAGAGGCCATGTAGGAGTACATGGTGGGTTGTCTCATTGAAGCCGTCCTCAGG
Organism: Triticum aestivum; assembly: GCF_018294505.1. Lineage (NCBI taxonomy): Eukaryota > Viridiplantae > Streptophyta > Magnoliopsida > Poales > Poaceae > Triticum > Triticum aestivum. The sequence continues at coordinate 55,771,425 of NC_057804.1, forward strand.
AACTGAGTTCTGTGTTTGTGATCCATGATTCAGCTACTACCATGCATTGGGCCCTGAAATATGACCCCTGCTCGACTTCTTATTCACCCTTGTCCTCTGTCCAGGAGTTGCAAGTAGTTTCTGGTGTTTGTAGTATGCTGGAGGCCGTGCGCAGCGCTGACCGGAGGGGTGGGATGTGATGCGGTAGGCACGTGGCCGGGTAAACCAGGCGCCCGTTTGGTGTCACGGAACCCTATTCACATCGTTTGGGGCTGTGAGCGAAACTCCGGCCGGATCTCCTCATGGATGGAACCCGAATAGGCGATAAACCTGGACTAGAGACTTGAATGTTTAGGTAGGTCGTGGTCTACACTCACGTCGGCTTTCGCTTGAAGTCTGCCGAGCACATGTCGTGTGCAGACGCTAAGTGGTGGAAACATGTATGAAGAAGTACACCCCTGCAGGGTTACCATCATCTATTCGAATAGCCGTGTCCACGGTAAAGGACTTCTGGGTTGCCTATAACAGTTCATAGACAAGTGAAAGTGGATACTCTAAAATGCGCAAGATAAGCGTGAGTGCTATGAATGGCGTTCTCGTAGGGAGACGGGAGCGGATCCATAGTGGTGTATTGATATGGTGAATATGTGGACTCGTGTGCGCCACCTCAAAAGAGTTACTTGCAGTCGTAGTTCAGGATAGCCACCGAGTCAAAGCTGGCTTGCTGCAGTTAAACTCCACCACCCCCTTTGTTGATAATGATGCATATGTAGTTAGTTCTGATGTAAGTCTTGCTGGGTACATTTGTACTCACGTTTGCCTATTTTATGTTTTTGCAGAGACTTCCGTCTCACTAGTAGTTTCGCGTGGACTTCAACATTTAGCTTGATACCTCAGCTACGATCTTGTGCCCTCGGCAGGATCTGGTAGATAGTCAGGCTTCTAAGCCTTTTTCATTTGTAGATGTCTGTACTCAGACATGTTAGCTTCCGCTTGTGCTTTGACTTGTATGCTCTGAATGTTGGGTCGTGAGACCCATGTTTGTAATATCTCGCTCCTCGGAGCCTAATGAATAAATACTTGAGTCGTAGAGTCATGTTGTGATGCCATGTTGTATTTGCACATATCGAGCATATTGTGTGTATGTTATTGAAATGCTTGGTATGTGTGGGATCTGACTATCTAGTTGTTTATCCTTAGTAGCCTCTCTTACCGGGAAATGTCTCCTAGTGTTTCCACTGAGCCATGGTAGCTTGCTACTGCTCCGGAACACTTAGGCTGGCCGGCATGTGTCCTTCTTCGTTCCTGTGTCTGTCCCCTTCGGGGAAATGTCATGCGATGAATACCGGAGTCCTGTTAGCCCGCTACAGCCCGGTTCACCGGAGTCCTGCTAGCCCAGTGCTACAGCCTGGATTCACTCGCTGATGACCGACACGTTCGATGCTGGGTCATGGATGCCTGTCCCTGTAAGTTTTTGCCACTTTGGGTTTACGACTAGACATGTCAGCCCGGGCTCCTTATCATATGGATGCTAGCGACACTATCATATACGTGTGCCAAAAGGCGCAAACGGTCCCGGGCAAAGGTAAGGCGACACCCGTGGGAATACTGTGCGTGAGGCCGCAAAGTGATATGATGTGTTACATGCTAGACCGATGTGGCATTGAGTCGGGGTTCTGACAGCTTTGGTATCAGAGCCTGACTGCCTGTAGGATTACCAAGCCAAACTGGTCGAAGTTGTGTCTAGAAATGCTTTAGTTATGTAAGGGAATTGATTGTGGGATGGAACGTAAGGCTCTTTTTACTCCTTATACCTCATGGCCTTCTAATCTGAGTCATCCTCTTCTCTTCTACGGGGATTAAGAATTAGGTTATCTCCTCTTTCTATCAGGATCACGTGTTACTAATCTGTAGACTTGTAAGATTGTTGGATGTAAGCCTCAGTCCAGTTCCTACCACTTCTGTATGTTAACTGATGATCTTGAAACCTTGATATTGTGCTTCTGAGTGGCTATGCCACCATTTCTGTAGTATGTCTCCAAACTTTTGAGCATTTACATCCGTTATGCTGTCCGAGTCATCCCAGGTTTCTAAACAATCTGATGCACTTGCAAATCCTTTCCCTCTGGTTTTTATGTTCCTTTGGGCCAGGTTAATCACACTAATTGCTGAGTTGAGGTATTCTATTGCCTCGACATATATGTTGGAATTATCATTATGACCCTAGGTGTCCTAGGGGATCATCTAGTAATCTAGCCATGATTGGTGTCCCAGTGTGATGATTCTGGCCTTTATTCTCGAAAGCATCCCGTGATGCTACTTAGTAGTAGATATTCTATTCCTGGGTTCTTGAACCCGAGATTCACTCTACTTACTTCATGTTGATAGTGTTTGCTAGTTCCTTTAGGATATTAGTAACTTTGCGATAGTCCTCGAGGTCCGTGGTATTTCCTTCTTCCAAATACTATGAACCGCTTATGGCAGATGTTTATTGGATCAAAAGATCACAATTAGAGTACTCTTGAGGAGTTCTCCATTCATAAATCGTGACTCTGCCAGTCCTACCTCTCTGCATGGGTTATCCGGAAGAAACATGTTGAACTTGGTTCGACATACTAATCTATGCATCCTCAACTTAGAAAATTTTATGTTCTTTGAGTTGTCCCTCTTAGTTGTCTTCTGACCCTCGTATATCAGTTGATAGTCAAGAGTATGCGTGCATTCCTATTACTCTTGTGGTCCGTCAAGCCATTCTATTCCGGAATGACTAGGAGAAACAAACTCCAGTACCTTGTCCATTTCCAGGATTGGGTCAAAGCAGTCGTACTCCGCAGATCAAATTGCTAATCTTGCTTTTGCTCTGTTCTACCTTGGAGTATTACCATCTTCATATCAAGAATGTCATGGGAACTGCACACCATCCTATGAACTCTTGATACAGTGATACTTCTTATCATCATTATTCATTCCTCGGTTTTGTGTTATTGTAACCGGAACGCCGACAAGTGAATCATGACGTGTGAAATCAATACTCCTAGCAACTCCGTTGCTTGGTAGTTAACTGGACAATAACCTCATCCTTAGCAAGTTCATCACTGAATCATCACCCTAAGGTTGATCGTGCTACCTAGTCCACTTTCCTGGTGCACTCCTCGATTGATGAGTTAGGATTTTGTTTAGTCCTTGCTCATTTGATCATATCGTCTTGCCCTGAAAAGCAAGATTGTTCTCGAGTTTAGTAACATATCGGTGGTTCATGATTTTCCGAATATCCTCTCGGAAGTATCACCAAGTCGTCACCTGACTGTTATGTTGAGCTCATGATCAAATTGGTTTCCTGTAAACCACCCCCTTCTCCAAAATTCTATGTTGGATACCCTGAGCTAGTCGGTAAACTGAACAACAACTTGGAGAGTTGGAAGATAAAAGCTTGTCCGACTTAGTTCATTTTAAGGGATATCTTGTATGTGTGTTGAAGAAAGATGATATCTTTATTGGTTGATCCTCGTGATCAATTGTTGGATCTATTATCTTACCCAAACCATTGATTTGAGTATGGGCTATCGTCAAATCAAATCAGAACCAACGATATTCGTAATGTTGTCTTACTCGTGGTTGATTCCTCAAGCATACACCACTATATCTCTTGGGTCTGACCAATGCTATCACCGTGTTCACATGATGGTGGAAGTCCAGTGATATGGAAATTCCGATGAGTTGTTGTTGAGCCCATCAGCAGCATTTTGTCTCCCCCATGATTCATGTTGGACATCAACCTAGTGTTGGAAACTTTGTAAGCAATGCATTCGTGTTCCGTTCATGAAGCCTATGCTTGGATGGAAGAAGTGACTTCCTCGAATTCATGTGCATTTGGTGCAAGTTGCTGCCATGAATTTGGGAAAGGTTTGTTTTGCTTCCTTCGGAATCATCCCAAGTCAGTCACGCATTCGTGCGAAGTATTCTATGGTTTGGTAGATTAATTACCTCCATTCTATATGTGTCCCTAGCACACCAAGCCACTGATTGATCTGTTCAAGGATAATAAGTTCTAAGTGCTAGTCCTAAAGGTACCAGACGGATTTGTACAAGATTTTGTTATCCTCAATGATGGTTTCCCACCTGAACGTGGTAGTGTTTTATTGTAAGACTACGATGTGGCCATGCTTGTCTGAGACAACGTGTTCACATGTTTGTAGCAGAACCAGCTCATATTTTGGAGCTTACTATCGTAGTTCATTCCCCGAGAATCTCACAACGTCATCTCGTCGATTGTGTTGCAAACTTTCGGTTTTCTTTCTAGACTTGATGAGTCTAGAATATCCTGACACCAGCCAGATCTGAATCTCAGGCAAATATGATGGTTGGAACGTCTTCCAAGAACTATAATATTGGTCTCTTTGTAACCCGGTGAAGTGGATGTCGTGGCCAACACATCTAGCCGGAAGACCTATTATTGTAGGCTCTTGATTGAGAAAGTTGGCTACCTCCACATAAGGATTTCGTGGGATTTACTCCCAAATTGACCCTTATGGATTTTTGAGTTCCCGAAGTCCGACCTTTACCTGATGTTCTAGATGTCAAACCATATCTATGAATGGATTATGCTAGTACATCAAGGAGAACATTAGAAGCGGAGTGCTAAATGTCTCTCGGTCGATCATCCAGATTTCGTCCCCTTGGCCCCGCTAAGGTGAAATCTGAGAAAGTGTTGTCTTCCTTTGTATCTGCATCCTCCACCGGTATTCGTCATGGTAGTATGTTGTGTTGCCAGGATCCCTGACACGGATATTGGTAAAACCTTGATGAATATGGAAATGCTCAAGTTCTTGAGAGCACGCGCAAGCGCTAGGTGTTAACATCGGCACTAACTGGGATTGCTCTCAGTTTCCTCGGTTATGCTATAACTTTTCAAACAGTGGACTCACTCTCTACTGTTGAGCTTCTCCCCAATTACTAAAATCATCCCTTGCGTTGTTTTCAGCAAGGTAGTCCACATCATCCATACTGGTCCGGGTATGTCATTCCACCGGACTCCTCCAAATGATCGATTGTGATTTGCCTTAGGCTGGTATAAAGAGTTTCAATGATCCTTGAATCAAAGGTAATTCTTTTTGCCACTTAAGGGGGATATATTCTGCGAGTCACCTCCTCTAAGATGTCTCGTTATGGTATCATGGCAATTATTTCCTCGCCACCTTGACACGCGTGGAATTGTTTCCCACCAAATCAAGCCCCGCCGTTTGTTCTTCCATCCCTCTCGATGTGTTTTGTGTCTCAACTCAAGATGTTTCAACATCTCATTCTGCGAGTTGAGATTGTGTAGTTCAATCTTTGAGAATATCAATCCTAGTAGAGTTTCTTTCCGTCGTCATCGCGTGGATGAAGATCTCAAGCGAGGATGTCAAGATCAACGTATGCAACGAATCAACAACCTTATGAGGTGCAACTTGGATCGTGAAGATTGTGTTGGTCTTGTGCCCCCTCTGTCTTCTTACCTCACGACCTGAATCTCGGGACGAGATTCTTGTTTAGTAGGGGTGAGTTGTCACAGCCCTAGATCTTTGTTTGTAATTAGTTGCATCTTCATCCATGTCATCATGTTTATATTAAATGAACTTGAAATGGGGATGCTTAAACCCTAGCACCAAATGAATTCAACTAGGGTCAAAATAAAATCTTTTTCATTGAACTCAAAATGCCCTCTAAAAATGTTCAACATTTTTGGTTTGAGGTGGAAGCATCTACCAAAAATGGTTTATATTTTTGCAGGACATATTGGGCTCTGAATTAAATCATACTCTATTTGCATTTGGGCATTTAAATGCTATGCAATATTTTAAATGCTCAAATAATCATAAACTAAAATGTTTGCTGTTGGTTATATTCCAAACAGTGGCATTGAGCAGTTTCATGATTTCTGGATCTGTTGAAGTATTTTTAATAAAGCCCTAAAGTTACAGAAATAATAGAAAACCGAAAATTGAGGAGAGAGAGAACTTACCTGACTTACCTGTCGCGGCCCAGCTGGCCAGCCCACCTGCGCGGCCCAGCCCGCCTGGCCCCTCCCCTGTCGTCTTCCTCCTTGCCAGGAGGACGGGCGCATGCCCGACGCGCGTGCACCGCCTTGCGCCACCTCCTGCTTGACGCCGAGGGCCTGGACGCCTCTGGAGTTGCCATGCAGACCCCCTGGACCCCTCGACCGCTCCACTCTCTCCCTGCCTCGCCTCCTTCGCTCTCTCTCCCGAAGCAGAGCGAAGCCGTCGCCGCCGTTCACTGCCACTGCGTCCACCGTTCTCCCCTCGCCTCCCCATGATGTACAATACCTCCGACGCGACGCCCTCGCCCTCCCCACCGAGCGACGCTTCACCGGAGTCCCTGCATCGCCACCATCTGGTCGTCTTCAACCTCGATACCCGCCGGACGCCGTTCGTCGATTCGCCTCGCTCCGGTCGCCCCCGAGCCCACTGATCTACTCAACGACCTCCCTGTGAGCTCCGCCGCTTTTTGCCTCTCCTCCCCGCGTCATTTTCGCCCTCTAGCCGCAGCCCTGAGATCACCCGAGGCCGAGCTTCTCCTGCTCGCTCTAGGGGTACTGACATGCTCCTGGCGCCTCCAGGAGGCTGCCTAGCCACTCCGTTAGCTCGCCCAATCACTGCAGCCCCGCGCCCGCGCTATCCCAAACTCCGGCCGCCGCTGTTGTCATCGCCGGCGCCGCCACAGACCACCCCTGGTCCAGCCACCACCACCGTCAGATGCGCCCAGCTACGGGCGATCCAACGCGCCCGGCCGCGCGATCTCTCGTCGCCGGAGTTGGCCGGACGGGCGACGCCGTCGTGCTGTGCTTAGCACCGACGTTTATCCGTCGACGTGGCACCGTATTAGCAGTTAATGACTCCGCTAATTAACCCACACTCTCACTGACATGCGGGCCCCGCTGCCTAACTAACCAGCTAACAAGAATAGATTAAGATTAATCTAAACACAGTGGCCCCACGCGTCGGTGTTGACCTCGCTGACGTGGCCGTCGACCGGTCCCACTTGTCATCCACCTAAACCAGCCTGAGACACTGACGTATGGGTCCCACTGGTCAGGTTTGACCTAGGCCGCCCATTGACCTGCTGACATCACTAATACGTCATGCTGATGCAGTAAATGTTTTCTGGAGTTTTAAATAAATCAGAAATGATTTATTTATTTCAGAAAATATCCAAAACTTCTAAAAATCATAGAATTTCAACCGTAACTCCAAATGAAACAAATTATATATGAAAAATGATCAGAAAAATCCAATCTATCCATCTGCACTGGTTTCATGCATGTTAGAACACATTAACCTTGCTGTTTAGGTGAAACAAGTTAATGCACTATTATGACCTCTTAAAATGGGTTTGCATTTGAATCTTTGATTCAAATGGACTCATCTCAATCTGATCTAGCTGGCATTAGCCCAAAACACATTCATATTGCCATGTCATAGCATGCATCATATTATGCATTGCATTGATCGTGTTTCTTCTGTGTTTGCCGGTGTTGTTCCCCCTCGGTAGACGTTGTACCAACGTTATGATCGTTGACACTAATGAAGACTCAATGCTATCTTCAAAAGTGCCAGGCAAGCAAAACCCCCTTGTTCATTCCGATACAATCCTACTCTCTCGCTCCTGCTCTCTTTTACTGCATTAGGACAACAACGATTCATCTGTTACTTGCTGCGGTAGCTGAACCCCTTTATCCTCTGCATGACCTGTCATTGCCACAGTAAATAGATGAAACCCACTAGCATGAGTAGGAGTTGTTTGAGCCCTGTTGTGCCTACTCATTCATGCTTGTTTGTCATGCCTGCTACTGCTTAGAGTTGAGTCAGGTTTGATCCATCGAGGATGAATCAGAGGTGTGTGAACATGTCCTACTGTGTGTGAGCTAAGTGTGTGAACACGATTTGGTAAAGGTAGCAGTGAGAGGCCATGTAGGAGTACATGGTGGGTTGTCTCATTGAAGTCGTCCTTAGGAACTGAGTTCTATGTTTGTGATCCATGATTCAGCTACTACCATGCATTGGGCCCTGAAATATGACCCTGCTCGACTTCTTAATCACCCTTGTCCTCTGTCCAGGAGTTGCAAGTAGTTTCTGGTGTTTGTAGTATGCTGGAGGCCGTGCGCAGCGCTGACTGGAGGGGTGGGCTGTGATGCGGTAGGCACGTGGCCGGGTAAACCAGGCGCCCGTTTGGTGTCACGGAACCCTATTCACATCGTTTGGGGCTGTGAGCGAAACTCCGGCCGGATCTCCTCATGGATGGAACCTGAATAGGCGATAAAACTGGACTGGAGACTTGAATGTTTAGGTAGGTCGTGGTCTACACTCACGTCGGCTTTCGCTTGAAGTCTGCCGAGCACATGTCGTGTGCAGACGCTAAGTGGTGGAAACATGTATGAAGAAGTACACCCCTGCAGGGTTAACATCATCTATTCGAATAGCCGTGTCCACGGTAAAGGACTTCTGGGTTGCCTATAACAGTTCATAGACAAGTGAAAGTGGATACTCTAAAATGCGCAATATAAGCGTGAGTGCTATGAATGGCGTTCTCGTAGGGAGACGGGAGCGGATCCATAGTGGTGTATTGATATGGTGAATATGTGGACTCGTGTGCGCCACCTCAAAAGAGTTACTTGCAGTCGTAGTTCAGGATAGCCACTTTGTCAAAGCTGGCTTGCTGTAGTTAAACTCCACCACCCCCTTTGTTGATAATGATGCATATGTAGTTAGTTCTGATGTAAGTCTTGCTGGGTACATTTGTACTCACGTTTGCCTATTTTATGTTTTTGCAGAGACTTCCGTCTCACTAGTAGTTCCGCATGGACTTCGACGTTTAGCTTGATACCTCAGCTACGATCTTGTGCCCTCGGCAGGATCTGGTAGATAGTCAGGCTTCTAAGCCTTTTTCATTTGTAGATGTCTGTACTCAGACATGTTAGCTTCCGCTTGTGCTTTGACTTGTATGCTCTGAATGTTGGGTCGTGAGACCCATGTTTGTAATATCTCGCTCCTCGGAGCCTAATGAATAAATACTTGAGTCGTAGAGTCATGTTGTGATGCCATGTTGTATTTGCACATATCGAGCATATTGTGTGTATGTTATTGAAATGCTTGGTATGTGTGGGATCGGACTATCTAGTTGTTTATCCTTAGTAGCCTCTCTTACCGGGAAATGTCTCCTAGTGTTTCCACCGAGCCATAGTAGCTTGCTACTGCTCCGGAACACTTAGGTTGGCCGGCATGTGTCCTTCTTCGTTCCTGTGTTTGTCCCCTCGGGGAAATGTCACGCGATGAATACCGGAGTCCTGTTAGCCCGCTACAGCCCGGTTCACCGGAGTCCTGCTAGCCCAGTGCTACAGCCTGGATTCACTCGCTGATGACCGACACGTTCGATGCTGGGTCATGGATGCATGTCCCTGTAAGGTTGTGCCACTTTGGGTTTATGACTAGCCATGTCAGCCCGGGCTCCTTATCATATGGATGCTAGCAACACTATCATATACGTGTGCCAAAAGGCGCAAACGGTCCCGGGCAAAGGTAAGGCGACACCCGTGGGAATACCGTGCGTGAGGCCGCAAAGTGATATGATGTGTTACATGCTAGACCGATGTGGCATTGAGTCGGGGTTCTGACATCATGGCCTCAAACCATTTTGCGGAATCTGGGCTCATCATCTCTTCCTCATAGTTCGTAGGTTCATCATGGTCTAGTAACATGACTTCCAGAATAGGATTACCGTACCACTCTGGTGCGGATCTTAATCTGGAAGATCTACAAAGTTCGGTAGTAACTTGATCTGAAGCTTCATGATCATTATCATTAGCTTCCTCACTAATTGGTGTAGGAATCACTAGAACTGATTTATGTGATAAACTACTTTCCAATTCGGGAGAAGGTACAATTACCTTATCAAGCTCTACTTTCCTCCCACTCACTTCTTTCGAGAGAAACTCCTTCTCTAGAAAGGATCCATTTTAGCAACGAATATATTGCCTTCAGATCTGTGATAGAAGGTGTACCCAACAGTTTCCTTTGGGTATTCTATGAAGACGCACTTCTTCGATTTGGGTTCGGGCTTATCAGGTGAAACTTTTTCAGATAAGCATCGCAGCCCCCAAACTTTAAGAAACGACAACTTTGGTTTCTTGCCAAACCACAGTTCATAAGGCGTCATATCAACGGATTTTAATGGTGCCCTATTAAACGTGAATGCAGCTGTATCTAATGCATAACCCCAAAGCGATAGTGGTGAACTGATAAGAGACATCATAGATCGCACCATATCTAGTAAAGTACGATTACGATGTTCGGACACACCATTACGTTGTGGTGTTCCTGGTGGCGTGAGTTGCGAAACTATTTCATATTGTTTCAAATGAAGACCAAACTCGTAACTCAAATATTCATCTCCACGATCTGATCGTAGAAACTTTATTTTTCTTGTTACGATGATTTTTCACTTCTCTCTGAAATTCTTTGAACTTTTCAAATGTTTCAGACTTATGTTTCATCAAGTAGATATGCCCATATCTGCTCAAAGCATCTATGAAGGTCAGAAAATAATGATACACGCCGCGAGCCTTAACACTCATCGGATTGCATACATCGGTATGTATTATTTCCAATAAGTCAGTAGCTCGTTCCATTGTTCCGGGGAACGGAGTTTTAGCCATCTTGCCCAAAAGGCACGGTTCGCAAGCATCAAATGATTCATAACCAAGTGATTCTGAAGATCCATCTTTATGGAGTTTCTTCATGCGCTTTACACCGATATGACCCAAACGGCAGTGCCACAAATAAGTTGCACTATCATTATTAACTTTGCATCTTTTGGCATCAATATAATGAATATGTGTATCACTACAATCGAGATCCAACAAACTATTTTCATTGGGTGTATGACCATTTGAAGGTTTTATTCATTTAAATAGAACAACAATTATTCTTTGACTTTAAATGAATAATCGTATTGCAATAAACATGATCAAATCATATTCATGCTCAACGCAAACGCCAAATAACATTTATTTAGGTTTAAAACTAATCCCGAAAGTATAGGGAGTGTGCGATGATGATCATATCAATCTTGGAACTACTTCCAACACTCATCGTCACTTCCCCTTTAACTAGTCTCTGTTTATTCTGTAATTCCTATTTCGAGTTACTAATCTTAGCAACCGAACAAGTATCAAATACTCAAGGGCTACTATAAACACTAGTAAGGCACACATCAATAACCTGTATATCAAATATACCCTTGTTCACTTTGCCATCCTTCTTATCCACCAAATATTCAGGGCATTTCCGCTTCGAGTGACCATTTCCTTTGCAGTCTAAGCACTCAGTTTCAGGCTTTGGTTCAACTTTGGGCTTCTTCGTGGGAGTGACAACTTGCTTGTCATTTACTTGAAATTCCCCTTTCTTTCCCTTTGCCCTTTTCTTGAAACTAGTGATCTTGTCAACCATCAACACTTGATGCTGTTTCTTGATTCCTACCTTCGTCGATTTCAACATCACGAAGAGCTCGGGAATTGTTTCCGTCATCCCTTGCATACTATAGTTCATCACAAAGTTCTACTAACTGGTGATGGTGACTAGAGAACTCTGTCAATCACTATCTTATCTGGAAGATTAACTCCCACTTGATTCAAGCGATTGTAGTACCCAGACAATCTGAGCACATGCTCACTAGTTGAGTGATTCTCCTCAATCTTTTAGCCATAGAACTTGTTGGAGACTTCATATCTCTTAACTCGGATATTTGCTTGAAATATTAGCTTCAACTCCTGGAACATCTCATATGGTCCATGACGTTCAAAACGTCTTTGAAGTTCCGATTCTAAGCCGTTAAGCATGGTGCACTAAACTATCAAGTAGTCATCATATTGAGCTAGCCAAACGTTCATAACGTCTGCATCTGCTCCTGCAATAGGTCTGTCACCTAGCGGTGCATTAAGGGCATAATTCTTCTGTGCAGCAATGAGGATAAACCTCAGATCACGGATCCAATCCACATCATTGCTACTAACATCTTTCAACACAATTTTCTCTAGGAACATATCAAAACAAACATATGAAAGCAACAACGCGAGCTATTGATCTACAACATAATTTGCAAAATACTACCAGGACTAAGTTCATGATAAATTTAAGTTCAATTAATCATATTACTTAAGAACTCCCACTTAGACAGACATCTCTCTAGCCATCTAAGTGATCACGTGATCCAAATCAACTAAACCATGTCCGATCATCACGTGAGATGGAGTAGTTTCAATGGTGAACATCACTATGTTGATCATATCTACTATATGATTCATGTTCGACCTTTTGGTCTCCGTGTTCCGAGGCCATATCTGTATATGCTAGGCTCGTCAAGTTTAACCTGAGTATTCCGCGTGTGCAACTGTTTTGCACCCGTTGTATTTGAACGTAGAGCCTATCACATCCGATCATCACGTGGTGTCTCAGCACGAAGAACTTTCGCAATGGTGCATACTCAGGGAGAACACTTCTTGATAATTTAGTGAGAGATCATCTTAAAATGCTACCGTCAATCAAAGCAAGATAAGATGCATAAAGGATAAACATCACATGCAATCAATATAAGTGATATGATATGTCCATCATCATCTTGTGCTTGTGATCTCCATCTCCGAAGCACCATCGTGATCACCATCATCAATGGCGCGACACCTTGATCTCCATCGTAGCATCGTTGTCGTTACGCCATCTATTGCTTCTACGACTATCGCTACCGCTTAGTGATAAAGTAAAGCAATTACAGGGCGTTTGCATTTCATACAATAAAGCGACAACCATATGGCTCCTGCCAGTTACCGATAACTTTGGTTACAAAACATGATCATATCATACAATAAAATATAGCATCACGTCTTGACCATATCACATCACAACATGCCCTGCAAAAACAAGTTAGACGTCCTCTACTTTGTTGTTGCAAATTTTACGTGGCTGCTATGGGCTGAGCAAGAACCGTTCTTACCTACACATCAAAACCACAACGATAGTTCATCAAGTTAGTGCTGTTTTAACCTTCGCAAGGACTGGACGTAGCCACACTCGGTTCAACTAAAGTTGGAGAAACAGACACCCGCTAGTCACCTGTGTGCAAAGCACGGCAGTAAAACCAGTCTCGCGTAAGCGTACGCGTAATGTCGGTCCGGGCCGCTTCATCCAACAATACCGTTGAACCAAAGTATGACATGCCGGTAAGTAGTATGACTTGTATCGCCCACAACTCAGTTGTGTTCTACTCGTGCATATAACATCAACGCATAAAACCTAGGCTCGGATGCCACTGTTGGGGAACGTAGTAATTTCAAAAATTTCCAACGCACACGCAACGATCATGGTGATGCATAGCAACGAGAGGGGAGAATGTTGTCCACATACCCTCATAGACCGAAAGTGGAAGCGTTATAACAACGCGGTTGATGTAGTCGTACGTCTTCACGGCCCGACCGATCAAGCACCGAAACTACGGCACCTCCGAGTTCTAGCACACGTTCAGCTCGATGACGATCCCCGGACTCCGATCCAGCAAAGTGTCGGGGAAGAGTTCTGTCAGCACGACGGCGTGGTGACGATCTTGATGTTTGACTGTCGCAGGGCTTCGCCTAAGCACCGCTACAATATTATCGAGGACTATGGTGGAGGGGGGCACCGCACACGGCTAAGAGATCTCAAGGATCAATTGTTGTTATGTCTAGAGGTGCCCCCTGCCCCCGTATATAAAGGAGCAAGGGGGGAGGGGCGGCCGGCCTAGGAGGGGGCGCGCCAAGGGGAGTCCTACTCCCACCGGGAGTAGGACTCCCTCCTTCCTTGTTGGAGTAGGAGAAGGGGAAAGAGGGGGAGAGAAAAAAGGAAAAGGGGGCTGCGCCCCTGGTCCAATTCGGACCAGAGGGGGGGCGCAGGCCTCCTTCCTTTTGGCCTCTCTCCTCTATTCTCGTATGGCCCAATAAGGCCCATATACTCCCCAGCGAATTCCCGTAACTCTCCGGTACTCCGAAAAATACCCGAATCACTCGGAACCTTTCCGAAGTCCGAATATAGTCGTCCAATATATCGATGTTTACGTCTCGACCATTTTGAGACTCCTCGTCATGTCCCCGATCTCATCCGGGACTCCGAACTCCTTCGGTACATCAAAACTCATAAACTCATAATATAACTGTCATCGAAACCTTAAGCGGGCGGACCATACGGGTTCGAGAACAATGTAGACATGACCGAGACACGTTTCCGGTCAATAACCAATAGCGGAACCTGGATGCTCATATTAGCTCCCACATATTCTACGAAGATCTTTATCTGTCAAACCGCATAACAACATACGTTGTTCCCTTTGTCATCGGTATGTTACTTGCCCGAGATTCGATCGTCGGTATCTCAATACCTAGTTCAATCTCGTTACCGGAAAGTCTCTTTACTCGTTCCGTAATACATCATCCCGCAACTAACTAATTAGTTGCAATGCTTGCAAGGCTTAAGTGATGTGTATTACCGAGAGGGTCCAGAGATACCTCTCCGATAATCGGAGTGACAAATCCTAATCTCGAAATACGCCAACCCAACATGTACCTTCGGAGACACCTGTAGAGCAGCTTTATAATCACCCAGTTACGTTGTGACGTTTGGTAGCACACAAAGTGTTCCTCCGGTAAACGGGAGTTGCATAATCTCATAGTCACAGGAACATATACAAGTCATGAAGAAAGCAGTAGCAACATACTAAACGATCGTGTGCTAAGATAACAGAATGGGTCAAGTCAATCACATCATTCTCCTAATGATGTGATCCCGTTAATCAAATGACAACTGTTTTGTCCATGGCTAGGAAACTTAACCATCTTTGATTCACGAGCTAGTCAAGTAGAGGCATACTAGTGACACTATGTTTGTCTATGTATTCACACATGTATTATGTTTCCGGTTAATACAATTCTAGCATGAATAATAAACATTTATCATGAAATAAGGAAATAAATAATAACTTTATTATTGCCTCTAGGGCATATTTCCTTCAGGGATTCCCATGCAACGGATGCACTAGAGCTATGAATGCTCAACAAAAGAAAACTAGTGGGTGTGCATCCAACTCGCTTGCTCACGAAGACCTAGGGCATTTGAGTAAGCCCATCGTAGGAATATACAAGCCATGTTCTATAATGAAAAATTCCCACTAGTATAAAAAGACAACTTATGAGACTCACTACATGAGGAACAAGGTGCTACTTTGAAGCACAATATATGAGACTCACTACATGAAGAACAAGGTGCTACTTTGAAGCACAAGTGTGGAAAAAGAGATAGTAGCATTGCCCTTTTTATTTTCTTTTTTTGGGCCTTTTTTTGGCCTTTCTCTTTTTTTTGGGCCTTTCTTTTTTTATGGCCCCCTTTTTTTGGGCAATGCTCTAATAATGATGATCATCACACTTTCATTACAACGTATGAATTACAACTCGAAACTAGAACAAGATATGACTCTATATGAATGCCTCCGGCGGTGTATCGGGATGGTGCAATGAATCAAGAGAGACATGTATGAAAAATTATGCATGGTGGCTTTGCCACAAATACGATGTCAACTACAGGATCATGCAATGGCAATATGACAAAAGTAATGCATGTACGATGATGATGGTGGAAGTTGCATGGCAATATATCTCGGAATGGCTATGGAAATGCCATGATAGGTAGGTATGGTGGCTGTTTTGAGGAAGATATAAGGAGGTTTATGTGTCATAGAGCGTATCGTATCACGGGTTTGGATGCACCGGCGAAGTTTTCGCCAACTCTCAAGGTGAGAAAGGGCAATGCACGGTACCGAAGAGGCTAGCAAAGGCGGAAAGGTGAGAGTGCGTATAATCCATGGACTCAACATTAGTCAAAAGAACTCATATGCTTATTGCAAAAATTTAGAAGTCATGAGAAATTCAAATGCTACGCGCATGCTCCTAGGGGGATAGATTGGTAGGAAAAGACCATCGCTCGTCCCGACCGCCACTCATAAGGATGCACAAGCCAGGTACACTTCATGTTTCAAATTTGTTACACAACTTTAACCGTACGTGCATGCTACGGGATTTGCTAACTTCAACACAAGTATTTCTCAAATTCATAATCACCCAACTAGCACGACTATGATATTATCACCTCCATATCTCAAAACAATTATCAAGCATCAAACTTATCTTAGTATTCAACGCACTCAAAAGAAAGTTTCACATATCTTGAATACCAAGTATATTAACATTAAGCAAATTACCATGCTATTAACGACTCTCAAAATAATCTAAGTGAAGCATGAGAGATCAAGTTTCTTTAAAACAAATCCACCACCGTGCTCTAAAAGATCTAAGTGAAGCACTAGAGCAAAAATTATCACGCTCAAAAGGATATAAGCGAAGCACTATGAGCAAAACTATCAAGCTCAAAAGATATAAGTGAAGCACATAGAGTATTCTAACAAATTTCAATTCATGAATGGCTCTCTCAAAAGGTGTGTACAGCAAGGATGATTGTGGTAAACTAACTAGAAAAGACGCAAATAATACAACTATACAAGACACTCCAAGCAAAACACATATCATGTTGGTGAATAAAAATATAGCTCCAAGTAAATTACCGATGGAAGTGGACGAAAGAGGGGATGCCTTCCGGGGCATCCCCAAGCTTTGACTTTTTGGTGTCCTTGGATTATCTTGGGGGTGCCATGGGCATCCCCAAGCTTAGGCTCTTGCCACTCCTTGTTCCATAGTCCATCAAAAGAATTCACCCAAAACTTGAAAACTTCACAACACAAAACTCAACAGAAATCTCGTGAGCTCCGTTAGAGAAAGAAAACAAAAGACTACTTCAAGGTACTGTAATGAACTCATTCTTTATTTATATTGGTGTTAAACCTACTGTATTCCAACTTCTCTATGGTTTATAAGCTAATTTACTATACATAGATTCATCAAAATAAGCAAACAACACACGCAAAACAGAATCTGTCAAAAACAGAATAGTCTGTAGTAATCTGTAACTAACGCAAACTTCTGGAACCCAAAAAATTCTACCAAAATAGGAAGTTCTGGAAAATTTGTTTAGTGATCAGCAGCAAAAATAATCAACGCAAAAGCACGTTCCTGTAATTTATCATAATTATATTCGTGCACGCAAAGTTTCTGTTTTTCAGCAGAATCAAATCAACTATCATCATAGGTTATCCTATAGGTCCTACTTGGCACAAACACTAATTAAAACATAAAACCACATCCAAACAGAAGGTAGAAGGATTATTTATTACTAAACAGCAAGGGAAAATATTGGGTTGTCTCCCAACAAGCGCTTTTCTTTAAAGCCTTTTAGCTAGGCATAGAGATTTTGATGATGCTCACATGAAAGACAAGAATTGAAGCACAAATAGAGCATCATATAGCATGTGACAAACACATCTAAGTCTAACATACTTCCTATGCATAGGCATATTATAGGCAAACAAATTTGCAAGGCAAGCAAAAACTAGCATATGCAAGGAAGAAGAAGGTGACGATAGCAATCACAACATGAAGAGAGGTAATTTTGTAACATGAAAACTTCTACAACCATATTTTCCTATCTCATAATAATTACATGTAGGATCATAGGCAAATTCAACAAAATAGCTATCACATAACATATTCTCAACACGATCCACAAGCATGTAAAGTTGACACTCTTCCAAAATAGTGGGATTATCATTAACTAAAGTCATGACCTCTCCGAACCCACTTTTATCAAAAATTTCATAAGATTGAATATTCTCCAAATATGTGGGATCTAAAGTTGACACTCTTCCAAACCCACTTTCAATATTATTGCAAGCAATATTATCAATCTCATAATCATTACGGGAATTAAATAAATTTTCAAGATCATAAGAAGAATCACCCCAATCATGATCATTGCAACAAGTAGACATAGCAAAACTAGCATCCCCAAGCTTAGGGTTTTGCATATTATTAGCACAATTGACATCAAGAGAATTTATAGTGAAATAATTAAAATCATGCTTTTCATCGAGGGAACTATCAAGCACGGGTGCAATAGCAACAATCTCATTTTTAACACTAGGAACTATAGCAAATTCATCTTCATAAATATTGGCATCGTGGCCACAAGAATAGCAAGCATCATGTTCATCAAGGGATATTTCAATCAAATCATCGGAATCATCATTATCTATAGATTCATGCATATCATTATTTCCTTCCAAAGCAACGATCATTCTCTCAATAAATTCTTTGACATAGACATTATGAGCATAGTTTTCATAGCAATATTTAAGTATGTCAAAATTTTCAGATTCGTAGAGAGTAATATCATACTTTTCAATCAAAGAAGCAACTTCATAAGCACCCTTAAAAGCAACATATTCTTCAATTTGTTCGATATCATAGTAACTATAAACACCCTTTGCATAAGAAGATAAGATTTCATTTTCATTAAACTCACATAGGTAAGGAAGGTGTTTCTTAGGGTTCTTAGAGCAACAAGTAAAATCATAAATTTCACAAAGATTCCAAGCATAACACAGCAATCTGTTTATTTGACTCCATAAGAGTCTCCCTTTTTCAGACAAACGGTGACGCACATAATAAGCATGCTCATCTAAAGATTTCCCATCAACTAGGCTAGTTGGGGTTTCAGCACGAGCGCATAAGGATCGAAGAGAGTTAATTGCATAGAAGTACCACAATTGGGGCATTACATGCAGATTGGTACCACTTTTCGTAATTTTTTCATGTTAGTACCAAGTTTGGGGCTGGTCGTTACAAAAAGGTCTAAATCGTGTATAAACATGTATTGACAGTGTATCTGACTGACGGGGCCCGTCTGTCAGGTGCCTATGTGGCAGTTTTTTTTGCAGAAAACCCCTTGCTTTATGTGTAATCACTTAAATGCCCATTATTTCGCGTAAAAGAGGCTACTGGGAGGGTTTTTTTCCCTTCGCAAGTTTCCACGGACTAGTTTGAAAGTTTCCGACGAATTAAATAAATAAATAGCAGAAACGAAAAATCAAACAACCGTTGGATTCGAACCCGCAACCTGTCGTCCAGGCGCTGCGCGAGCTAGACACGACGCCACAGCGTCGCTGTCGACAAGTGCTAGGCGATGGGCTTATTATACTAGATACAAGCTGGGACGGCGGCTGGGCCAAGCGGTTCTTTCGCTGAGGCGCTCAAGCCACTATCACGAAACGGGCCGGCACACTAGTGTCCCTCAACCAGTTTTTTTTCTTTTAACGGGTTTTCCGGTTTTCACTGTTTCTTTCTTTTTCCCCTTGTTTTGTTTCTATTTCTGTTTCTGTTTATTTTATTTTATCTTTTTCGTTTTTAGTTTTGTACTTTGTTTCAAGAAAATGTTTTGAAATCCCAAATTTTGATCATGATTTCGAAACTATTAATGGTTTTCAAATTTTGTTTAGATTTTGAAAAATGTGGTCACAATTAAAAAAATCAGCATAGATCACAAAAATGTTCAATGAGTATAAAAATATAGTTCAGTGTATATCACCAAAATTTTCAAGGTGTAATTGAAAGTTGTTAAGCATACATTAAAGAATGTTCAATGTATATGTAAAAATGGTTCAGCGTATATCACAAAAAATGTTCAATGTGTATTTAATTATTGTTCAGCATAGTTTACAAAATGTTTAATGTGTAATTAATTTTTTATATCATACATTGCAAAAATGTTCGAATTATATTTAAAATTGTACAACTGTCTAAATTTCAACTTTTTTGTCTAACGTTGCATTAAGTTCTTAAATGTTCACGCGGCCAAAAATAACATTTACACTCATTAGCTCGACTGGCAAAGAACAGTTCCATTCGGTCGTCTGGTGTCGAGTTCAAATCCTAGATCGATCGTATTTTTTGTGGAATTTTAGTACCGACTCTGTAAGACGCAACGAGTGGGCTGGCCCATTAAGAAAGTGCCTTACGCGAAAGCTCGTCTGTTTAACGACTCGGTAAGCCCAACTACCGGCCCAACGTTTCGAGGCGCTTATAAAAGACCTCTCGCCTGCTTCCCGTCGCGGGTGGCGCCCTGCCTTAGTGGCTAGCCCGTGCAGGTGCAGAACCGCAGGTCTCGGGTTCGAATCCTCCCGTAGCATCATTTTTCGTTTCTGCTATTTATTTGTTCAATCCGCCGAAAACTTTCAAACTAGTCAGTGGAAAACTTGCTAACGAAAAATAAACCCTCTCAGTGGCCTTTTTTCCGCGAAAATAATGGGTACTTACGTGATTACAAGTAACACTAGGGGTTTTTTTTGCAAAAAACCTGCCACATAGGCACCCGACAAGTGGGCCCCGTCGGTCAGATACACTGTCAATAAATGTTTATACACAATTTAGACCTTTTTGTAACCGCTAGCCCCAAACTTGGTATTGACATGTAAAAATTACGAAAAATGGTATCAATCTGCATGTAATGCCTCAAGTGTGGTACTTCTATACAATTAACTCGATCGAAGATGATCCAAGTAGAACACTTTAAGTGGATCCATATCAATAGATTTTCAGCAAGCGAAGATGCAAGCATATAGATGGCACAACGAAACACAAACAAAGATACATATGGGAAGGCAAACGGGAAAAAGAGGAGGAGATTGGGAAAGAGAGGGCGAATAAAACAGCAAGGGTGAAGTGGCGGAGAGGAAAACGAGAGGCAAAAGGCAAATAATATAATGCGAGAGATAGGGATTGTGATGGGTACTTGGTATGTTGACTTTTGCGTAAGCCTCCCCGACAACAGCGCCAGAAATTCTTCTTGCTACGTCTCGAGCTTGCGTTGGTTTTCCCCGAAGAGGAGAGGATGATGCAGCACAGTAGCGTAAGTATTTCCCTCAGTTTTTGAGAACCAAGGTATCAATCCAGTAGGAGGTCACGCACAAGTCCCTCGTACCTGCACAAAACGATAGCAACTCGCAACCAACGCTTAGGGGTTATCAATCCCTTCACGGTCACTTACGAGAGTGAGATCTGATAGAGATAATATTTTTGGTATTTTTGATAGATAGGTGCAAAGTAAAAAGTAAAGGCAAGGTAAAAACAAAGCAAGTAAATAAAGTGATATAGATTGATATGATGAGAATAGACCCGGGGGCCATAGGTTTCACTAGTGGCTTCTCTCAAGAGCATAAGTATTCTGCGGTGGGTGAACAAATTACTGTTGAGCAATTGACAGAATTGAGCATAGTTATGAGGTTATCTAGGTATGATCATGTATATAGGCATCACGTCCGAGACAAGTAGATCGAAACGATTCTGCATCTACTACTATTACTCCACTCATCGACCGCTATCCAGCATGCATCTAGAGTATTAAGTTAAAAACAGAGTAACGCCTTAAGCAAGATGACATGATGTAGAGGGATAAATTCATGCAATATGATAAAAACCCCATCTTGTTATCCTCGATGGCAACAATACAATACGTGCCTTGCAACTCCTTCTGTCACTGAGTAAGGACACCGCAAGATTGAACCCAAAGCCATGCACTTCTTCCATTGCAAGAACTACCAATCTAGTTGGCCAAACCAAACGGATAATTCGAAGAGACTTGCAAAGATAACTCAATCATACATAAAAGAATTCAGAGAAGATTCAAATATTATTCATAGATAAGCTGGATCATAAAACCACAATTCATCGGTCTCAACAAACACACCGCAAAAAGAAGATTACATCGAATAGATCTCCACAAGAGAGAGGGAGAACATTGTATTGAGATCCAAAAAGAGAGAAGAAGCCATCTAGCTACTAGCTATGGACCCGAAGGTCTGAAGTAAACTACTCACACTTCATCGGAGGGGCTATGGTGTTGATGTAGAAGCCCTCCGTGGTAGATGCCCCCTCCGGCGGAGCTCCGGAACAGGCCCCAAGATGGGATCTCGTGGATACAGAAGCTTGCGGCGGTGGAATTAGGTTTTTGGCTCCTGTTTTGATCGTTCGGGGATACGTAGGTATATATAGGAGGAAGGAGTACGTCGGTGGAGCTCCGAGGGGCCCACGAGGTAGGGGGGCGCGCCTAGGGGGGCGCGCCCTCCACCCTCGTGACCTCCTCGGAAGCTTCTTGGAGTAGGGTCCAAGTCTCCTGGATCACGTTCGGTTGGAAAATCACGATCCCGAAGGTTTTATTCCGTTTGGACTCCGTGTGATATTCTGTTTCTTCGAAATACTGAAAAAGGCAAAAAACAACAATTCTGGGCTGGGCCTCCGGTTAATAGGTTAGTCCCAAAAGTAATATAAAAGTGAAAAATAAAGCCCAATATAGTCCAAAACAGTAGATAAAGTAGCATGGAGCAATCAAAAATTATAGATACGTTGGAGACGTATCAGTTGTTTGCTTATATTGATGCATCTATGGCTAGTATTAAGTGGTATGAATCATAGAAAACTTGAAATACAGTAGGTTTAACACCAATATAAATAAAGAATGAGTTAATTACAGTACCTTATGTAGTGTTTTTTCTTTCTTTCACTAACAGAGCTTATGAGATTTCCTGTTGAGTTTTGTGTTGTGAAGTTTTCAAGTTTTGGGTAAAGATTTGATGGACTATGGAATAAGGAGTGGCAAGAGCCTAAGCTTGGGGATGCCCATGGAACCCCAAGATATTCAAGAATAGCCAAAAGCCTAAGCTTGAGGATGCCCCCGGAAGGCATCCCCTCTTTCGTCTTTGTTTATCGGTAACTTTACTTGGAGCTATATTTTTATTCGCCACATGATATGTGTTTTGCTTGGAGCATCTTGTATAATATTAGTCTTTGATTTTTAGTTACCACAATCATCCTTGTTGTACACACCTTTTGGGAGAATCCCACTTGATTAGAATTTATTAGAATACTCTATGTGCTTCACTTATATCTTTTGAGCTAGATAGTATTTGCTCTAGTGCTTCACTTATATCTTTTAGAGCACGGCGGTGGCTTAATTTTGTAGAAATTGCTAGTCTCTCATGCTTCACTTATATTATTTTGAGAGTATCTTAGAACAGCATGGTATTTGCTATGGTTATAAATTTGGTCCTAGAATGATGAGCATCCAAGTTAGGTATAATAAAAACTATCATAGAAAGTGCATTAAAACTAGGATCAATTTGATGCTTGATAATTGTTTTGAGATATAAAGGTGGTAATATTAGAGTCATGCTAGTGGATAATTATGAAATTGAGAAATACTTGTGTTGAAGTTGGCAAGTCCCGTAGCATGCACGTATGGTAAAAGTTGTGTGACAAATTTGTTGCATGAGGTGCTCTTTTGATTGCCTTCCTTATGAGTGGAGGTCGGGATCGCGCAATGGTTAACTCCTACCAACCCTCCCCCTAGGAGTATGCGTAGTAGTACTTTGCTTCAAGGGCAAGTAGACTTTTGCAATAAGTATATGAGTTCTTTATGACTAATGTGAGTCCATGGATATACACACACTCACCCTTCCACTTTGCTAGCCTCTATTGTGCCGCGCAACTTTCACCGGTATCATGAACCCATTATTTACCTTCCTCAAAACAGCCACCATACCTACCTATTATGGCATTTCCATAGCCATTCCGAGATATATTGCCATGCAACTTTCCACCGTTCCGTTATTATGACACGCTCCATCATTGTCATATTGCTCTTTGCATGATCATGTAGTTGACATCATATTTGTGGCAAGGCCACCCTCATAATTTTCATACATGTCACTCTTGATTCATTGCATATCCCGGTACACCACCGGAGGCATTCATATAGAGTCATATTTTGTTCTAAGTGTTGAGTTGTAATTCTCGAGTTGTAAATTAATAAAAGTGTGATGATCTTCATTATTAGAGCATTGTCCCAAGTGAGGAAAGGATGATGAAGACTATGATTCCCCCACAAGTCGGGATGAGACTTTGGACTTTAAAAAAAAGAGGCCAAGGAGCCCACCAAATAAAAAAGGCCAAATAAAAAAAAGGAGAAAAGCCAAATAAAAAAATAAAAATAAAAATAAAAATAAAATAAAATAATGAGAGAAAAAGAGAGAATGGACAATGCTATTATCTCTTTTCCACACTTGTGCTTCAAAATAGCACCATGATCTTCATGATAGAGAGTCTCTTGTGTTGTCATTTTCATATACTAGTGGGAATTTTTCATTATAGAACTTGGCTTGTATATTCCAATGATGTGCTTCCTCAAAATGCCCTAGGTCTTCATGAGCAAGCAAGTTGGATGCACACCCACTTAGTTTCTTTTGTTGAGTTTTCATAAATTTATATCTCTTGTGCATCCGTTGCATGGCAATCCCTACTCACTCACATTGATATCTATTGATGGGCATCTTCATAGCCCGTTGATACGTCTAGTTGATGTGAGACTATCTTCTCCCTTTTTTCCACACAACCACCACCATATACCACCATAGTGCTATGTCCATGGCTTGCGCTCATGTATTGCGTAAGAGTTGAAAAAGCTGAAGCGCATTAAAAAGTATGAACCAATTGCTTGGCTGAAACCGGGGTTGTGCATGATGGGAGTATTTTGTGTAATGAAAATGAAGCATGGCCTAACTATATGATTTTGTAGGGATAAGCTTTCTTTGGCTATGCTATTTTAATAGGACATGATTATTTGTTAGTATGCTTCGAAGTATTATCATTTTTATGTTTTATAAGCTTTTATTATGAATCATTTGGATCTAAACATTCATGCCAAAATAAAGAAAATTACATTGAGAATTATGCTAGGTAGCATTCCACATCAAAAATTCTGTTTTTATCATTTACCTACTCGAGGACGAGCAGGAATTAAGCTTGGGGATACTTGATACGTCTCCAACGTATCTATAATTTTTGATTGTTCCATGCTATTATATTACCCGTTTTGGATGTTTATGGGCTTTACTTTACACATTTATATCATTTCTGGGACTAACCTACTAACCGGAGGCCCAACCCGTATTGCTGTTTTTTACCTATTTCAGTGTTTCGAAGAAAAGGAATATCAAACAGAGTCCAAACGGAATGAAACCTTCAAAATCGTGATTTTTGGAACGAACGTGATCCAGAGGACTTCGAGTGCAGGTCAAGAAGCAGTCGAGGCGGCCATGAGGGTGGAGGGCGCGCCCACCCCTACTGGGCGCGCCCCCTATCTCGTGGGCCCCTCGGGCGTCCACCGACCTACTTCTTCCTCCTATATGTACCCACGTACCCGAGAACATCAAAGGAGACGACGAAAAACTATTTCCACCACCGTAACCTTCTGTATCCGTGAGATTACATCTTGGAGCCTTCGTCGGTGCTCCACCGGAGGGGGAATCGACCATGGAGGGCTTCTACATCAACACCATAGCCCCTCCGATGAGTTGTGAGTAGTTTACCACAGAACTTCGGGTCCATAGTTATTAGCTAGATGGCTTCTTCTCTCTTTTTGGATCTCAATACCATGTTCTCCTCGATCTTCTTGGAGATCTATTCAATGTAATTCTTTTTGCGGTGTGTTTGTCGAGATCCGATGAACTGTGGGTTTATGATCAAGTTTATCTATGAGAAATATTTGAATCTCGTCTGAATTCTTTTATGTGTGATTAAGTTATCTTTGCAAGTCTCTTCGAATTATCAGTTTGGTTTGGCCTACTGGATTGATCTTTCTTGCAATGAGAGAAGTGCTTAGCTTTGGGTTCAATCTTGCGGTGTCCTTTCCCAGTGACAGCAGGGGCAGCAAGGCACGTATTGTATTGTTGCCATCGAGGATAAAAAGATGGGGTTTATATCATATTGCATGAGTTTATCCCTCTGCATCATGTCATCTTTCTTAATGTGTTACTCTGTTCTTTATGAACTTAATACTCTAGATGCATGCTGGATAGCGGTCGATGTGTGGAGTAATAGTAGTAGATGCAGGCAGGAGTCGGTCTACTTGTCACGGACGTGATGCCTATATACATGATCATGCCTAGATAATCTCATAATTATTCGCTTTTCTATCAATTGCTCGACAGTAATTTGTTCACCCACCGTAATACTTATGCTATCTTGAGAGAAGCCACTAGTGAAACCTATGGCCCCTGGGTCTATCTTTTATCATATAAGCTTTCAATCTACTTTTATTTGCATCTTTACTTTTCCTATCTATATTATAAAATACCAAAAATATATTTATCTTATCATACTATCTCTATCCGATCTCACTTTCGCAAGTGGCCGTGAAGGGATTGACAACCCCTTTATTGCGTTGGTTGCGAGTTCTTTGTTTGTTTGTGTAGGTGCGTGGGACTTTTGAGGAGCCTCCTACTGGATTGATACCTTGGTTCTCAAAAACTGAGGGAAATACTTACGCTACTATTGCTGCATCACCCTTTCCTCTTCAAGGAAAACCAACGCAAGCTCAAGACGTAGCAGGCAACGAGCGCCATTTTGCCATGGCAGACTTTGGTCCCCCCGCCGCCGCCTTGGCTGCCCACATCGATGCCGCCCCGTCTGCCCACATCGCCGCCAAGGGCAAGGACCCACGCGTCAAGCAGGGATACACACCATCCTACCCTGTTGATCCAGCCTGGTACATGGACACCGGCACCACGGATCACATGAAGAACGAGCTCAACAAACTCTCCACCTACCAGCCCTACTACGGGCACGATCAGGTTCACACCGCCAATGTTGTAGGTATGCCCATCTCTCATATTGGCCAAGCATCTCTTTTAACTAGTCATCCCTCTAGGCAGCTCCATCTTCGTAATGTTTGACGGGTACCCTCGGTGACTCCTAATCTTTTATCTGTCCCTAAGCTCACCCTTGATAATCATGTCCTATGTGAATTTCACCCTTTTAATCTTTTTGTTAAGGATCGAGCAACCCGGGATGTTCTGCTTAGTGGCTGGTTGAGCTAAGGCTTGTATCGTTTGGAGGATCCATCCACCCCGTGCGTCTTCAGCGGTGTTCATGTGTCGCCTTCCCAGTGGCACTCTCACTTTGGTCACCCCGCCACACCCATCGTTCGCCACATAATCCACTGTCATGAGCTGCCATTAGTGTCTAGCAATAAAGAGATGTCCGTGTGTGATACCTGTCAACAAGGCAAGAGTCATCTGCTACCTTTTGTTTCATCTACTAGAGAAGTAAAGAACCCTCTTGAAATTGTGTTTTCTGATGTGTGGGGTCCGACACAAACATCTGTTAGTGGTCACAACTATTATGTCAGTTTTGTTGATGCCTATAGTCGCTTCACGTGGCTTTATCTTCTTAAGCGCAAATCTGATGTGTTTGATATATTCATACAGTTTCAATTGCATGTTGAACGTCTACTCAAGCATAAAATTATCCATGTTCAGTCAGATTGGGGGAGGGGGAGGGGGCGAATATCGCAACCTCAGCACTTTCTTTAATAAGCTTGGGATTTCTCATCGTTTATCATGCCTGCATACACATTAGCAAAATGGCGCTGTTGAGCGCAAACATCGCCATATAGTTGAGACTGGCCTCACACTTCTTGCTCATGCGTCTATACCCTTTCGTTTTTGGAGTGATGCTTTTGCTACCGCGTGTTTTCTCATTAACAGATTACCTACACGTGTTCTTAATATGAAAACTCCTATTGAGCTTCTCTTAGGTGAAACTCCTGACTATACCTTTTTTAAGGTGTTTGGGTGTGCCTGCTGGACTCATCTTCGTCCTTATAATGATCGCAAACTTGAGTTTCGCTCCAAAAAGTGTGTGTTCTTAGGGTATAGTTCTCTCCATAAAGGCTACAAGTGTCTCCATGTCCCAACCAGTCGAGTCTACATATCCCGGGATGTTGTTTTTGATGAGACCGTCTTCCCCTTTTCTGCCATGCCTCAGTCATCCACCACAGCACCATCTATGCATTCATCTCCTCTTATGCCTGGCCAATTTGAAGATGTTGCATATTCGCCTGTGTTGTTACCTAATCATGGTGCAGGAATTGGACGTGGAGCTCGCCTGGAACTCCTCCCTGATCGACCCGCTACATTGCCTGTGGTGCACATCGATCGGCCAGTGCATGCACCGCCTCCTGCCCTCGACCCTGCACCGGGCGCCCCGTCTCCAACCGCGCCTGGGCCGAAGCCCATGCTGGCTACTACGACCGGTCCAGAGCTTGCGACGGCCTCCTCTGAGCAGTCTCCGTCGCCGCCTCCTCGCCTGGATTCCCCTCCATCGTCGCCCTCGCCATCTGCGCGGGCGTCCCTGGTGCCTACTTCGCCCGGGTCTACAGCGGCTCACACGCCGCTGGGGCCTACGTCGCCTGGTCTGCCGTTGCCCGGCCCGCCGTCACCTGGTCCTTCTTCGCCGGAGTCCCCTAGTCCGGCCTCACCTGCTCTGGACATCCCGCCGGCCCTGGTGTTTGCTCCTCTGCGGTGTCCACACACTCGTAGTCGCATTGGCATTGTTCGTCCCAAGGAGCGCACCGATGGCACGGTCACCTATCTTGCTGCTTGCCTAGCTCATGTTGTGGATGATCCAACCGCCGAACCACGCAATTATCAAGCTGCTATGAGTATTCCACACTGGAGGGCTGCTATGGAACAAGAATATCATGCTCTTATGAAGAATATGACCTAGACACTTGTTCCCCTTCCGTCTCGCGTCAACATCATTGATTTGAAGTGGGTGTTCAAGGTGAAGAAACATGCAGATGGTTCCATTAAGCGCTACAAAGCGCGCCTCGTGGCTAAGGGCTTTAAACATCATCAGGGCCTGGACTATGAGGATACATTCAACCCAGTTGTCAACCCTACCACTATTTGACTTCTTCTGTCTCTGGCAGTTTCTCGCGGATGGTCTCTCCGCCAGCTTGATGTGCAGAATGCTTTTCTTCATGGATTGCTTGAAGAAGAGGTTTACATGCGGCAGCCACCTGGATTTGTTGATCACACTCAACCTCATCATCTCTGTCATCTGACGAAGGCCATATATGGACTGAAGTAGGCTCCCCGTGCCTGGCATGCTCGCCTGGCTTCAGCTCTATGCACTCATGGGTTCATTCCTTCAACGACTGATACTTCACTGTTCTTGTTTCAGCGACCGAGTGTGACCATGTACCTCCTTGTGTATGTGGATGATATTGTCCTGGTGAGCTCATCTCCGATGGCTGCTGATGGCATTGTGACTGCACTTGGTCGTGATTTTGCAGTTAAGGATTTGGGACAGCTTCATTTCTTCCTGGGTATCGAGGTCGCTCATCAGTCTCGTGGCAGTTTGGATCTCACCCAGAAGAAGTACTCTCTTTTGATCTCTTGCGCCGTGCTGGTATGCTCAAGTGCAAGCCATCCCCTACGCCCATGTCCTCCACTGACACCCTTTCTGCTGTTGATGGTGCTCTTCTCTCTCCTGAGGATGCTACTGAGTACAGGAGTATTGTTGGTGGCCTGCAGTATCTGAAGATCACGCGTCCTGATCTCTCCTTTGCGGTTAACATGGTGTGCCAGTATCTTCATGCTCCTACTGATGTACACTGATCTGCTATGAAGCACATACTATGTTATGTGCGTCTCACTGTCTCCTTTGGTCTTCACCTGCGCCCCAGTTCCTCCAGAGTTCTTTCTGTATTCTCTGATGCTGATTGGGCTGGGTGTCCAGATGACAGGCGATCCACGGGGGGACATGTTGTGTTCTTGGGTCCTAATCTGATCGCCTGGAGTGCACGCAAGCAAGCCACTGTTTCCCGCAGCAGCACAGAAGCTGAGTACAAGTCGGTTACCAATGCGACTGCCGAACTTATATGGATTGAGTCCCTACTTCGAGAGCTAGGAGTTGCTCAACCACATCCTTCGGTCCTTTGGTGCGACAACATCGGTGCTACGTTTCTGTCATCAAACCCGGTGTTCCATGCACGGACTAAACACATTGAGATTGACTATCATTTTGTGAGGGAACGTGTTGCACAGAAGCTACTACAAGTCAGGTTTATCTCTTCAAAAGATCAACTTGCAGACATCTTCACCAAGCCTCTACCTTCTCCCATGTTTGAGGTCTGTAGGCGCAATCTCAACCTCCTAGATACTTCAGGAGTGAGTTGAGATTGAGGGAGGGTGTTAGACTTCGTATTGTAGCCCTACTGTGTAAATCATACCTTATTGGTATTGGACTTGTATGTCATCATTATGTATATATGTGATAGGCCACCCCTTTGAGGGTTGAGCCAGTTCCCCCAAAACCTACGTTTTACAAATTGTAAGATGCCTCGTGCCTGACATGGCGCCATGGCAATATCACTTGACAACTACTATTAGTAGAGGGTGACAATTGACACACATGTGCGGTTAAATCCTGCTTAGTACTAGCTGAGAGCATCTCCAATAGCCGCGCCAAACTAGCGTCGCGCCGCAAAATTGCCCATTTTAGCGCGCGCGCAACCGGTATAGTGGCTCCAGCGGGCGCGCAAAAACCACGCGCGTGGCATATCTAGTTCAGCGCGCGGGCCGAAACTCCATCGCGCGCCGCTTATTTGCTGCGCCCGCTCCCGCGTGCTGCACTCTCGCACGCTCGCTCGCAACTCACCCCCCTCAGCCGTGGTGCCACCGCCGCCCGCGCCATCCGACGACCGTTCCGACGCTTCCCCGGCCTATCCCCGCGCCACGACGGCTTCCTCTGCCCCCCTCTAGTCACCGCCGCCCCTCGCGCACGTCCGTCCTCCGACGAACAGCGCCCGGGTGCTCGCTGCCGCTCGGCGCCCGCAAGGTGTTCGACAAAACACCTGCAAGGTATGTATTGCTCAAACTTCATGAATTTGGCGCATGTTGATTGTAGTTTTTATAGCATAGTATTGAACATTGTAGATGAGTTCGTCGTATGATTCTTCCGAAGAATAATTTGATATGGAAGAGGAGGAGGATCTTGCAATGATCCTAGCTATGAACATCAATAAAAAACCGAAGCACGGTGGTTCGGTTATGGGTCGGCATAAAATTTGGTGGGATAGGATTGATGCCCATAACAGATTGATGAGGCACTATTTCATGGAGAATCCCACATACCCGAAGTCGTACTTTCGTCGCTGGTTTAGGATGAGCACCGAGTTGTTCAGGCGCATTGCAGAGAAACTAGCGAGCCATGACCGGTTTATTCAGCAAAGGAGGAATGCCGCCGGAGAGCTCGGGCATAGCACCTTTCAGAAGGTGACAGCCGCTTTGCGTATGTTGGCATACGGTATACCTGCTGATTTAGTTGATGATCACTTGGCTATGGGTGAGAGCCAAGCCATCATGTGTGTCAAGCGCTTCGCAGTTGGAATTGTGCAAGTGTTTGGCCAGAAGTATTTGAGATCTCTCAATGCTGAAGACACCGCAAGGCTATTGGAGATGAACAAAGCTCGCAGCTTTCCTGGTATGATTGGCTCAATAGATTGCATGCATTGGAGTTGGAAGAATTGTCCAAAGGCATGGCATGGGCAATTCCACGGCCAAAAAAAGGGTTCCACTATAATCCTTGAAGCGGTGGCCGATCAAGAGACTTGGATTTGGCATGCATTCTTTGGAATGCCTGGATCTTTGAATGACATCAATGTTGTCAACCGGTCACCACTGATGAGTACGATTGCAAATGGTGATTTGTCACCGGTGCAGTTTGTAGCAAATGGTCGTACATACAACTATGGCTATTATCTAGCGGATGGCATCTATCCAAAATGGCAAACCTTTGTGAAGCCGTTGAAAAAGCCGGAAGGTAAGAAAAATCTTGATTTCCACAATGCTCAGGCGGCGGCTAGAAAAGATGTGGAGAGAGCTTTTGGGATTTTGCAAGCCCAATTTGCTATTGTGAGAGGACCGACTAGATTTTGGGATCAGAAAATGCTTTAGTACATCATGCACGCTTGTGTGATCATGCATAACATGATCATCGAGAATGAGCGTGGCCAAGATGTAGACTACTCTCAGTATGAGCTCTTGGGACATCCCGTGCGAGTGCGATGGAGGGCTGAAAGGGTGGCCCGTTTTGTTGCCTCTTATCATGCCATTCGACGTCCCGCAGCGCATAACGATCTTCAGAAGGATCTCATTAAGGAGTGATGGGCATGGAATGGACGACAAAGAGCATCATGATTTGTGCGTTTGATATTGTATTGTTGAACTATTTGTTGTGTTTATTGCACTATTTGTTATATTGAACAATAAACTGTTTGTTTGAGTTGTAATAACGAAATTGAACTATTTATTTCGATTCATTTTTGTTTGTGTTTGATCTTTTTGCTTCTGTTTTGGAATGCATATGTTGTTTATGCGAGAGTCGCGCGCGCTGCATTTTTGCGCACTGCTGGAGCTGCGCGCGCACTGCATTTTTGCGCGGCTGCTGGAGCTGGCGCTGCACGCCGCGCCAAATCAGATGATGGGCGCGCGGCAAAGTAGTTTTTAGCGCGCGGCACGTTCGGCGGCTGTTGGAGATGCTCTGATGATGTGTTGATGTGAGCTTAATCTGGAGGCAAGCATAAAGCATCACTGTCCGGCTGTCCGGCCCCCAATCTTTACCACTGTTGAGGGGTGAGGTGAGGTGTTTCAGACTAGCCACAATGATGAGTAATATACAGTAGTAACATACACATATCCCTAGACTATATTACTATCTTCATAGTGGGTAGTAACATAAGTGTGGTAACATGCAAAACTTCATTTATTAGGTTATAGACTCATATTGCATTGGGACATGTGATGTTACAGTAACTAGCTAAGTTACTATAACTATCTCTCTCCTCATCAACTCACTGCCACATAAGCAAATTTGCAGAGTTGGACTCGATGTTACTGCTGAAGTTACTCCCACTGTGGCTAGTCTTAATGGATGATGCTGTAAAGGAGAAAGCCGCAATTATAGTGCGTGAAAGAGAGGCGATAATTCGGAGGCAGGCGCACGGGCATGTAAATGATGAGATCCCAAGGCCGCCGCGTGCGCTTCTTATTCTTCTTCTTCTTCCTTGTGCTGGCTGCTGGTTACCATCTCTCCAAACAGTTGGTGCACACCAGTCACTGGACCAGACAGAGAGGCCTCCCGTTTCCAGGCTGCAGAGAGCACATCAATCATCGGCACATGTTCTTCCTGGATTAGACTCCCTTCAATCATGGGTTCCCAATCTGCAAACTAAGCATCCCAATGGCCCCAACCCGCCTCGGACCTTTTTTTTAAATTTAATCCTTTTTTAATCAATATTTTAAAAACAATCCTGTTTCAAACTTATTTTCACCGTACACATCGCGCCAAATCATTTAGGCTATCAGACTACTACGTACAGGATTGCAAAAAAAAAAAAAAGACTACTACGTACAGTATACCACAAGTGTATAATAATTCCATCATCTGAAATAATAAAATTGTAAAGGTTCAGATCTGAGAATAATTGTTTATTTTGGATGATCATAGGATTCAATACTATATTAAGCTTGATGGCCATTATTTCTCATGGTTACCATATCAATTCGACCTTGGAACTGTCCTCCTGCGTGTTTGAGGGAAAGAGTGGACACGTTCAGGCTGCCGTGGTAACACTCGCTCATAGATCTAGTGGTGAGCGAGGTGCTGCCATTACTCGTTCTTTGCATAGATGGTCGGCCCTGTTGTCATGACAAGACCTCACTGACAGCCAATTGTTGGGCACAAGCACAACAAACAAACTAAGTTTCATCTCAAATTAAAACTAAAAAGGGTTCCACATTTGCTCAACTGCAATAGCTTGATCAAGAAACACATCATGGTACATTAAATTAAATTAGGAATATCATACATGATGCAAGTGATTATGACTACTTATGGCATCGGCTACAAGGATCCACAACAGTAAACTTAACTCTTTCAGGAACTTTATTCTCAATGTATGTTCTAATAGCCCGAAGCACTCTACAAGCTTCCCTTAGACCGTTGCCCTTGGAGGGGCACCGCCCAATTCCATTGTCAGAACACCTGCTAGTAGAACCACAATTGGTGTCCAATGTAAGAAACTCGAGTGACACTGCGTTCTTGAGGATATAACAGGTTAGCTCAACCAAGCCTTTTGCAGAGCTGAACCCTGTGATCTTCACATTCTTGAGGTGGCAATGCCGATCTTCAGTCATCTGCCTCAAATGTGGGAATTGTCCAAAAACTGTTTCATTATCCATAGGTTTCTTCAACACCTATAAAGATAATAATAATAATAATTAATTGAGCCAATAGATCGATTAGTCATCTTTGCAGGATAGAACGAAAAACATCTTACATCCAAGCTCAAAGTCTCCAAGGAAGGAGATGCTTCAAGGAAAGAAACCAGAGAAAAATAGTCATAAGGCGAGGGTCCTGATATCAGATAAATGGTCAGGTGCTTGAGGCAGAGGAATCTGGTAGGCAGCATTGGTGTATCGACCACCTGCATAAACAAATACGCCACATGTCATATTAAAATTATTATTCACAAGCTATGACTACTCAGATGTGCACATACTGCTAATCATCTACCACAAAAAGTTTTAGATTACCTCGTCACTGGAACATAAGTAAAGAGTATCGAGATTTGGCATAATGGATGGCAGCTCAGTACGAGCATAACAGATAACACCTGAACGTGATATGCGTAATGTCTTCATTTGCAAAGCTTCTCCAAGCAATAGTTTTGGTTTTCCGCAAAAGACTAAAGTGGAGAGATTTGGAGCTTTGCACTCTATCAATTTCAGACTCATGCATCCAGAAGTCCTCAGGCAGCTGAAGTGCTGAAGCTCACAAGGTATCCTCAGGCAAATTATTCCCTTGCACCCAATCAGTTCCAACTTCTCTAAAGCAAGAGAATTCGAAAGAAGACCCTGTAACTCATCCTCCGTAATACGCACATGTGTAAGACGTAGACTTGTTAGGTTTAGAAAGGGGCCGAGTTCAGCTGTGGGTTGGAAGGTACAACGACCAAGTTTAAGACACCGAAGTGAGTTCCTAACCCCATCAGATAAAAGCGATCTGGGAAACTTGCAGTTCTCTTTTAATGGATGCCAAATCGTAAGGTTGAGTTCTTCAATCCCTGGTTTAACAGCAACCCGAAGCCACCTTTTAAGATTGTCATAAGCGATACAAAATGGTCGGAGCTCCAATATCTTCACACCAATGCCTGAGTGATTTCTCATAATACAGTCAACTGCGTCTTTGAAACGACCACTGTACCTACATCCTTCAGGCCTAAGTGCATCCTCATTGAAGGTGAGGTTGGGATAACACCTCCAGGATCGTAGAAAGGCATGCGACAGGCAAGCAGCACGAGCAGCATCACGCAGTGGCATTAGAGAATGGACATGATGCCAGATATCCTGCATGGGCAAGCATGGGAACCGAATGTTAACACTGGGATTGTCAAACTAAATTGTTACTTAAACCAGAGAGTAAAACGGTGGAACTACATGGAGTAGCATTCTACCCTGGATATAACTTGACATGATTCATACAAGACTTGCTGCATTGCTTAGGTAGATAGTGAAACTGAATGTAACCTTGGTATGTACATTGAGCATTGCATCCAAAAGTATTTACCTAACTGAGGGTATTAGAGAGCCGAGTAGACAATGATATTGTTTGTTGTGCAATTGTGCCAACCAAAATGCACAGCATCACATGCAAATAGCCAATTGCATGTTATAAATAGGTTAAAGGAGCAAAGAACTCAAGAGAAGTCTATGCTAATTTAAGAGAAACTAAGATAACTATAGGAACCATACATCAAGATGGCAGCCTGGCAGGTGATCTAGATTTACGATAGACAGGAAATCTACTGATCTTTTTAGGAGAGTAAAGATCTGTTCTCTGTTTACAGATACTATTTAGCTCACATAGTCCAAAGAATTTGAGTTAACAACCGCATATCATGCCTGCAAGATAATCCACCCATCATCAAAATTGTGTGGCACATACCTCTGGAAGGTACGGGAGTGAGCATCCCATTGTTGTTCCGCCAGCTTGAGAATCACCATCACCGTTTTTTTTTAGAAAATAAGGATCGCCATCTTGCTGACAGGGCGAACCTTTTCTTTTATTCGCTGAAGCAACCGATCCATCTGCAACCCAACAAGCATGGTCATGGTCATCGACTAATCACGTATTGCATGAAGCAACAGAGGGGGAGAACTAGGCTTACTCGGGGCAATGATTTTCCGGTGATCGTCGCCCTGCGCCATGAGAGCCGCCACTGCAGCGCCAGTAGCCCGTAAGGACAGACGATCGACGTTTGCTCTGTCCACGGATCTATATACGGATCTATATGCAGCGCCAGGAGGAAGGAATCGCGCTGTCGGAGCCGACCAGGACTTGGAGTGGAAGGAGGATTACTGGGAAAGGAACTACAAGTCGACTGCAAGAAAACCAACGGGGAAACGCCGACTGCCGTATCAAACAAAGGAAGATTAAAATTACCTGAAATCTTAAAAGTGCACGCCCACTTTTTCATAGGAACGGGCGGCCGGGCTGGTTACTTACATGTGTGTCTTTTTTTGTCAGCTAGTGAATGTTTTTTGTTAGCATTAAATGCGTACGGACTAGTCCTGGAAACAGATTCACGCACATTTATTTTGGCCACTTTAATTTTTAAAAAGTCGTATCTTTTAAACCACACGTCGAAATTCAGATCCGTCTTCACCGTTGGATTCATCGCGACGAGATCTTCGAAACTAGATCCCGCATGGATATGTTTCGACGAAATTTTTTTGATGCCAACTTTGGCGCTGTATTGTGCAACTTCAGTACTGCTTTGTGCAACTTTAGTACTGCATGGTGCAATTTTTTTCAAACCCAGTTTTTTGGAGCTGCATCCTCAGTAGTTGTCGTTGCACACATAGTAGTCCTAGTTGGCACATACATGGCCACATAGTTGCATAATCTGGTCCGCATAGTCGCATATGAATTATCATAGCTTGTAATGTAGTCTAGTTGCACACACATTGTTGTTTAGTTGGCTTGTAACGTAGTCTAGTTGCGCACACATTGATGTTTAGTTGGCAGGAAGACTAGTTGCACACACATATGCTTAGTTGGCTTGTAATATAGTCTAGTTGCACACACATTGATGTTTAGTTGGCAGGACACTAGTTGCACACGCATTAATATTTAGTTGGCAGGACTAGTTACACACACATATACTCAGTTGGCACGGCAATGTAGTCTAGTTGCATAATGCAGTACTATAGTTGCACCATATAGCACCAAAGTTGGCATCAAAAAAATATTCGTCGAAACATACCCATATGGGATCTAGTTTCGAAGATCTCGTCGCGATGAACCCAAAGGTGAAAACGGATCTGAATTCCAACGTGTGGTTTAAAAGATACGACTTTTTAAAGATTTAAGAGACGAAAATAAATGTGTTTCACGGACCAGTCTGTACGCATTTGCTATACGCATTTAATGCTAATAAAAACATCCATTAACTAACAGAAAAAGACACACAATAGATAATTGCTATTTATAAATTATTAGAGGACCAAAACTTGCAATTTTGAGCCGGCCGCTCGCAAAGTATAGTGAGCAGCCGGCCGCTCGCTAGACCGGTCCTTAAAATTAAAGTATCTAAAAAATTACAAAATAGCTCTAATCATTATTCCCTCCGTCCCATAATATAAAAACGTTTTTGACACTAGTGTAGTGTCAAAAACTTCTTTATATTATGGGACGGAGGGAGTAGTATATGTTCCTCCATGGCTCTAATCATTAGTAGCTGGTTTATCAAATGACAAATGTGCTCACCTTTGACCTTGGCTGTTAATCTCAACGCAGTTGGCCACTTGGGGACTTGGCCAGTTGGCATGCAGGCTGCTCCTGCAGTCCTGCTCCTTGCGCTTGCGCCAGTGCTCTGTGCTCGTGCGGCCGTGCGCCGCTGGCCGCTTGCTCCTGCCTCCTGGCCGATGGTCGCTGCGCCGCCGGCCGCCGCCGCAGCGCCGGACGCCGATGCGCCCTTGCCAAGATGCCGGCGGCGCCCAGCAAGGGAGAGGCCGCGACGCGCCGAGCTGCAGACGCCGCCAGTGGCCGGCTGGCCTCAACGGTGGCTGCCGCCCGCACCGCAATCCGCCTTCCGCCGCCGCCCGCCCGCCGCAGCAATCCGCCGCCACCCGGTCGCCGCGCCTCTAGGGTTCAAGCGAAAGAGGAACGAGGAGAGCAGAGAGGTCTCGGATCAGGGTGGGAATGGGTTGGTGCTGGACTTGGGCCGCCTCTGGGTCGGCCTGGTGGCGAGAGGTGGTGGGGACTGGGGAGGGGAGGCGAGAAGAGCCACTGGGCTTTGGGTATACACAACCTCATCAAATTAAGCTGCATATTATTTATTTCTATCACAGAATCTCGACAGTAGTTGCTTAGTAGTAGTTATTGACAAAATTTATATATCTTCTTTGTATGACGGAAATGAGATATGCATCAAATCAATCGCTATTTCACTCTATCCCCTTCTTGTGCAACAAGTTATAATGGATCAAATGTAGAAATAACAGAAACCGTATACAATAATTACATAAATTATAAATTGTAAAACTTGGGAGATTAAACTTGTACACATATGAACTCTAATAATTAATAGAGAAATTAATTAGCAATCATCTCTTGATGTTACATTGATTGATATACCTAGAGACGGAAACTTTTTTTATCCCACCAATATCTTGAAACGTTTTTCCGTTGCTCAAGATCCTAGAACATATAATTGTATATGTGTAAAGAACTGCTTTAATATATATGCTTTTACCAATATCTGGTATTCTGGAGTATACTCAATTTTATGAAACCAACCCATTCATGTCAAATAGTGTTATGCTGTCTTTCAAACAATACAACTACTGATAGACTTACCGAAAAAGGCTTTCGCCCCGCTTTATATATAAAGCAAACCGCCACAGAGCATACAAACAGAAGCATGTCCACACACACACACACACCCAAGTCTCACGGCAAAGTACACATGTTCTGCTGAGGGCACAGCTCAATAAGCCCAGAAAAATAAAAAGAAAACATCACACACCGGTCGAAGGAAGCCTCTAGTCTGGATCCGGCGGTGGCGGAGGAGGCGGCGGCGACAGGCGGACGACCATCGAGCGGAGGTCGGCGATGAAGGCTGAGATGGCGTCGCGGTCCGGGGGGGCGGCTAAGCGACCGCCAAAGCTGCAAGAAACCCGAAAGTTTGAAGAGCGCGTCAGTAGCCCGTCGAAGGGGAGTACGCTGGATCACAATGCGAACAGTCCAGAGGGTCCAGGCGAGGATCCCAACCTCAAGCCACCTAATGTGGCGAGAGGACACGGGGGACAGCCGGAGTTCAGCAAATAAGTCCGGGAAATTGGTGTGGCACCAACTTCCACCGACCACCTCGGGAAAGCAGCTCCAAAGGAACTGGGCGGAGACGCAAGAGAAGAAAATGTGGTTCGAGTCTTCGGGAACACCACAGAGCGGACAGATGCCAGTACCCGGGCCATTGCGCTTGCGGACCTCCACCCTGGACGGGACCCGACCGCGAATCCATTGCCACATGAAGATGCAAATCTTCAGGGGTACGCGGATGGACCAAACCATCGACACGGGAAGGGGGCGGAGGAGGGGGCAATGGCCAGGTAGAGCGACTTGATGGAGAACTGGCCCGACGGCTCAAGGCGCCAGCGCACCAGGTCAGGGCCACCATCCACCAAAGGCTCATGGAGAGCAACGCAGTCAAGCAACTCACGCCAGGCGGTGGATTCCGCGGGCCCAAAAGGCCGTCGAAAAGCAAGGCGCCCTAAGTCAAGAAGGGCCCTATCAACAGAGATCATGGGATCGACGGAGATAGAGAAGAGGACAGGGAAGCGGGCCGCAAAGGGAGAGTCCCCGGCCCAACGATCAAACCAGAAGAGCGTCGAGAGACCGGAACCCACCGAGATGGAGGTTCCTATGCGGAGGACCGGGAGAAGCTGGACAATGGACTGCCAGAACTGAGAGCCGCCTGATTTCTGGCAGAAGGCTAGGGGTTGTCCACGCAGGTATTTAGTCCGGATAATGTCAAGCCAGAGGCCACCTTGACCTTGCGCGATGCGCCAAAGCCAACGGGAGAGGAGGGCAATATTCATCCTTTTAGAGCACATAATGCCCAGGCCACCTTGCTCCCTAGGCTTGCAAATGTCGGGCCAGCTGACCATATGGTACTTCTGCCTGTCATTATCTCCAGTCCCAGTAAAAGCGGGACTGGATCTTGGTGATCTCCTTGTGGAGAGACTCGTGGAGGCTGTAGAAGCTCATAAGAAACAAGAGGAGGCCGGAGAGGGATGAGTTGATGAGAATAGTCCGGGCGGCCTTGGACAGCCACCTCCCCTGCCAGGGCTCGCATCGAGTTTGGAGCTTGGCCACGGAGGGGCGCAAGTCCGCGACGGAGAGCCGCGAATCACTAATGGGCGTCCCTAGGTAGGAGGTGGGGAAGGAGCCCAGGCGGCAATTAAGTCTGTT
Organism: Triticum aestivum; assembly: GCF_018294505.1. Lineage (NCBI taxonomy): Eukaryota > Viridiplantae > Streptophyta > Magnoliopsida > Poales > Poaceae > Triticum > Triticum aestivum. The sequence goes on from NC_057804.1 coordinate 55,811,854, forward strand.
GGCAATGGCCATAGACTCAGAGGGGGAGTATCCCATCACCATAACATCACTCTTGTCAAAGTTGATCTTGAGGCCCGACATCTGTTGGAAGCAGAGAAGGAGGAACTTGAGGTTGGCGATGTCCACCTCCGAGCCTTTGACCATGATGATAGTGTCGTCAGCATATTGGAGAATGGAGATCCCAGAGCACCCGGAAAGGTGGGGAGTAATCCCACGAATGTGGCCAGCGGCTTTTGCCTTATCTAGGATGGAGGCAAGAGCGTCTACTACCATATTGAACAGGAACGGGGAGAAGGGGTCGCCTTGACGAACCCCACAAAGGGTGGAGAAGAAAGGGCCAATCTCACCGTTGATGTTGACCGCCGTGCGATCGCAAGAGACCATTTGCATGACTCTAGTGATCCACTGGTCATCGAAGCCCTTCTGAAGAAGGACTTCCCGGAGAAAGGACCAGCTAACCGTATCGTACGCCTTGTGGAAATCAATCTTTAGAAAAACCGCCTTGAGGCATTTGATGCGGACCTCATGAAGGATTTCATGAAGGACAAGGACCCCATCCAGGATGTACCGGCCCTTAATGAAGGCCAACTGGTTAGGGTGGGTCACCTGGTCAGCCAACAGGGTGTAACGCCCCGGATTCGATGCGCCAGGTGTCAGCCAGTTATTCGCTGTTGTTGCCATGTAATTTGCTTGTGTGTTGCATTTTGTCATATCTTCATGTGCATTGCGTTGCATACGTGTTCGTCTCATGCATCTGAGCATTTTCCCCGTTGTTCGTTTTGCAATCCGGCACTCCTATGTCCTCCGGCGTCCCCCTTTTGTCTCTTGTTGTGAGTGGGTGTTAAACATTCTCGGAATGGATCGTGATTTGCCAAGTGGCCTTGGTATACCACCGGTAGACCGCCTGTCAAGTTTCGCGCCATTTGGAGGTCGTTTGATGCTCCAACGGTTAACCGGGTAACCGCAAAAGCCTCTTTTGTCTTGCAGCCCAACACCCCTTCAAAGTGTCCCATAACCCATCCTAACCCCATCCATGCTCTCGGTCGTTCGATCACGATCGTGTGGGTGAAAACTGTGCTCCATTTGGACACTCCTAGCTCCCTGTACCTATAAATATGTGCTCCTCGTCCAAATTCCGGATCAAATCCACCCTAACCCTAAAAATCGCCTTCCGCCGCCATCGGACGCGTCCGCCCCGTGCCGGACATGTCCGTGCCACTACCTCCAGCCAACCCCGCGCCGCCACGTCACTCTCTCTCTCACCCCCGCCGCCGCAGCCCGCCGGGGCCCGAGGCAGGCCCGCCCGGGCCCGGACGCCGCCGCCGCCTGGCCCGTCCCCGCCGCCGCGGCCCCGCGCCGACGGCCGCCGCCCGACCCTGGGCCACCGCGTCGCCGCCTCCCGCGGACGCCCGAGCCCCGTCACCGCCGATCGCGCCTCCGCGCCCGTGCCCCGCCGGCGCCTCCCCGCCGCCCGCCATCCTCCCCTCGCCGCCGGCCCCCGCAGAGCTCTCTCCGGCCGCCGCGCCGCCATGCCGCCAGCGAGCGCGCCCGACCCCAGCGCCGCCCGGCTCCCTCCACCCCGTCGCCGGTCGCCCGGCGCCTCCCGTCGCCGGCGTCCCGCCGCCTCCTCCGCGCCCCAGCTCGCCGAAGCCGCCCTGCCCTTGCCGGAGTTTGGATCCGGTCCGGGTGGACCAAATCCACCGGGTTCCCAAACCAAACGCAGCGCGCGCTCCCCGGATCCCTTCTTCCCGGATATCCTCGTCCCGTTGACTTCCGGAGGGTATAAATTCCTCCAAGTCCCCGATTTTTTTTACATTTTGTGCCCATGTTCATCGCATCATAACTCTGTGCGTGTAGCTCCGTTTTGTGCGTGTAATATATCAAAATGTTCGCTGTGAGATGCTCTTCATTTCATTCCATCGCACCATGTTCAGTTGAGCTCATCTAGATGCCCGAATCATCGTTGCAAGAGTGCTATATGATGTTAATCTGCTGAAACTCTTATAACTTGGTGATTTGTCATTTTTGTTGCATTTGATGTGTGCATCCTATGAGCATGAGCTCTACATTTGTTTTGTACTATGACATGCCATCTTTACAGGGGTGCAATCCATGTATTTTTGTGAGTCTTGTACTGAGTGCATCAAGCTTGTTAAGTAGGGTACTTGTTGTTGCTGTTTTGCTAGGCTGAATTAGTTATTTTGTGATGCTATGTAAACATTGCTCCAAAGTTGCTAAATAATGTTGTTGTCAGCCTGTTAACATTAAGTTCAGTTTGTGCCATGTGTTTTGCTAGTGATCCGTGCACCCTATGAACTTGCTATTGCCATGCTTAGCTTCATAAACATGTCTTCTTACTGTTGGTCACCTTGTCATGCCATGTATTGCTCTGTGGTGAGTGGTACAAGCTCATCAACATGCCTACTTATTGTTGTTTCTGCCATGTATGAATCTATCATATAACTTGCTATGTTTACATGGGTGCCATCATATCTTCTGATCCTTTTTGGCTCATGGTCAATAAAGGATTTTTGTTCTATGCATTTACTAGTAGCATGCCATGCCTCTGTTTGCCATGATAAGTTCCTGTAACATGTTGTTTGATAGCTCTAAACATTGCAACCTGATGTTATTTCTGCTAAGCCTGAAACTGTTATTATTTGCAATCTTGCCATGTGTTTTGGAGCATGTTCTAGTGATTTTTGGAGATAGCTCAGTGTTCATGTTTTGTCATGCTTTACCTGTACATCATGTCCATGCCTTTTTATCTTATGTTGAGGTGTTGTAGCATATTGTTTTGATGCTTGCTAGATGCCTAGTTGCTGTTTTGGACAGATTGTTGTTATATCTTGTTTGGAGTGTATGTGTTGCACCGTTGCTCCGTTTTGAGTGTGCTCTATATGAAACTTGCTTAGTTTTGCATGTAGTTTCATATTACCATGTTGCATCCATGTTTTGAAGTGTTTGCTTGATGTTTGTATGCATTTTGCATCAATGCCATGTTTAACTTGTTTTGCTCATATCTTCTAGGCTGTAGCTCCAAATATAATGAACTTTATATGTAACTTGACTAGAATCTCGTGTAGATCATCTTGGTGCATCTTAACTTGCTGTTTAACAACTTGAACATGAGGACTTACCGAAATTGTTATATGTTGTTCCCGTCCTCATTTAAACTTGCCTTGATGTGTTGCTCTTGTTTGCATCATCTCTTGCCATGAGTAGCTTCATGTAGCCTTGTCATGCATCATGCTTGGTTGAGCATCATGTCTTTTCCATGTGTGGTGTGTTTACCATGTTGTGTGCTTCTTCTGGATAGTTCCTGTTTCGTTGCGATCGTGAGGATTCGTTCGTCTACGCTCGATTCGTCTTCGTGGCTTCATCTTCTTCATGGAATCGTTCTTCTTCCTTGCAGGATTTCAGGCAAGATGACCGCTACCCTGGATCTCACTACTATCATTGCTATGCTAGGTGCTTCGTTCTATCGCTATGCTGTGCTACCTATCACCTGTTTATCAAGCCTCCCAAATTGCCATGTCAGCCTCTAACCTTTTCACCCCTCCTAGCAAACCATTGCTTGGCCATGTTACCGCTTTGCTCAGCCCTCTTATAGCATTGCTAGTTGCAGGTGAAGTTGAAGATTGCTCCATGGTGGACAGGATTTTGGTTGGGATATCACAATATCTCTTATATTATTAATGCATCTATATACTTGGTAAAGGGTGGAAGACTCAGCCTTATGCCTGGTGTTTTGTTCCACTCTTGCCGCCCTAGTTTCTGTCATATCAGTATTATGTTCCCAGATTTTGCGTCCCTTACGCGGTTGGGTGATTTATGGGACCCCCTTGACAGTTCGCTTTGAATAAAACTCCTCCAGCAAGGCCCGACCTTGGTTTTACATTTGCCTCACCTAGCCTTTTTCCCTTGGGAGTCACGCTCTCGAGGGTCATCCTTATTTTACCCCCTTGGGCCAGTGCTCGTCGTGAGTGTTGGTCCAACCTGTCAGCCGCCGGTGGTCACCAGGGGCAACTCTGGGCTGGCCTACCGGAAGTTTGGACAATCCGGTGTGCCCTGAGAACGAGATATGTGCAGCTCCTATCAGGATTTGTTGGCACATTCGGGAGGCTTTGCTGGTCTTGTTTTACCATTGTCGAAATGTCTTGTAAACCGGGATTCTGAGTCTGATCGCGTCTTTCTGGGAGAAGGTATATCCTTCGTTGATCGCGAGAGCTTATCATGGGCTAAGTTGGGACACCCCTATAGGGTATAAACTTTCGAAAGCCGTGCCCGCGGTTATGTGGCAGATGGGAATTTGTTAATGTTCGGTTGTAGATAACTTGACACCAGATCCGAATTAAAACGCATTAACCACGTGTGTAGCCGTGATGGTCTCTTTTCGGCAGAGTCCGGGAAGTGAACACGGTTTTTGGGTTATGTTTAACGTAAGTAGGAGTTCAGGACCACTTCTTGATCATTGCTAGTTTCACGACTGTTCCGCTTGCTCTCTTCTCGCTCTTACTTGCGTATGTTAGCCACCATATCATGCTTAGTCGTTGCTGCAACCTCACCACTTTACCCCTTCCTTTCCCATTAAGCTTTGCTAGTCTTGATACCCATGGTAATGGGATTGCTGAGTCCTCATGGCTCACAGATTACTACAACAACAGTTGCGGGTATAGGTTTTGCAATGATCATGACGCGAGAGCGATGTTTGCTTGTTTTGGAGTTCTCCTTCTGCTTCTTCTTCGATCCGGGATAGGTTCCAGGTCGGCAGCCTGGGCTAGCAGGGTGGATGTCGTTTGAGTTTCTGTTTGTGTTTGATCCATAGTCGGATGATGCTCTTATGTATTGTGATGTTGTGTTCGTGTGGCATTGTATGCCTTTTGGTATGTATCCCCATCTATTATGTAATGTTGATGTAATGATATCCACCTTGCAAAAGCGTTTAAATATGCGGTTCTATCCTTGGTGGGACCTTCAAGTCTCTTTAGGATAGTATCTCATATTGGGCGTGACACAGGGTCACCCTATTGGCGTACCCTTTGGCCAGGATCCGGAAGATCACATTAATCACTGTGATCGGGCGGAATAGACGGATATCGGACGCCCCAGGGACCTTGGGGATGAGAGAGATGATCCCGTAATTGAGGCGTCCAAGATCAATGGAGCCAACATAGAATTCATCGAAGATGGCCATGACTACTGATAGACTTCAGTGAAGTGAAGTTGTAATTTTATTCCAAATTCTAGAAACATGGTGATGGACAGATGAAGGGATTGTTTCATTTCCGCCATCACCTCTCCTTCCCAGTGCTAGAGTTTGGTGTCACATTCTTGTATCAAATTCACAAAATTTCAAAAAAAAGGTCTAACACTATCATATTTTTCAGTTTATAGAAGTTAAAGTTTCTATTTTTAAAGTAAATGGACAAATTGTTGTGCTTGGAGTTATATGAGGTGCTGAAACAACCTGTACAATAAGAAGTTAAGCACATCCATTTGTGAGACAAGATGTAGCCCCAAGGGTGATTTGTACATCTAAGCTTTACCCATCTTGGAGTAAGAATTAGTACTAAGAATTAAACTTCGAATCCATTTGTAGATAAGGACAATTATAGAAATTCCTTAATTCCAGCAAAGCTAATACCTTTTGTAAGGTAAAAAAAGGATCCCTGCATTCATGAGCACTGTAACAGACCAATTTCTGGGTCTTGCGGACAGTCTGCCAGTTTTGGCCGGACAGTCCGCCTCGCCCGACCCCAACCCCAGTCCGCCCCACCCGACCCCTACCCCGCCGGCGCCCGTCTCTCCTGACCCCGCCAGCGCCCGTCTCGCCCGACCCCGCTAGCGCTCGTCGGTCCGACCCCGCCAACGCCCATATCGCCGGACCCCGCCGGTTCGTCCAATTTTTATCCGCTCACCCTCGTTCCTTTCTTTCTCGCTCTCGCTCCCTTTCTCATGCCCGTGCCCCCCATGGCGATTGGGAGGCTCCCCTAGGGCTCCTCTACCCTTGAAACCATCATCCTCGTCTGTGGACTGTCGAAACTTTGCCGGAGGATCACCGGAGGTCGTCGGCACCGTCCCTTTCCCTTTTCCTTCCATGGATTGAAGTTGAAGTCCCTGTCTCAAAGTTTTCTCTCTCCTTTCCCTAAAGCTCAAGTCAAGGAATTCGCCTGATCTACTCCCACACCGCTCTCCATCGGTTTCTAGCACCTAAGTGGAGTTCAACCCATCACCAATGATCTATCTAATCCCTCGATTCATTCTCTAACCTCCTTTGATTCGGGTTCTAGAAAACCTAGGGTTTCAAGCACCATTGTTGAGCTCGAGCTTCTAAAACTTGTTTCCCCTCAAATCCATCACTTGGAATCAACTCTCTACATCTCTAGGAACCCCTAGAATCAAACCCCGTTCGAAACCGCCGCCAGAGCAGGAGGTTGGTGAGGTCCAGCAAGACCCCATGTTTGAACTCCTTTTGGATCAATAAATTAATTGTGTGTTTTGTATGTGCATTAGTCAATGATCAGGTATATGTTTGCTTAGCTCCTATCTTATGCATTATCCATTCTTGATATAGAACAAACCTTCCTAGATGAATATGTTTGTTAGGTGTCACGATTTTAATTGCTTAGCTATGCTTAGCTTCGGTAGAAATCAAGAGGTGGCAAGGTCACCACCACTCGTGAGGTATAGCTTATGCTTGCCTTAATCAATACTTGGATAGTTTGGAATGTTTTAAAATTTGAGCTACACAATGTTGATTTGAGACTTGAGCAAGTGTGCTAGGGTCAAGTGAGATTGGAGCTCACCTGACATAGACTTGCTTGAGTTGGTTAAGGATCGCGACTTTGATGCCGAGTTCTTGAGCACTTTTTCATACAGACCACTTGCTGATTATGGGTAAGGTAAGGCAAGTAGCATAAGTCGCACCGTTCCTTGACCGGATTTTGTGCGGGATGGGATGAGGTGTGATCAGGCAGTCCGGTACACCTATACACTCCCGGTCGTTCGTTCATAGTGGGGTGCAGGTATGTGAAAGAATGAGGGCATGAATCAACACTTATTCTAGGGAGCTAGGGTATGGTTGTTGGTCTTGCGCCTCTTGTGGGAAAAGTTGTACACCCTGCAGGGTTATAATCTATTGCAATAGCCTCGCTCTAGGTTACGGAGCACGCTCTTGATACCCCGCTTTCACTGTAGAGTTACCAAATATAGTTCATGGAAGATTGAACTCATATACTTTTGATCATCTTTACTTATGGTAATTGTTTGATGTGTGACTTAGAGTTAATAGGCTGCTGGATCTTTACTTGTTTATATCATCGTAGAACTTTGTAGATGCTTTTATGCAAATTAATTACTTATACCTTCCTATCCACTTAGCTAAATGCATGTTTATCTATTGGATAAGTCCTGTTGAATACCCTTGTACTCACGGTGCTGCCGTTAAGTTGTTTTCAGGTGATCCGCAATCGGAGGCCATCTTTGGGTACTTCTTTCTCGTGGACGGAGGTGTGGGCGAGGAGTGATGGTCATGGCTTGAAGAAGGCACTATCGCCACATAGTGTTAACCTTCTTCTTTTGAGTGAACCGTAGTTAGATGATAAACTCTTTCCGTTGCAAACTCTGTTAACATGTGTTGTAAATTAACTTGAACCTATTTTTGTAAAGTGATGGATTATGTTTGGGTTGCTATGGTTATAATGTTTTTGTTGTGCTTAGTGAGGTGTGTTTTAAATCCTGGGCAATGCTCATGACACATCTCAAGGACTACCAGGATTATTCTCTTTTAATTGAGTTGATTAGAGGTGATGACTTGATTAAACGAGTTTAATTTGGGCATTTCCTCACAGTGTGGCATCAGAGCTGGTTAGCAGTTTAAGCATGGTTAATCACATAAAAAATGATGTGAGGCACGTTAGTAATAGGGTGGACCTCCATTTTCTTTTATGTGAGCTGTTGTGAGAGACATATGTTGCGGCATGTCATCATGTTTAATTTATCATCATGTTGCATCTTATTAGACATTAACAGGTTCATAACCTTGCATTGTTGTGCATACATATCTCTACTTGCTCAATTATCTTGATCCTTTCTTAAATGATCCTTTTATCTATCTTTCATAGGAGGCTAGGACACTTGATATTTGATTTGCTTTCTCACTTGTGTGGTCTTGGTCTTGTCCGAGGATTGCCTAAGTTGAGGTTCGAGAAGGATTTGGTTTGTGCTCTGTGTAGGCATGGCAAGATGGTAGCCACTCCTTACCCACCTCTGACTGAGCTGATGACTGAGCATCCAGGGGAGCTTTTGCATATGGATTTGGTTGGTTCAGCTCACGTTCGCTTAGGTGGTGGGAAGTGGTACGTCCTTGTTGTTGTGGATGACTATTCTCGTTATGCTTGGGTCTTCTTCTTGGCTGACAAGGGTGAGACATTTGGTTTTGTTCGAGATGTGATTCTGAGGTTGAAAAATGAGAGACATGGTAATGTCATTTGAGCTATACGCAGTGACAATGGTACGGAATTCAGGAACTCTCATTTTGAAACTTTTTGTTGTGATCTTGGTCTTGAACATCAGTTTTCTACACCGTATGTTCCCCCTCAGAATGGTGTTGCGGAAAGGAAGAATCGGACCCTTTGTGAAATGGCTAGGATGATGCTTGATGAGCATAGGACTCCTAGGAGATATTGGGCCGATGCGGTGAATACCGCATGTCATGTTTCAAATCGCATTTTTCTTCGTGCTTTCAAAAATAAAATCTGTTATGAGCTTATGCATGGTCGGGCTCCCAAAGTGAGTCACTTTTGAGTCTTTGGTTGCAAGTGCTTTATTCTAAAGGGAAATTGGATAAGTTTGAGGCTCGTTCTTCTGATGGAATTTTTCTTGGTTATGCTAATCATTCTAGAGCATATCGTGTGCTCAACCTTGAAACTAATCAAATCATGGAAACTTGCGAGGTAACCTTCAACGAGAAAAAGCCATGTAGTTTGGTTGTCTTTGAGTGTGCAGGTGATGATGAGATGGATCAAACGATCTTTGAGGATGAGAAAGAGGATGGAGAAGAGGATGATGAAGATGGTGGTGTGCCGGTTGATCCTCGTGTACCCCCTACTTCCACTACGGTTGATGGTGGTCCTTCTCCGATTCAGACATCGACACATCAACATGAGCAAGGGCAAGATCGAGTGGAAGCTGCTACTGAGCAAGAGGCAATCTCTAGGCATGAGGCACCGAGGAGAGTACAAGCTGATCATCATCCCTCCAGATCATTGGAAACATCGATGAACATACTACACGGTCGAGGTCCAGGAACATTTTACTTTGCTCATTCTGTTTTGTTGCCTCTTTCGAGCCCAAAGATGTTGGACACACTCTATCTTATTCAAACTGGGTCAATGCCATGCATGTGGAACTTGAAAACTTTAAGAGGAACAAGGTGTGGGAGTTAGTCGAACCACCTCCAAATTGCCATCCCATAGGTACCAAGTGGGTGTACAAAAGAAAACAGGGTGAGGATGGGGTGGTTGTGAGAAACAAAGATAGGATGGTTGCACATGGGTACAACCAGAAGGAAGGGATAGATTATGAGGAGACTTTTGCTCCTGTGGCTAAGTTGGAAGCAATTCAAATCCTTCTAGCATTTGCTATTGCTAAAGGGTTCAAATTGTTTCAGATGGATGTGAAGAGTGCCTTTTTGAATGGGTTCTTAGAGGAGGAAGTGTATGTGAAGCAACCTCCAGGTTTTGAGAGTGCAAAGTATCCCCACCGAGTGTACAAACTCCAGAAAGCTCTATATGGCCTAAAGCAAGCACCTGGAGCATGGTATGGTAGGTTGAGAGGTTTCTTGTCGGGTAAGGGGTTTGTGATGGGGTTGGTTGACAAAACCCTTTTCCTTCTCAAGCATGGCGATGACATTTTGATTGTTCAAATATACATGGATGATATCATTTTTGGTGGCTCATCTCATGCTTTGGTTGCCAAGTTTGCAGAGGATATGAGCACGGAGTTTAACATGTCGATGATGGGTGAGCTGCAATTCTTCCTCGGGCTTCAGATCAAACAACACAAGGATGGGACCTTTGTACATCAAGGCAAGTACACCAAGGACATTTTGAAGAAGTTTGACATGAGCGACTCGAAGCCGATGTCTACACCGATGAGTACCACTACGGCTTTGGACGCTGATGAGGACGGAGAACCCGTGGACCAGAAGGAGTACTGGAGCATGATCGGCTCCCTCCTCTACTTGATGGCAACAAGGCTGGACATACAGTCTAGTGTGTGTCTTTGTGCTCATTTTCAGTCTTCTTTGAGGACTTCACATAGGCAAGCCGTCAAGAGTATTTTCAGGTACTTGAACTATGCTCCTGAGCTAGGTCTTTGGTATTCTGCCTTTCTGATGCTGATTTTGCTGGGTGTAGTTTGGATCGCAAGTCTACCTGGGGTATTGTTAACACCAAATTTTGGGCCTCAGGGAGCCCGAGAGTTATCCCAAAATTTCATCTGAGGATTGCCGATTTGGAGATAGGAAGAGGGGATCGACATTGGCAAAGATGACGTTAGCAGAATCGGCAATCGGCAACGATCGACTCAGGGGGCGCAGGATTGGCTATTCGACAAAGGCAAAGATGGCACGCTTGAGGGCAAATGTTGTGGACTCCAGCAGATAAAGGGAAAGCTTGGAGTCCAAGTTATCATTTAAAGGGGTTATTTCCTTTATTTTGTAATCCTAATTGGTTAGGTCTCAGTTAGACTTTGTCGGTATCTTTTTGAGTTGTATTCTATTAGGACTCGTGTCAACCCAGGGTATAAATATAAACCCTCAGTCATTGTAAAACGTCTACAACAATAAATCAACAAACAACCCGGCTTCACGCCACCTTTTGAGTACATTCAAGTCGTCGAGTTCGTGCAATCTCTTGAGGGGGCTTCGATCCGTGGACCTCTAAGTTGCTTGTAATTTCCGACATGTCTTGTTTTATCTTGTTTTGATGTCATCAGGTGGACATGGGCTTGATAAATCAAGATAGTTATCGATGCTTAATCGGCTTTAGCATCATCTAGTGGACGCTAGATTTGGGTTGGTAGATCGGGTGTCATCTAGTGGACTGATACGTCTCCAATGTATCTATAATTTTTGATTGTTCCAAGCTATTATATATATTCTATTTTGGATGTTTAATGGGCTTTATTATACACTTTTAAATTATTTTTGGGACTAACCTACTAACCCAAGGCCCAGTGCAAATTGTTGTTTTTTGCCTATTTCAGTGTTTCACAGAAAAAGAATATCAAATGGAGTCCAAACAGAATGAAACCTTCAAGAGTGTGATTTTTGGAACAAACGTGATCCGAGGACTAGGAGTGGACATCAAGAAACAAGCGAGGAGGCCACGAGGCAGGGAGGCGCGCCTGCCCCCTGGGCGCGCCCTCCCCCCTTGTGGGCCCCTCGTAGCTCCACCGACCTACTTCTTCCTCCTATATATACTCATATACCCCGAAAACATCCGAGAGCACGGCGAAACCCTATTTCCACCGCCGCAACCTTCTGTACCCGTGAGATCCCATCATGGGGCCTTTTCCGGTGCTCCGCCGAAGGGGGCATTGATCACGGAGGGCTTCGACATCAACACCATAGCCTCTCCGATGATGTGTGAGTAGTTTACCTCAGACCTTCGGGTCCATAGTTATTAGCTAGATGTCTTCTTCTCTCTCTTTGGATCTCAATACAAAGTTCTCCTCGATCTTCTTGGAGATCTATTTGATGTAACTCTTTTTGCGGTGTGTTTGTTGAGATCCGATGAATTGTGGGTTTATGATCAAGATTATCTATGAACAATATTTGAATCTCCTCTGAATTCTTTTATGTATTATTTGTTATCTTTGCAAGTCTCTTTGAATTATCAGATTGGTTTGGCCTACTAGATTGATCTTTCTTGCAATGGGAGAAGTGCTTAGCTTTGGGTTCAATCATGCGGTGCTCGATCCTAGTGACAGAAGGGGAAACGACAGATATTGTATTGTTGCCATCGAGGATAAAAAGATGGGGTTTATATCATATTGCTTGAGTTTATCCCTCTACATCATGTCATCTTTCCTAATGCGTTACTCTGTTCTTATGAACTTAATACTCTAGATGCATGCTGGATAGCGGTCGATGTGTGGAGTAATAGTAGTAGATGCAGGCAGGAGTCCGTCTACTTGTCGCGGACGTGATGCCTATATACATGATCATGCCTAGATATTCTCATAACCATGCACTTTTCTATCAATTGCTCGACAGTAATTTGTTCACCCACCGTAATACTTATGCTCTCGAGAGAAGCCACTAGTGAAACCTATGGCCCCCGGATCATTTTTCCATCATATTCATCTCCCAACAACTAGCTATTTCTGTTGCCGTTTATTTTGCTTTCTTTACTTTTAGTCTTTATCATAAAAATACCAAAAATATTATCTTATCATCTCTATCAGATCTCACTTTTGCTAGTGGACATGAAGGGATTGACAACCCCTTTATCATGTTGGTTGCAAGGTTCTTATTTGTTTGTGTAGGCACAAGGGACTTGCGTGTGGTCTCCTACTGGATTGATACCTTGGTTCTCAAAAACCGAGGGAAATACTTACGCTACTTTACTGCATCACCCTTTCCTCTTCAAGGGAAAACCAACGCAGTGCTCAAGAGGTAGCAAGAAGGATTTCTAGCGTCGTTGCCGGGGAGTCTACACACAAGTCAAGACATGCCAAGTACCCATCACAAACTCTTATCCCTCGCATTACATTATTTGCCATTTGCCTCTCATTTTCCTCTCCCCCACTTCACCCTTGCCGTTTTATTCGCCCTCTTTTTCCGTTCGCCTCTTTTTCGCTTGCTTCTTGTTTGCTTGTGTGTTGGATTGCTTGCTTGTCACGATGGCTCAAGACAATACTAAATTGTGTGACAACAATAATTTTCTTAGCACTCCGATTGCTCCTCTTACCGATGCTGAATCTTGCGAAAATAATGCCGCTTTGTTGAATCTTGTCATGAAAGATCAATTACCCGGCCTTCCTAGTTAAGATGCCGCTACCCATCTAAATAGCTTTGTTGATTTGTGTGATATGCAAAAGAAGAAAGATGTGGACAATAATATTGTTAAATTGAAGCTATTTCCGTTTTCGCTTAGAGATCGCCTAAAACTTGCTTTTCGTCTTTGCCTAAAAATAGTATTGATTCTTGGAATAAGTGCAAAGATGCTTTTATCTCTAAGTATTTTCCTCCCGCTAAGATCATCTCTCTTAGAAAAGATATTATGAATTTTAAGCAACTTTATCATGAACATGTTGCACAAGCTTGGGAGAGGATGAAATTAATGATACGTAATTGCCCTACACATGGTTTGAATCTTTGGATGACTATACAAAACTTTTATGCTGGATTGAATTTTGCTTCTAGAAATCTTTTAGATTCGGCCGTGGGAGGCACTTTTATGGAAATCACTTTAGGGGAAGCTACTAAAATCCTAGATAATATTATGGTTAATTACTCTCAATGGCACACCGAAAGACCTATTAGTAAAAAGGTTCATGCTATAGAAGGGATTGATGTTTTGAGTGGAAAGATGGATGAACTTATGAAATTGTTTGCTAATAAGAGTGTTTCTTATGATCCTAATGATATGCCTTTGTCTACTTTGATTGAAAATAATAATGATTCTATGGATGTGAACATTGTTGGTAGGATAATTTTGGTAACAACGCGTATAGAGGAAACTTTAATCCTAGGCCGTTCCCTAACAATTCCTCTAATAATTATGGTAATTCCTACAACAATTCTTATGGAAATTTTAATAAGTTGCCCTATGATTTTGAGACTAGTGTTAAAGAGTTTATGAATTCACAAAAGAATTTCAATGCTTTGCTTGAAGAAAAAAATACTGAAGGTTGATGAATTGGCTAGGAACATGGATAGAATTTCTCTTGATGTTGATTCTTTGAAGCTTAGATCTATTCCACCAAAGCATGATATCAATGAGTCTCTCAAAGCCATGAGAATTTCCATTGATGAGTGCAAAGAAAGAACCGCTAGGATGCGTGCTAAGAAAGATTGCTTTGTAAAAGCGTGTTCTTCTAATTTTTATGAGAATAAAGATGAAGATCTAAAAGTTATTGATGTGTATCCTATTAAATATTTGTTTTGCAATATGAATCTTGATAATGATGGGACTGGAGATGAGTCAACTTTAGTTAAAAGGTGTCCCAATGATTCGGAGTTTTTAGATCTTGATGCAAAAATTGGTAAAAGTGGGACCGAAGGGGTCAAAACTTTAGATAGTAAGGAACCCACTATGTTGGATTTCAAGGAATTTAATTATGATAATTGCTCTTTAATAGATTGTATTTCCTTGTTGCAATCCGTGCTAAATTCTCCTCATGCTTATAGTCAAAATAAAGCTTTTACTAAACATATCTTTGATGCTTTCATGCAATCCTATGAAGAAAAGCTTGAATTAGAAGTTTCTATACCTAGAAAACTTTATGATGAGTGTGAAACTACTATTAAAATTAAGATTAAAGATCATGAATGCTATGCTTTGTGTGATTTGGGTGCTAGTGTTTCCACGATTCCAAAAACTTTGTGTGATTTACTAGGTTTCCGTGAATTTGATGATTGTTCTTTAAACTTACACCTTGCGGATTCCAACATTAAGAAACCTATGGGAAGAATTAATGATGTTCTTATTATTGCAAATAGGAACTATGTCCCCGTAGATTTCATTGTTCTTGATATAGATTGCAATTCTTCATGTCCTATTATTCTTGGCAGACCTTTCCTTAGAACAATTGGTGCAATTATTGATATGAAGGAAGGGAATATTAGATTCCAGTTTCCGTTAAGGAAAGGCATGGAACACTTCCCTAGAAAGAAAATTAAATTACCTTATGAATCTATTATGAGAGCCACTTATGGATTGCATACCAAAGATGATAATACCTAGATCTATCCTTGCTTTTATGCCTAGCTAGGGGCGTTAAACGATAGCGCTTGTTGGGAGGCAACCCAATTTTATTTTATTTCTTGATTTTTGGTTCTGTTTAGTAATAAATATTTGATGTAGCCTCTGGTTAGATGTGATTTTGTGTTTTAGTTAGTGTTTGTGCCAAGTAGAACCTTTAGGATAACCTACGGTGATAGTTAATTTGATCTTGCTGAAAAACAGAAACTTTTGCACGCACAAGATTAGTTTTCATAAATCACAAAAACGTGATTTTCAGTTGATTATTTTTGCAGAAGATTAATAAACAAATTATCTAGGACTTCCTAATTGATCAGAAATTTTTGAGTTACAGAAGTTTGCGTTAGATAGATTACTACAGACTGTTCTGTTTTTGACAGATTCTATTTTTCGTGTGTTGTGTGCTTATTTTGATGAATCTATGGCTAGTAATGGAGCTTACGAACCATAGAGAAGTTGGAATACAGTAGGTTTAATACCAATATAAATAAATAATGAGTTCATTACAGTACCTTAAAGTGGTGGTTTATTTTATTTTGCTAACGGAGCTCACTAGATTTTCTGTTAAGTTTTGTGTTGTGAAGTTTTTAAGTTTTGCATAAAGATTTGATGGATTATGGAATAAGGAGTGGCAAGAGCCTAAGCTTGGGGATGCCCAAGGCACCCCAAGGTAAAATCCAAGTACAACCAAAAGCCTAAGCTTGGGGATGCCCCGGAAGGCATCCCCTCTTTCGTCTTCGTCCATCGGTAACTTTACTTGATGCTATATTTTTATTCACCACATGATATGTGTTTTTCTTGGAGCGTCTTGTATGATTTGAGTCTTTGATTTTTAGTTTGCCACAATCATCCTTGATGTACACACCTTTTGATAGAGACACACATGAATCCGAATTTATTAGAATACTCTATGTGCTTCACTTATATCTTTTGAGCTATATAGTTTTGCTCTAGTGCTTCACTTATATCCTTTAGAGAAAGGTGGTGGTTTTAGTTTATAGAAATTATTGATCTCTCATGCTTCACTTATATTATTTTTAGAGTTCCTTAGAACAGCATGGTAATTTGCTTGGGTTATAAAAATTAGTCCTAATATGATAGGCATCCAAGATTGGTATAATAAAAACTTTCATATAAAGTGCATTGAATGCTATGAGAAGTTTGATACTTGATGATTGTTTTGAGATATGAAGATGGTGATATTAAAGTTGTGCTAGTTGAGTAGTTGTGAACTTGAGAAATACTTGTGTTGAAGTTTGCAAGTCCCTTAGCATGCACGTATGGTAACCATTGTGTATCAAATTTGAAACATGAGGTGTTCTTTGAGTGTCATCCTTTGTGTGGAGGTCGGGATCGCGCAATGGTTAACTCCTACCAACCCTTCCCCTAGGAGCATGCGTGTAGTGCTTGGTTTTGATGACTTGTAGATTTTTGCAATAAGTATTTGAGTTCTTTATGACTAATGTTGAGTCCATGGATTATAGGCACTCTCACCCTTCCATCATTGCTAGCCTCTTTGGTACTGTGCATTGCCCTTTCTCACCTTGAGAGTTGGTGCAAACTTCGCTGGTGCATCCAAACCCCGTGATACGATACGCTCTATCACACATAAACTTCCTTATATCTTCCTCAAAACAGCCACCATACCTACCTATTATGGCATTTCCATAGCCATTCCAAGATATATTGCCATGCAACTTTCCACCGTTCTGTTTATTGTGACACGCTTCATCATTGTCATATTGCCTTGCATGATCATGTAGTTGACATCGTATTTGTGGCAAATCCACCATGCATATTATTTCATAGAGCATTGCCCATCCCGGTACACCACCGGAGGCATTCATATAGAGTCATACTTTGTTCTAGTATTGATTTGTAAATAAATAGAAGTGTGATCATCATCATTCATAGAGCATTGTCCCAAAAAAAGGCCAAAAAAAGAAGGCCACAAAAGAGATAAATAAAAAGGAACAATGCTACTATTTTTCCACACTTGTGCTTCAAAGTAGCACCATGATCTTCATGATAGAGAGTCTCTTGTTTTGTCACTTTCATATACTAGTGGGAATTTTTCATTATAGAAATTGGCTTGTATATTCCAACAATGAGCTTCCTCAAATGCCCTAGGTCTTCGTGCGCAAGCAAGTTGGATGCACACCCACTTAGTTTCTTTTGTTGAGCTTTCATACATTTATAGCTCTAGTGCATCCGTTGCATGGCAATCCCTACTCCTTGCATTGACATCAATTGATGGGTGAGGGAGTCCCGGATTAGGGGGTGTCCGGATGACCGGACTATAACCTTTGGTCGGACTCCTGGACTATGAAGATACAAGATTGAAGACTTCGTCCCGTGTCCGGATGGGACATTCCTTGGCGTGGAAGGCAAGCTTGGCGATACGGATATGTAGATCTCCTCCCATTGTAACCGACTCTGTGTAACCCTAGACCTCTCCGATGTCTATATAAACCGGAGGGTTTTAGTCCGTAGGACGAACAACAATCATACCATAGGCTAGCTTCTAGGGTTTAGCCTCTCTGATCTCGTGGTAGATCTACTATTGTACTACCCATATCATCAATATTAATCAAGCAGGAGTAGGGTTTTACCTCCATCGAGAGGGCCCGAACCTGGGTAAAAACATCGTGTCCCTTGTCTCCTGTTACCATCCGCCTAGATGCACAGTTCGGGACCCCCTACCCGAGATCCGCTAGTTTTGACACCGACATTGGTGCTTTCATTGAGAGTTCCTCTGTGTCGTCACCTTTAGGCCTGATGGCTTCTCCGATCATCAACAACGATGCGGTCCAGGGTGAGACTTTTCTCCCCGGACAGATCTTCGTATTCGGCGGCTTTGCACTTCGGGCCAACTCGCTTGGCCATCTGGAGCAGATCAAAAGCTATGCCCCTGGCCACCAGGTTAGATTTGGAAGTTTGAACTACACGGATGACATCCGCGGAGACTTGATCTTCGATGGGTTCGAGCCACAGCCGAGCGTGCCGCACTGTCACAATGGGCATGATCTAGCTCTGCCGCCGGACAGTGCCCAGAAGGCCGCCCTAGTGTCCGCTCCGACCCTTAGCTCGGAGCCGACTGCGCCGATCAAGGACGGGTGGCTGGACACCGCCTCGGGGGCTGCAATCTCTATGGTGATTGAGCCGAACACCAGTCTTGTTCTTCGCGAAGCTCGCGACTCCAAGGTGTCGGACTCCTTTTCGGACTCCGAGCCTTCCGCACCCCTGCCGATCCAACCCAATTGGGCGCCGATCATGGAGTTCGCCGCCACGGACATCTTTCAGCACTCGCCCTTCGACGACATTCTGAATTCACTAAAATCTCTCTCCTTATCAGGAGAGCCCTGGCCGGACTATGGTTAGAGAGTATGGGATGCGGACGACGAAGAAATTCAAAGCCCACCCACCGCCCACTTCATAGCCACTGTCAATGATTTAACCGACATGCTCGATTTCGACTCCGAAGACATCGACAGTATGGACGACGATGCAGGAGACGAACAAGAATCAGCGCCTATAGGGCACTGGACAACCACCTCATCTCACGATGTATACATGGTGGACACACCTAAAATAAACGACGACGAGGAACAAAGGGATGCAACGAGGGATCGTTCCCTCGAAAAGAAATCAAAGCGGCAGCATAAGCGACGCGCCAAACCCCACCTCGACAGAGACCCAACCACGGAGCAGGGCGAACCGGCGGACGACAAACATGCCATAGAGCAACCGTCCTAACAGGGCAAATTGGGTAAACAAACTGAACAACCTGTCCCCGGTGAAGATAATAGTCCGGGCGACCTCACGCCGGACAAGTTGCTGGAGCAGAAGAACCTCCACAAAAGGCTCGTCGCCACTGCGCACAGCCTGAAAAAGCAGAAGCGGAAGCTCAAAACAGCGGAAGATGCACTCAGAATTAGATGGGGCAAAGTACTCAACACCGCAGACAAGTACGGCGACCGTCGTCACACAAAGAGCTATCCGAAGCGGAAATTACTGCCGGAATTTGATGAGGAGGCCTTAGAGCCCCGCAATCAAAAAATAAAGAAGACACCCGGTCGGATAAACAACCCCATGGCCAACATAGAGCGCCAAGGGGCGCCCACTCAAGCCGGCACGCGATCCGCGCAAGGATTCGCATCAAAAAGGCGGCCCAGCCAGATCTATCTACGGGCTAAGAAAGCAAGCTCTAGTAAGCAATGCAACACAACAAGTATCCGAACATCACGGCACACCCAAATATAGGGGTGCCGCACACCCCCTCTGTTTCACCGATGAGGTGCTGGACCATGAATTTCCAGTAGGATTCAAGCCCGTAAACATAGAGGCATACGACAGAACAACAGACCCTGGAGTCTGGATTGAGGACTATATCCTCCACATACACATGGCTAGAGGAGATGATCTCCACGCCATAAAATACTTACCCCTCAAGCTCAAAGGGCCAGCCCGGCATTGGCTTAAAAGCCTTCCCGAAAACACCATCGGAAGGTGGGAAGAGCTCGAGGATGCTTTTCGGGCAAATTTTCAAGGGACCTATGTCCGACCTCCAGATGCAGACGATCTAAGTCATATAACTCAACAACCTGGAGAGTCAGCCCGGAAACTCTGGAACCGATTTCTTACTAAAAAGAACCAGATAGTCGACTGTCTGGACGCCGAAGCCTTAGCAGCTTTCAAACACAGCGTTCGAGACGAATGGCTCCAGACACCTCGGCGAAGAAAAGCCAAGAACAATGGCCGCATTAACAAGCCTCATAACCCGCTTTTACGCAGGAGAGGATAGCTGGTTGGCTAGAAGCAACACCAACAACCCAAGTACATCCGAAGTCAGGATGGAAACGGGAAACCACGACGTAGCAAGGACCAGCGCCAAACTAAGGGAAACAGCCTGAGGAGCGCGACAGTCAACGCTGGATTCAAAAGCTCTCGACAGAATCAGAAAAAGCTGCCCCTCAAGGATAGCAGGGACGAGCTATCTAACCTAAACAACATCTTGGACAAAACATGCCAAATCCATAGTACTCACGGGAAGCCTGCAAACCATACCCACAAAAATTGTTGGGTCTTCAAGCAATCCAGCAAACTTAATGCCGAACACAAGGGGCTCGACATACCAAGCGAGGACGATGACGAACCCCACAAGCAGAGCACCGGAGAACAAAAGAAGTTCCCACAAGAAGTCGAAACAGTAAACTCACTTCACGTGACAAAAGGGAAGAACAGAGTGGCGCCTATAGAGATATGCGCTATACGACCTGTCCCAGAAGAGTCCCGCCACTAGTTGTTACAACCAATCACCTTCGACCATCAGGATTACTCTAGAAGTATCTGGAAAGCAGGCTGGTCTGCCTTGGTATTAGATCCGATAATTGACGGACTCCACTTTACTCAAGTCCTAATGGACGGCGGCAGTGATCTAAACCTGCTATACCAGGACACAGTCCGCAAAATGGGGATAAACCCAACAAAAATTCGCCATGGCAACACTTCCTTTCAAGGGCTAAAGCCAGGCCCAGATACCCATTGTACGGGTTCTCTCCTGCTGGAAGTTATGTTCGTCTTCCCCGACAACTTCCGCCGCGAAAAGCTAACCTTTCACATCGCCCCATTTACAAGTGGCTATCAAGCACTACTGGGATGCGAAGCTTTCGCCCGCTTTAACGCAATACCGCATTATGCATCCCTTACGCTTAAAATGCCCGGTCCGCGAGGCATCATCTCATTAAAGGGAAATATCTAGTGTTCCTCGAGCGCGGAATACTGTGCGGCTGCCTTGACAGCCACACACTAAACCGGCTTCACTAACCAAAGCACCTAAATAGGTCGTTCAGACCCCGGACATGGTTAGACGAGTCCGGCGTAAATATACAAGGGCTTAATAGCCGCATACCCCCGTACAAGGGGCTCCGCGCGTATACAACAAGAGACAATAAAGCTCAATTCTACTCATTTCCCGAACTATACTTTGTTTATTTAATATAACATAGCTTTTCGCACGATTATTTTCAACTAAGTTCCTCTCTTTTATAGATGAGCACCGTGCTACACCCGTCCAGGATACGGCACAACGGAGATACAGGCGCAGACGTGCAGTAGGGACCCGTTCCAAGGATTCTTTTCAGATTAAGACCCTGCGCAAACCTTTTTTACTATCTCTTCTTGATAACATCCCCCGGTTTCTTTCTATAACCGAGGAGGAGGCTGGCGTCTTGGCATGTGGCCACGTCAGAATTTTGCGCGTACCTGGACACCAGGGGCTTCTTACCAACGGCGTTGTTCACCCCGTCTTCATAAAGACCAAATACCTTAGGGAGTGTTCGGCATCTCGAGTTTGGCCTTATATGCATCAGCTCCGAATCATGTCTTTGGTCAAATGTTGGGTTTGCCTGGCTCCTGTGTTTTGCTGCCTTACGTTCCGCTCTATCGGCTAAGGCGGCACCAGGAGAACTACTGCGATTGTGCTCCGGTTTGGCCAGGCGAGCACCTCAGTAGAGAAAGCCGAAAACTGACTGTCATGATGTAGCGTGAGACTGGTCAACCACTCGATGACCCGCCGAAATCTTTAGGATTCCTCTGCATTAACGAAGGGCCATTTCCCGGTCAGGCACACACGCGCCCCGAATTCGGGTGAGCGCGGTGCCCCTAGGGGCTATATAGTAGCCCCACTGTCAAACTCCTATGGCTAAGTGAAAGTGATAAAGCATTATAGTCCGGTTGCCTAGTTCACTGCGCTCTCACCTCCTTTATAGGACCAAGATGTTGGATCAAGTGTGAAAATGCGTGTTCTGTGAACACCCCCGCATTATATGCGTGGGGGCTGAAGCCGAAGACTGCCATCTTTCAGGTTATATACACATATACATTAACGGCCGCACATGAGGTATTCTAATTCTTGAAAGCACAAGTATAAAAAGCTTTTATATTCCATCGAAACATTGTTTTACAGTGATACATGTTATTCGAACATAACATCCTTCGAGCACTGCGTCTCTATTAAACGAGCGCCCTGCAGAACTTGGGATGCAACAGCACTGGCCTTCATATCTGCCCAGTATGTCTTGACACGGGCAAGAGCCATCTGTGCACCCTCTATGCACGCCGACCTCTTCATTGCATTAATATGTGGCACCGCACCGAGGAACTGCTGCACCAAGCTAAAATAACTCTTCGGCTCAGGCCTTTTCGGCCACAGATGACTCACGACATGATTCATGGCGAGTCCGGATAACCTATTCAACTCCGCCCATGCGGCCAAACGATCGGATACTGAAAGTGGGCGCTCTGGATTGTGGAACTACGACCAAAAAAGCTTCTCCACTTCGTGGTCATTTTGATTGCGGAAGTGTTCGGCCGCATCGCGGCACTCGCCGCCAAGTCCAGGTTAGTGTTCGCCACACTCCACTTCCAGTCCAACGGAGCATATTTAGGATCCCCGAACTTCATCCGCAGCATATAGGGCTTTCCAGCCGTGATATCTCCGGCCTGACGTAGCTCCTCCTTCATAGCTCTCATCGTAGAGCGAGTATCCTTGGCCTCGGTAGTGACCTTCTCTAGGTCCTTCCGTGCCACCTAATCTTCTTTTTCAAGAAGCTTGTAGCGGTCGGCAGCATTCTTCAACTTTTCAGCCATCTCGGCCATTTCCTTCTTGCTTTGGCAGTGAGTAGCCTGTTCGGCTTTCAGCTCTTCAGCCGCCTTTAAGGCAGCCGCATCGCTTTTCCTGGCCTGCTCCTTGGCTCGGGCAAGTTCCGCCCGAAGGTTCTCCATGGCAGCGGCACCATCTGCATCAAGCACATACGTTGTAAGGTAGGGGCATCAAGCTCCTCTTACCAGGTGTCTTCGGAGAAATTGTATACCTTGTGCCTCGTCAAGCCGCTTGTTGACAAGCGCGATGTCGGCATCTGCCACGTCAAAGTTGCCGCTTTAGCTCGGCAAATTCATCAGTCCGGCCAGCCACCAGACACTTCGCCACCTACATAGGAAAGGCGCAATACTAAACCTGGGATTATGATCCTCGGCGCGCCGTCCTTTTTGACAACGCACCGAGTCTCAGGGGCTACTATCTATACAGGGCGCATCTTATATATGCGGATCTGTCAAAAGGTACATCGTTTCACGTACCTCAAAACCTGTCAGTAAACTCTTGACGGCCTCGTACAACCCGCTCTCCGCGGATGAAATCCTTCTAATCATCGTATCCATCAACGCACGGTGTTCTTCTGAGATAGACGCTCGCCCGAGCAGATCCTTCAGCTCCTCCGACCGTGCACCGGACGGTGCCGGACTCGTCCTATGGCCTTCTTAGAAGGCCGGACACGGAGGGCCTTGGGGGGCCATACGACTGCCTTCCGGCCCTGCCGGATTAGGAGAAACCCTCCGTGACGACACCTCAGGGTCGCCCGCCTCGCAAGGCGGTACGGCAGGGGGAGGCGTTCCGCTCTCCATCATTTCCGGACGAAGATCCCCTGAAGATGAGCTCTACTGAGAAGGGCGGAGATCCGAACTACAAGGTAAAATTTCGGTTATCTTCCTCAGAAATAGAATGGGGATATCTCTCATTTTAAAACCCCCCTCTTTACTTAAGGCTCGGTGGAGAGCTGATCCCCTTGGGGACGCGATGCGACCGAGGCACCTCCCGGCGCTGGACCCTCTGACAAAGATTTCTTCCCCCGCTTTGAGGCCATAGCCTCCGGGTCTTCAGAGGCGGTCCTCTTCTTCCCCTGGTTAGAGGAATTCTCGATTCCTCCTTTCCCGACAGCCTCCTTCGGGGAGGCGGTAGCTTCCTTGTTCCCCTCTTCGCCTTCTTCCAAAGGCGCAACCTCCAGCATCCTGGTTAACACGGGATCCGGCGTAGTCTCAGGGAGTGGGGCCGGACACCTGATTAGCTTTGCTTTCGCTATCCACTCCTGTTTAAGGGACAACTCTTTTAAGGGCAATTTTGTGATAAATATATGGATAACGTGTCCGGGTACATGGCTACTTACTTGAGTATTCGGGCGATTGCAGCTCAGACCTGCGTCCTTGGATGAGTCCAGACACATTGCTTGTGATCCAAGAACAATTTGTACATCTCCATGGGCGTCGCGCCCACAAAATGTTGGAGGGCTCGTGGTCCTTCCGGATTAAATTCCCACAAACGGAGGGGGCGGTGTTTGCAGGGCAGGATGCGGCGAATCAACATAACCTGCGTCACTACGGCCAGATTGATATCTCTTTCTAGGAGATCTCGAATGCGGCCCTGCAACAAGGGCACGTCCTTGGACGGCCCCCAGTTAAGCCCTTTATTGACCCATGATGCTAGCTGTGGTGGGGGACCCGAGTGGAAGGCAGGTGGCACCACCCATTTGGTGCCCCTGGGAGCTGTGATATAAAACCACTCTTGTTGCCACGAGCCGAACTCCTCTTGAAAAGAGCCCTCGGGCCATGGAGCATCGGCAATCTTGCTTATAACAGCACCTCCGCACTCCGCGTGCTGCCCCTCGATCATCTTCGGCTCTACTTTGAAGGTTTTGAGCCACAATCCGAAGTGAGGAGTAATATGGAGGAAGGCCTCGCACACGACAATGAACGATGAGATTTGGGGGATGGACTCCGAAGCTAAGTCGTGAAATTCCAACCCGTAGTAACACATGAGCCCCCTCACGAAGGGGCCAATCAGGAAACCTAGCCCCCAAAGGAAGTGAGACGCGAACACCACACTCTCACCGGGCTTGGGAGTGGGAATGACCTGCCCTTGAGCAGGCAGCCTATGCAAGATTTCGCCGGTTAGATACCTAGCGTCTCTTAACTTTAACATGTCTTATTCCGTAACGGAGGAAGGCATCCACCGGCCTTGAAGGTCGGAGCCGGACATCGTCGGAAGTGCGAAGCGCCTGAATCTGAAGCTTTGGGTGTTGGAACTCAAGGTAAGAGGCGGATTTGATTGAGATTGAAAGAAAGGAGTTGAGCCTTGGTCTCTTTGTAAAGAGGTTGAATACCAAGAGCCCTCCCCGTGACCATTCGGGACTCGCCTTCGATTGAGGTGACATACCAACATGCACGATTGGGTTACCCACGCCCGTATTCATGAGAATCCCGGAATAAGGGGACACGATCTCTGCTTTGACAAGACGTGCCAAGGAAACCGCCTCGCTAAATGCGCTGAGGTGGGACAGTAAAACAATTCGAATAAAGGCTTGGCCGTGGCGTGATGTCACGCTGCGGAATATGTCAGCAGATTAGATTTCTACAAATATTATTCTCTCTACGGTGGTATGTGGAACTTATTTTGCAGAGCCGGACACTATCCTTGTGTTCAAAATCTTCTATGAAGTATTCGGAGGAGGAACCCGCCTTGCAATGCCGAAGACAATCTGCGCACCGGACTCGTCGTAATTGAAGCCTGGTTCAGGGGCTACTGAGGGAGTCCCGGATTAGGGGGTGTCCAGATGACCGGACTATAACCTTTGGCCGGACTCCTGGACTATGAAGATACAAGATTGAAGACTTCGTCCCGTGTCCGGATGGGACATTCCTTGGCGTGGAAGGCAAGCTTGGCGATACAGATATGTAGATCTCCTCCCATTGTAACCGACTCTGTGTAACCCTAGCCCTCTCCGGTGTCTATATAAACCGGAGGGTTTTAGTCCGTAGGATGAACAACAATCATACCATAGGCTAGCTTCTAGGGTTTAGCCTCTCTGATCTCGTGGTAGATATACTCTTGTACTACCCATATCATCAATATTAATCAAGCAGGAGTAGGGTTTTACCTCCATCGAGAGGGCCCGAACCTGGGTAAAAACATCATGTCCCTTGTCTCCTGTTACCATCCGCCTAGATGCGCAGTTCGGGACCCCCTACCCGAGATCCGCCGGTTTTCACACCGACAATGGGCATCTCCCTAGCCCATTGATTAGCCGCGTCAATGTGAGACATTCACCTTTTTTGTCTTCTCCACATAACCCCCATCATCATACTCTATTCCACCCATAGTGCTATATCCATGGCTCACACTCATATATTGCGTGAAAGTTGAAAAAGTTTGAAAATTATAAAGTTGAAACAATTTCTTGGCTGAAACCGGGGTTGTGCATGATGAGAGCATTCTTGTGTGACGAAAATGGAGCATGACCAAACTATATGATTTTGTAGGGATGAACTTTCTTTGGCCATGTTATTTTAAGAAGACATAATTCCTTAGCCAGTATGCTTGAAGTATTATTATTTTTATGTCAATATTAAACTTTTATCTTGAATCTTTCGGATCTGAATATTCATGCCACAATAAAGATAATTACATTGAAGAATATGCTAGGAAGCATTCCACATAAAAAATTCTGTTTTTATCATTTACCTACTCGAGGACGAGCAGGAATTAAGCTAGGGGATGCTTGATACAGTCTCCAACACATCTATAATTTTTGATTGTTCCATGCTATTATATATTCTGTTTTGGATGTTTAATGGGATTTATTATACACTTTTATATTATTTTTGGGACTAACATACTAACCCAAGGCCCAGTGCAAATTGCTGCCTTTTGCCTATTTCAGTGTTTCACAGAAAAAGAATATCAAACGGAGTCCAAACGGAATGAAACCTTCGGGAGCGTGATTTTTGGAACAAACATGATCCGGAGGACTTGGAGTGGACGTCAAGAAAGAAGAAAGGAGGCCACGAGGCAGGGAGGCGCGCCCTCCCCCCTTGTGGGCCCCTCATAGCTCCACCGACCTACTTCTTCGTCCTATATATACTCATATACCCCGAAAACATCCGAGAGCATGACGAAACCCTATTTCCACTGCCGCAACCTTCTCTACCCTTGAGATCCCATCTTGGGGCCTTTTCCGGTGCTCCGCCAGAGGGGGCATTGATCAGGGAGGGCTTCTACATCAACACCATAACCTCTCTGATGATGTGTGAGTAGTTTACCTCAGACCTTCGGGTCCATAGTTATTAGCTAGATGGCTTCTTCTCTCTCTTTGGATCTCAATACAAAGTTCTCCTCGATCTTCTTGGAGATCTATTCGATGTAACTCTTTTTGCAGTGTGTTTGTCGAGATCCGATGAATTGTGGGTTTATGATCAATATTATCTATGAACAATATTTGAATCTCCTCTGAATTATTTTATGTATGATTTGTTATCTTTGGAAGTCTCTTCGAATTATCAGTTTGGTTTGGCCTACTAGATTGATCATTCTTGCAATGGGATAAGTGCTTAGCTTTGGGTTCAATCATGCGGTGCTCGATCCTAGTGACAGAAGGGGAAACGGCACGTATTGTATTGTTGCCATCAAGGATAAAGATGGGGTTTATATCATATTGTTTGAGTTTATCCCTCTACATCATGTCATCTTGCCTAATGCGTTACTCTATTCTTATGAACTTAATACTCTAGATGCATGCTGGATAGCGGTCGATGTGTGGAGTAATAGTAGTAGATGCAGGCATGAGTCGGTCTACTTGTCGCGGACGTGATGACTATATACATGATCATTCCTAGATATTCTCATAACTATGCACTTTTCTATCAATTGCTCGACAGTAATTTGTTCACCCACCGTAATACTTATGCTCTCGAGAGAAGCCACTAGTGAAACCTATGGCCCCCGGGTCAATTTTCCATCATATTCATCTCCCAACAACTAGCTATTTCTGTCGCCGTTTATTTTGCTTTCTTTACTTTTAGTCTTTATCATAAAAATACCAAAAATATTATCTTATCATCTCTATCAGATCTCACTTTTGCAAGTGGACGTGAAGGGATTGACAACCCCTTTATCATGTTGGTTGCAAGGTTCTTATTTGTTTGTGTAGGTACGAGGGACTTGCGTGTGGTCTCCTACTGGATTGATACCTTGGTTCTCAAAAACCGAGGGAAATACTTACGCTACTTTACTGCATCACCCTTTCCTCTTCAAGGGAAAACCAACGCAGTGCTCAAGAGGTAGCAAGAAGGATTTCTAGCGTCGTTGCCGGGGAGTCTACACACAAGTCAAGACATGCCAAGTACCCATCACAAACTCTTATCCCTCGCATTACATTATTTGCCATTTGCCTCTCGTTTTCCTCTCCCCCACTTCACCCTTGCCGTTTTATTCGCCCTCTTTTTCCGTTCACCTCTTTTTCGCTTGCTTCTTGTTTGCTTGTGTGTTGGATTGCTTGCTTGTCACGATGGCTCAAGACAATACTAAATTGTGTGACAACAATAATTTTCTTAGCACTACGATTGCTCCTCTTACCGATGCTGAATCTTGCGAAAATAATGCTGCTTTGTTGAATCTTGTCATGAAAGATCAATTACCCGGCCTTCCTAGTGAAGATGCCGCTACCCATCTAAATAGCTTTGTTGATTTGTGTGATATGCAAAACAAGAAAGATGTGGACAATAATATTGTTAAATTGGAGCTATTTCCATTTTTGCTTAGAGATCGCGCTAAAACTTGGTTTTCGTCTTTGCCTAAAAATAGTATTGATTCTTGGAATAAGTGCAAAGATGCTTTTATCTCTATGTTTTTTCCTCCCGCTAAGTTCATCTCTCTTAGAAACGATATTATGAATTTTAAGCAACTTGATCATGAACATGTTGCACAAGCTTGGGAGAGGATGAAATTAATGATACATAATTGCCTACACATGGTTTGAATCTTTGGATGATTATACAAAACTTTTATGCCAGATTAAATTTTGCTTCTAGAAATCTTTTAGATTCGGCCGCGGGAGGCACTTTTATGGAAATCACTTTAGGGGAAGCTACTAAACTCCTAGATAATATTATGGTTAATTGTTGTCAATGGCAAATCGAAAGATCTACTAGGAAAAAGGTTCACGCTATAGAAGAGATTAATGTTTTGAGTGGAAAGATGGATGAACTTATGAAATTGTTTGCTAATAAGAGTGTTTCTTCTGATCCTAATGATATGCCTTTGTCTACTTTGATTGAGAATAGTAATGATTCTATGGATGTGAATATTGTTGGTAGGAATAATTTTGGTAACAACGCGTATAGAGGAAACTTTCATCCTAGGCCGTTCCCTAATAATTCCTCTAATAATTATGGTAATTCCTACAACAATTCTTATGGAAATTTTAATAATTTGCCCTCTGATTTCGAGACTAGTGTTAAAGAGTTTACGAATTCACAAAAGAATTTCAATGCTTTGCTTGAAGAAAAATTACTTAAGGTTGATGAATTGGCTAGGAACGTGGATAGAATTTCTCTTGATGTTGATTCTTTGAAGCTTAGATCTATTCCACCTAAGCATGATATCAATGAGTCTCTCAAATCCATGAGAATTTCCATTGATGAGTGTAAAGAAAGAACCACTAGGATGCGTGCTAAGAAAGATTGCTTTGTAAAAGTGTGTTCTTCTAATTTTTATGAGAATAAAGATGAAGATCTAAAAGTTATTGATGTGTCTCCTATTAAATCTTTGTTTTTCAATATGAATCTTGATAATGATGGGACTGGAGATGAGTAAACTTTAGTTAAAAGGCGTCCCAATGATTCAAAGTTTTTAGATCTTGATGCAAAAACTGGTAAAAGTTGGATCGAAGAGGTGAAAACTTTAGATAGTAATGAACCCACTTTGGATTTCAAGGAATTTAATTATGATAATTGCTCTTTAATAGATTGTATTTCCTTGTTGCAATCCGTGCTAAATTCTCCGCATGCTTATAGTCAAAATAAAGCTTTTACTAAACATATCGTTGATGCTTTAATGCAATCTTAGGAAGAAAAGCTTGAATTAGAAGTTTCTATACCTAGAAAAATTTATGATGAGTGGGAACCTACTATTAAAATTAAAATTAAAGATCATGAATGCTATGCTTTGTGTGATTTGGGTGCTAGTGTTTCCACGATTCCAAAAACTTTGTGTGATTTACTAGGTTTCCGTGAATTTGATTATTGTTCTTTAAACTTACACCTTGCGGATTCCACCATTAAGAAACCTATGAGAAGAATTAATGATGTTCTTATTGTTGCAAATAGGAACTATGTGCCCGTAAATTTCATTGTTCTTGATATAGATGGGAATCCTTCATGTCCTATTATTCTTGGTAGACCTTTCCTTAGAACGATTGGTGCAATTATTGATATGAAGGTAGGGAATATTAGATTCCAATTTCCGTTAAGGAAAGGCATGGAACACTTCCCTAGAAAGAAAATTAAATTACCTTATGAATCTATTATAAGAGCCACTTATGGATTGCATACCAAAGATGATAATATGTAGATCTATCCTTGCTTTTATGCCTAGCTAGGGGCGTTAAACGATAGCGCTTGTTGGGAGGCAATCCAATTTTATTTTATTTTCTTGATTTTTGGTTCTGTTTAGTAATAAATATTTGATCTAGCCTCTGGTTAGATGTGATTCTGTGTTTTAATTAGTGTTTGTGCCAAGTAGAACCTTTAGGATAACCTACGGTGATAGTTAATTTGATCTTGCTAAAATTTAGAAACTTTTGTGCGCACGAGATTAGTTTTCATAAATCATAGAAATGTGCTTTTCAGTTGATTAGTTTTGCAGAAGATTAACAAACAAATTATCTAGGGCGTCCTAATTGATCCGAATTTTTTGAGTTACAGAAGTTTGCGTTAGATACAGATTACTACAGACTGTTCTGTTTTTGACAGATTCTGTTTTTCATGTGTTGTTTGCTTATTTTGATGAATCTATGGCTAGTAATGGAGCTTATGAACCATAGAGAAGTTGGAATAAAGTTGGTTTAACACCAATATAAATAAATAATGAGTTCATTACAGTACCTTAAAGTGGTGGTTTGTTTTATTTCGCTAACGGAGCTCACTAGATTTTCTGTTAAGTTTTGTGTTATGAAGTTTTCAAGTTTTGGGTAAAGATTTGATGGATTATGGAATAAGGAGTGGCAAGAGACTAAGCTTGGGGATGCCCAAGGCAACCCAAGGTAAAATCCAAGTACAACCAAAATCCTAAGCTTGGGGATGACC
Organism: Triticum aestivum; assembly: GCF_018294505.1. Classification (NCBI taxonomy): domain Eukaryota; kingdom Viridiplantae; phylum Streptophyta; class Magnoliopsida; order Poales; family Poaceae; genus Triticum; species Triticum aestivum. The sequence goes on from NC_057804.1 coordinate 55,842,822, forward strand.
CGGAAGGCATCCCCTCTTTCGTCTTCGTCCATCGGTAACTTTACTTGATGCTATATTTTTATTGACCACATGATATGTGTTTTGCTTGGAGCGTCTTGTATGATTTGAGTCTTTGCTTTTTAGTTTGCTACAATCATCCTTGCTGTACACACCTTTTGAGAGAGACACACATGAATCGTAATTTATTAGAATACTCTATGTGCTTCACTTATATCTTTTGAGCTATATAGTTTCTCTCTAGTGCTTCACTTATATCTTTTGGAGCATGGTGGTTGTTTTATTTTATAGAAACTATTGATCTCTCATGCTTCACTTATATTATTTTGAGAGTTCCTTAGAACATCATGGTAATTTGCTTGGTTTATAAAATTAGTCCTTATATGATAGGCATCCAAGATTGGTATAATAAAAACTTTCATATAAAGTGCATTGAATGCTATGAGAAGTTTGATACTTGATGATTGTTTTGAGATATGAAGATGGTGATATTAAAGTTGTGCTAGTTGAGTAGTTGTGAATTTGAGAAATACTTGTGTTGAAGTTTGCAGGTCCCATAGCATGCACGTATGGTAACCGTTGTGTAACAAATTTGAAACATGAGGTGTTCTTTGAGTGTCATCCTTTGTGTGGAGGTTGGGATTGCACGATGGTTAACTCCTACCGACCCTTCCCCTAGGAGCATGCGTGTAGACTACCTCCTTGTGTTTTGAGTCTGCATAGCTCTTCTGTCTAGACTGGGCTACCTTTAGTCTGTCTCGAATCAGCTTAACCTTTTCTTCCGACTCTTTAATCAAATCCGGTCCAAACAACTAACGGTCTCCAACTTTATCCCACATCAACGGTGTTCTGCACCTTCATCCATACAAGGCTTCGAAAGGTGCCATCTTCAAACTGGTCTGGTAGCTATTGTTCTATGAGGATTCCGCGTAGGGTAAATTGTCATCCCAACTTGATTGATAATCTAGCGCACAAGCTCTCAACATGTCCTCCAGAATCTGATTGACTCTCTCGGTCTGTCCATCTATCTGCGGATGAAAAGCTATACTGAACTCCAGCCTGGTACCCAAAGTCTGGTGCAGCTGGTGCCAAAACTTTGACATAAACTGTGTTCCTCTATCTAATACGATTGTCCTCGGAACTCCGTGCGGACATACGATCCTGGTCATATATATCTTGGCCAAATTTGCGCTTGTATAGGTGGTCTTTACTAGGATAAAGTGAGCTACTTTAGTCAAGCGATCCACTACTACCCAGATAGAATTATATCCCGATCGGGTCCTGGGTAATCCGGTGATAAAATCCATGCCAAGCTTGTCCCACTTCCATTCGGGTATTGACATAGGCTGCAGTAATCCTTCTGGCTTCTGATGTTCTGCCTTCACTCTCTGACATACATCACATACGGCTACATACTCGGCAATATCATTCTTCATTCCAGTCCACCAGAAACGCTCCTTCAAATCCAAATACATCTTGGTGTTTCCGGGGTGTATCTAGTATGGCGAGTCATGAGCTTCCAATAGTATCAACTTCCTGATCTCGGCATTATTGGGCACATATACACGGTCCTCAAACCACAGGGTGTCGTGCTCATCCTCACGAAAACCTTTGGCTTTTCCTTCACTCATATTCTCCTTTATCTCAGCAATTTCTTTATCATCCTTCTGAGCTTCTCGAATCTTTCACAATAACACTGACTGAACCTCCAACGCTGCAACAAAACCTCTAGGGACTATCTCCAAATGAAGCTCCCTGAGATCCTCAGCTAACTACTTTGGTAATCCTCCGCTTACGAGGGTATTGGCAATAACTCTTCCGGCTCAAAGCGTCTGCTATGACATTGGCCTTGCCTGGATGATAATGCAACTTCATATCGTAATCCTTTATGAGTTCCAACCATCTCCTTTGCCTGAGGTTCAGCTCCTTCTGTGTGAAAATGTACTTCAAACTCTTATGATCCGTGTACACATCACAACGGTTTCCAATAAGAAAATGTCTCCAGGTCTTGAGTGCATGCACTATAGCTGCTAACTCCAAATCATGCGTAGCATAATTCAACTCATGCGGTCGAAGCTGACGTGAGGCATATGAAACAACTCTTACGTCTTGCATAAGTACTCCTCCAAGTCCTAAACGAGATGCGTCGCAATACACTTGGAAATCCTTATGTATATCCGGAAGAATCAACACTGGGGCTGTAACCGAACTTCTTCAACTCCTAAAAACTTGTTTCACATTCTTCAGTCCAATGGAACTTGGTGTCCTTCTTCAACAACGCCGCCATAGGCTTCACAATCTTGGAAAAATTCTCAATGAATCTTTGATAGTATCCCGCGAGTCCAAGAAAACTGCGGATCTCTCCAACTAAGGTGGGTGCCAACCACTCAGTGACTGACTGAACCTTAGTAGGATCCACTGCTATACCTTCCCCTGCTATAACATATCCAAGAAATCCAACTTCCTTCAACAAAAACTCACATTTGCTGAATTTTGCATACAACTGATGTTCTCTGAGCTTCTCCAGAACCAATTGCAAATGCTCTTTGTGTTCTTCTTCATTCTTCGAGTACACCAAAATATCATCAACACTACAAAAAAAGACACATCCATCACATTTTCGGCCAAATGAATTTTTTTCTATCATACTTATGACACTTCTATGACGATAATTGTGACAAAACCCGGTATCATCATAGATGTGGTGGGCTCCTACTTCTATGACAAAAAATCATGACAGAAAATGGGCTTTTCGTCTTGGGCGGGCCGGAGACGCAGCTACATGACATTCTTTGGGCCGCCCATGAGGGGAAAAACCGTGGTAGATGCGAGGGCGATGAAAATTTTGGCGACTTCCTGGTTACGGTGGGTGGTCGGGGGCCAAGAGATGCGCGTTTCTCTTGTACACGTACGCGCATGTGTGCGAGGCGTTGGCTGTAACTGAACCTGAGCGAGGCGTTGGGCTCTAACTGAACCCGAGCGATTGCACTGCAGGCTACGTGTTACTGAACCCGAGCGATCGATCGATGGCTGTTAACTGAACCCGATCGAGCGATTCCTTCGCTACTACTGCTAACTGAAGCCAATCGATGCTGCCTCTGGATGAATAGTGAGTGTTGCGGGGGGGGGGGGGGGGGGTGGATGAACAGTGAGCGGTGGGGGTGGATGAAAAGGACACCATGGTGTTGCCTCTGGATGAACAGGACCCCGATCGATCGAGCTGGTTGGGGCTGGATGAACAGGACCCCGTGGAGGGCTGGATGAACAGGACCCCGTGGAGGGCTGGATGAACAGGACGACTTCGTGGAGGGCTGGATGAACAGTAGACGGTGGAGGGGTGGATGAACAGTAGCCCGTGGAGGGGTGGTTGAACAAGAGTCCGTGGAGAGGGGGTGGTTGAACAGTAGCTGGTGGAGTAGCGCGCGGTGGAGGCTAGATGAAAAGTCGCAGGTGGAGGCTGGAGGAGGTCGACGGTGGATGAACAGTAGCTCGTGGAGGCTGGAGGAGGTCGACGGTGGAGATTCATAGTATCCCGTGGAGTCCCTTGCGGTACGCCACACCCCTCCCGATGAACAAGACGCCCGTTTCGACCGTAGCGCTCCAACACAAGTCCGTTTCGTCCGTTTTGCGGTACGCCACACCCCTCCCGATCAACAGGACCCCGTTTCGATCGTAGGAGGTCCAACACAAGTCTGTTTCCTCCGTTTTGCGGTACGCCAGACCCCTCCCGATGAACAGGATCCCATTTCGAACGTGGCCGGTCGAACACAAGGCCGTTTCCTCCGTTCTGTGGTACGCCAGGCCTCGTTTCCATCGCCTATTCCGTCCAAGCCCTCCTGATGAACATGATGATGCATTCTGTTCCGACCCAGCCGGTTGGCTCCCCATGAACACACGATGACGCTGTTTCTCCGTTCTGACCCAGCCATGTACGCGAGCCCTGGCCGTACGTATGCATGAGGAGGTGTTTGAGACCCCGCCCGTATGTACGTACGTGGCCGTATTTTCTTTCTTGCACACTGGCCGCTGTACGTATGTGTACATGCTACGTGCGCGCCTCTACTACGACACGTGCGCGCCTCTACATCCACTAGTATGTACATACACATTCCAGAACAAAATGACAACGCTACGTGCGCTTCGACCAGGTTGGTCCCGACTGTCAGGCACTTCCTTGCGTGCGAAGATGTAGCTGGTGGGTCCCAGCAGTCAGGGGGGCGAATCATTTTTTTTCCCGAACGCACTTCCTTGCATGCAAAGATGTAGCTGGTGGGTCCCAGTAGTTAGGGGGGAAACATTTTTTTCGTGAAATACAGTGGCCCGTCCGGTGGGTCCCTGCTATCAGGTGGAGGTATCATTATTTTCCGCGTAATAAGGAGGCACTTCCTTGCTGGGGCCATGGACCCAGCTGTCAGCCTCTCCACGTACAATCTACGTCCGATGGAAGTCGTTCCTTGATCATGTTGACCACGCCGCGCCGAGAGCACCACGGCAGTGGACGACGGCGAGGCCTAGGAAGGGGACGACACGGAGCCGGGGAAGACGCGGCAGTGGATGCCCATGAGGAGAAGAGTACGAGGGTTCATTGGTTCGACTGCGGTGTGAGGCTGCCGTCGCTGCAGAATAATAGGGGGTATGGGTGAGTAGAGGGATGGACTGGCCAGCGTGGGAGTAGTATGGGGGCGGTGAGGCCTCTGCGGCAGCACAACCATCCACGGGAGGCAGGAGCAGGCAGCACGACCAGCGCTACTTTGGGCGGCTGGAGCAAGAAGACCAGAGGTTGAAGAAGCACTATGGCCGTTGGATGGACATCATACGGTGTGTGGAGTATTGACTACGTTGACAAAGCCCTCCGTCCCCATCAACTTAGTAGGCCCACAAGTCAGCCACCCACTATGGTGGGTCCCAGCTAGCAGGGAGGAATTCATTTTTTTTGTGCGTAATAAGGAGACACTTCCTTGCGTGCGAAGATATAGCTGGTGAGTCTGACCTGTCAGCGGGGGAACGTTTTTTTCACGAAATACAGAGGCCCTTCTGGTGGGTCCCATATGTCAGCTGGAGGGATCATTATTTTGCGCATAATAAGGAGGCATTTCCTTGTGTGCGACCGTGGACCCAGCTGTCAGCCTCTCCACGTACAGTCCACGTCCGATGGAAGTCGTTCCATGACCACGTTGAGCATGCCACGCCGAGAGCACCAGGGCGGTGGATGACGGCGGGGCCTAGGAACAGGACGATGCGGAGCCGGTGAAGACGCGACAGTGGATGCCCACACCGAGAGGCGTACGAGGGTTCACTGGTTCGGCTGTGGTGTGAGGCTATCGTCGCTGCAGGGCCTGGCTAGCGGTGGGAGTAGTAGGGGGCGTTGAGGCCTCAACGGCAGCACAACCGGCCACTGGAGGCAAGAGCAGGTGGTCTCGCCGGCGCTGGTTTGGGCGGTTGGTGCAAGAAGAGCATCACTTGAAGAAGCAGCAGGACCATTCGATTCAAATCCAACGGTTACTGCTGCTACAATCATTTGTTGACTAAGTTGACAAGCTCTGCATACGCATCAACTTAGTAGGCCCACAGGACAGCCTCCCAACCGGTGCACCCCAGATGTCAGTGGGAGGAATCATTTTTTTCGCGTAAAAAGGAGGCAGTTGATTGCATGCGGCCAGGCCAGTGGAGGGAGTAGGGTGGGCCGAGGAAGCCTGCGCGGCATCACAATGGGCCACAAGAGGAGGGAGCAGGCAGTCCCGCCGGCGCTAGTTTAGGCGGCTGGAGCAGGAAGATCAGAGATTGAAGAAGCACGTCGGCCGTTGGATGGACATCCAACAGTCACTGCTGCTAGAATCGTGTGTTGACTGACAAAGCCTTGCGTAAACAAGTCAGCCTCGAAATCTGTGGCATGTACAGCCCATTTGCTATTATTTTTATAATTTTTACTCATTTCTAATTCATATGGAATTTATTTTAGCCCATTTTCCATTTTTAGAATTTTTGCTGATGACCCACAAGTGTAGGGGATCTATCATAGTCCTTTCGATAAGTAAGAGTGTCGAACCCAACGAGGAGCAGAAGGAAATGATAAGCGGTTTTTAGTAAGGTTTTCTCTGCAAGCACTGAAATAGTAGGTGATAGATAGTTTTGTGATAAGATAAATAGTAACGGGCAAAAAGTAAATAAAGTAAATAAAGTGCAGCAAGCTGGCCCAATCCTTTATGTAGCAAAGGATAAGCCTGGACAAATTCTAATAATGAAGAAGGAGCTCCCGAGGACACATTGGGAATTATCGTCAAGCTAGTTTTCATCACGTTCATAAGATTCGCGTTCGGTACTTTGATAATTTGATATGTGGGTGGACCGGCACTTGGGTACTACCCTAACTTGGACAAGCATCCCACTTATGATTAACCTCTATTGCAAGCATCCGCAACTACAAAAAGGAGTATTAAGGTAAACCTAACCACAACATTAAACATATGGGTCCATATCAACCCCTAACGAAGCAACGCACAAACTAGGGTTTAAGCTTCTGTCACTCTAGCAACCCATCATCTACTTATTACTTCCCTATGCCTTCCTCTAGGCCCAAATAATGGTGAAGTGTCATGTAGTCGACGTTCACATAACACCACTAGAGGAAAGACAACATACATCTCATCAAAATATCGAACGAATACCAAATTCACATGACTACTAATAGCAAGACTTCACCCAAGTCCTCGGGAACAAACGTAACTACTCACAAAGCATATTCTTGTTCATAATCTGAGGAGTAATAATATGCATAAAGGATATGAACATATGATCTTCCACCAAGTAAACCAATTAGCATCAACTACAAGGAGTAATCAACACTACTAGCAACCCACAGGTACCAATTTGTGGTTTTGATACAAGATTGGATACAAGAGATGAACTAGGGTTTTGAGAGGAGATGGTGCTGGTGAAGATGTTGATGGATATTGACCCCCTCCCGATGAGAGGGTCGTTGGTGATGACGTTGGTGATGATTTCCCCCTCCCGGATGGAAGTGTCCTCGGCAGAACAGCTCCGCCAGAGCCCTAGATTGATTCCGCCAAGGTTCTGCCTCGTGGCGGCGGAGTTTCGTCCCGTAAGCTTGCCCCCGATTTTTTCCAGGGTAAGTGTGATGATATAGCAGAAGATGGACGCCGGAGGCCCAGGAGATAGGGGGCCGTGCCCTATAGGGGGGGCACCCCCTGTCTCCTAGACAGGGTATGGGCCCCCTGGCCTATTTCTTTCTCTCATAAATTCTTAATAAATCCAAAAAGTTGTTTCATGGAGTTTTAGGACTTTTGGAGTTGTGCAGAATAGGTTTCCAACGTTTGCTCCTTTTCCATCCAGAATTCCAGCTTTCGGCATTCCCCCTCGTCATGGTGAACCTTGTAAAATAAGAGAGAATAGCCATAAGTATTGAGATATAATGTGTAATGACAGCCCATAATGCAATAAATATTGATATAAAAGCATGATGCAAAATGGACATATCAACTCCCCCAAGCTTAGACCTCGCTTGTCCTCAAGCGGAAGCCGAAATCGAAAAATGTGTCCACATGTTTAGAGATAGAGGTGTCGATAAAAATAAAATACAGACATGTGGGCATCATGATCATTCTAATAACAGTAACATATATAGATTTTGTCATATGATTTCCTATGCTCAAGTAATAAGCAATTCACAATGTCAAGTATGGTTCACAAACTTCATTGGGAACTAACAAACTATAATCTCAGTCATTGAAGCAATTGCAATTTATCGTAACATCAGAAAGAGTCAATAATAAAGCTTTTCAACAAGCTCACACACTCAACTATCTCGTAGTCTCCCATAATTGCTAACACTCACGCAATACTGGTGGTTATAGAGTTTCAGCCGGACACTGAGAAAGACAGGGGCTTATTGTGTTGCCTCCCGACGTATTCACCTTTAGGTGATGTCAACAATAATAGCCTATGCCAACTTACATCCAATTGGATATATGTATCATGATCTTTAAAACACGAGGAGCTTGCCAAAGGATAAAATGAAAAAGGGGAAAGGTGAGGATCACCTTGACTCAAGCATAAAGTAAAAACATAAAGTAAAAGACAGGCCCTTCGCAGAGGGAAGCAGAGGTTGTCATGCGCATTTAGGGAAGGTCAATGACAATATACTTTAACTGATATGTCGGAAAACATAAACCATTACGTTGTCTTCCTTGTCCAACATCAACTCTTTTAGCATGTCATACTTAATGAGTGATTCACAATCATAAAAGATGTCCAAGATAATATATCTATATGTGAACCCCTCTTTCCTTATCACTTCCTATTAATTGCAACGATGACCAAGGCTACGTTCATCAACTCTCAACAATTTTTATGCCTTATACTTCTATGTGTGAAGTTATCACTACCCATAAGATCAATATGAACTCTTTTGTTCTTTCTACTTTGTCAAGATCATAGCAACATAGCAAAGCCCTTGACTCAACACTAATCTTTATTATAGATAGCACATAGACTCGCTTACATAAAGAGATCACAAAGCAAAACTCAAAACTACTTGATATCAAAACTTCAATCTACTAGATCAAGATACTACTAAAAGGATCGAACTAAATAAAGCGGTAGAGATAGGAGTGTGATGGTGATACGATACTGGGGCACCTCCCCCAAGCTTGGCAGTTGCCAAGGGGAGTGCCCATACCCATGTGATTATTTCCTCGGAGGTGGTGAAGTGGGAATTGTGGACGATGTAGGCTAATCGCACATCGAGCGTAAAAGATCCTCCAACTTGCGGATAATGCCCTTGAGCCCAGCAATATGATCCTTCAACAAAATATTCTCCTGTGTGAGATACTTGTTCTGTATGCGGGCTAACTCAATCATCTTGAAAGCTTCAATCTCTGTTGGAGTGAAAAGGTTAGTAAAGGTTGAGGGATGTCTTCTTCTTTCACCACCGGAGCTTGAACCTCCATGGCCTTCTTGATCCCTTCATCCTTGTTGATCTCTTCTGGTTCCTCTCTTTTCAACTCTATCTTCAAAAGCCAAGCATCCTTGTCTTCGTTGTTGGAGGAGGGAGAAGTCATGGTGCTCTAAATCTGCAACGGAAACAGCTCGAAACGAAAACAGAAGATATTTGCATGATACGGTGGTCAAAACTTTCGGGAGTATATATAATGAATTTTTACCGACCAAAATACGTAACATACAAGAAAACAGAGTCCGGGAGGCACTCGAGGTGCTCATGAGATAGGAGGGCGCGCCCTACAGGGGGTCCTCCTCTCTCGTGGGAGCCTCGTGTCCCTTTCGGACTACTTCTTTCTTCCTAAAATTCTTAAATAATCCAAAACTGATAAAAATTGCCATTAGAGTTGTTTTGGAGTCGGTTTACTTACTGTACCACGTACCTATGCCTTTTCGGAGTCTGGAACGTTCTGGAAATTGTCTCTTATGTATTCCTCGGGGGTTATGGTTTCAATAATATTAGTTTCAATATTGATAGGATTACCTGAAATATAATGTTTAATTCTTTGACCGTTAACCACCCTCGGATTTGTGCCTTCGAAGTTGTTGATTTTTATAGCACCAGAACGATAGACCTCCTCAATAACGTAGGGACCTTCCCGTTTTGAGAGAAGTTTTCCTGCAAAAAATCTTAAACGAGAGTTGAATAATAACACATAATCTCCTACGTTAAACTCACGCTTTTGTGTCCTCTTATCATGCCAGCGTTTGACTTTTTTTTGAAAAGCTTGGCATTCTCATATGCTTTGGTTCTCCATTCATCAAGTGAGCTAATATCAAACAACCTCTTCTCACCGGCAAGTTTGATGTCATAATTGAGCTCTTTAATAGCCCAATATGCTTTATGTTCCAGTTCAAGAGGTAAATGACATGCTTTTCCATAAACCATCTTATATGGAGACATACCCATAGGATTTTTGTATGCAGTTCTATAGGCCCATGCATCATCAAGTTTTTTGGACCAATTCTTTCTAGATCTATTCACGGTATTTTGCAAAATTAATTTGAGCTCTCTATTTCTCAACTCTACTTGACCACTAGACTGCGGGTGATAAGGAGATGCGATTCTATGATTGACATCATACTTAGCGAGCATCTTACGAAAAGCACCATGAATAAAGTGTGAACCACCATCAGTCATAAGATATCTAGGGACTCCAAACCTCGGAAAAATAACTTCTTTAAGCATTTTAATAGAAGTGTTTTGATCAGCACTACTAGTTGGAATAGCTTCTACCCACTTAGTAACGTAATCAACAGCAACTAAAATATGTGTATAACCATTGGAGGCAGGAAAAGGTCCCATATAATCAAAGCCCCAAACATCAAACGGTTCAATAACAAGAGAATAATTCATAGGCATTTCTTGACGTCTACTAATGTTACCTATTCTTTGACATTCATCACAAGATAAGACAAACTTACGAGCATCTTTGAAGAGAGTAGGCCAATAAAAACCAGATTATAGTACCCTATGTGCAGTTCTATCTCCAGCGTGGTGTCCTCCATAAGATTCAGAGTGACACTTGCGTAGGATTTGTTCCTGTTCATGCTCAGGCACACAACATCTAATAATACCATCTACTCCTTCTTTATAAAGGTGTGGATCATCCCAGAAGTAATGTCTTAAATCATAAAAGAACTTTTTCTTTTGCTCGTATGTGAAACTAGGCGGTATATATTTAGCAACAATGTAATTAGCATAATCAGCATACCAAGGAGCAGTACGAGAAGCATTGACAACCGCTAATTGTTCATCAGGAAAACTATCATTAATAGGCAGTGGGTCATCAAGAACATTCTCTAACCTAGACAAGTTGTCTGCAACGGGGTTCTCAGCTCCCTTTCTATCAATAATATGCAAGTCAAATTCTTGGAGCAAGAGAACCCATCTAATGAGTCTAGGCTTATCATCTTTATTTTCCATAAGATATTTAATATCAGCATGATCAGTGTGAATAGTAACTTTGGAATCAACAATATAAGGTCTAAACTTATCACATGCAAACACAACTGCTAAGAACTCTTTTTCAGTAGTAGCATAATTTCTCTGGGCAGTATCAAGAGTCTTACTAGCATACTGGATAACATTCAATTTCTTATCGACTCTTTGCCCTAAAACAACACCTATAGCATAATCACTAGCACCGCACATAATATCAAAAGGTAAATTCCAATCAGGTGGCTGAACAATAGGTGCAGTGATCAAGGCTTTCTTAAGTGTTTCAAATGCTTCTACACAATCATCATCAAAGACAAAAGGAATATCTTTTTGCAATAAATTAGTCAGAGGCCTAGAGATTTTAGAAAAGTCCTTAATGAACGGCATGACCAAGGAAACTTCTTATACCTTTTATGTCCTTGGGACATGGCATCTTTTCAATAGCATCAACTTTGGCTTTATCAACTTCAATACCTCTCTCGGAGATCTTATGTCCCAAGACAATGCCTTCATTAACCATAAAGTGACACTTTTCCCAATTCAGAACGAGACTAGTGTCTTCGCATCTCTGCAAAACTCGATCAAGGTTGCTTAAATAATCAACAAAAGAGGATCCATAGACGGAGAAGTCATCCATGAATACCCCACAAATCTTTTCACAAAAATCAGAAAAAATAGCCATCATGCATCTTTGAAAGGTAGCAGGTGCATTGCATAAACCAAAAGGCATACGTCTATAAGAAAAAGTACCAAAAGGGCAAGTAAAAGTAGTTTTAGATTGATCCTTCGCGGACACAGGTATTTGAGAGAAGCCAGAATAACCATCTAGAAAGCAATAATGTGTGTGTTTGGATAGCCTTTCTAGCATTTGATCAATAAAAGGTAAAGGGTAATGATCTTTCTTAGTAGCTTTATTTAACTTACGGAAATCAATTACCATCCTATAGCCTGTAATAATTCTTTGCGGGATCAATTCATCTTTATCATTAGGAACAACAGTAATACCTCCCTTTTTAGGGACACAATGGACAGGGCTTACCCTTTCACTATCAGCAATGGGATAAATAATATCTGCCTCAAGGAGTTTTAAAATCTCCTTTCTCACCACTTCCTTCATTTTGGGGTTTAATCGTCGTTGAGGATCTCTAACTGGTTTGGCATCTTGCTCCACTGAAATTTTGTGTTGACATAATGTGGGACTAATGCCCTTAAGATCGTCCAGAGTATATCCAATAGCAGCTCGGTGCTTCTTCAGAGTTTTCAATAATCTTTCTTCTTCTTTCTCTGAAAGGTTAGCACTAATAATAACAGGATATATTTCTTTTTCATCAAGATAAGCATACTTGAGATTATCAGGTAAGGGTTTGAGTTCGAACACGGGATCACCCTTGGGTGGAGGGGGATCCCCAAGAATTTCAACGGGAAGGTTATGTTTTAGCATAGGTTCTTGTTTAAGGAACACTTCATCTATTTCTTCCCTTTCCTTCATAAACATATCGTTTTCATGGTCTAACAAATACTGTTCTAACGGATCAGTTGGAGGAACAACAATGGAAGCAAGACCAATAATTTCATCCTTACTAGGTGGTTCCCTTTCACGAGGTTGTCTACTAAACTTAGCAAAATTAAACTCATGAGACATACCATCTATGCCAACAGTGACAATATTCTTTTCACAATTAATCTTAGCACTAGCAGTATTCTAGAAGGGTCTACCAAAAATAATGGGACAAAAATCATCTTGTGGGGAACCAAGAACAAGAAAATCAGTAGGGTATTTAATCTTTCCACACAAGACTTCAACATCTCTAACAATCCCAATAGGTTTAATGGTGTCCCTATTAGCAAGCTTAATAGTAACATCAATGTCTTCTAATTGAACAGGTGCAATATCGTGCATAATTTCTTTATAAAGATCATAAGGTATTGCATTAGCACTAGCACCCATATCACATAAGCCATGATAACAATGATCTCCTATTTTAACAGAAATAACAGGCGTGCCTACAACAGGTCCACGTGTCTTAGTATCGGGTCTAGCAATATTAGCAGTTTCACCCAAGAGAGAGATAACATGCCCATCTAAGTCCTCATCCAAGAGATCATTAATCATAGCAATACTAGGTTCAACATTAATTTTCTCAGGAGGTGTATAAGTCCTAGTATTACTCTTACGAACAACAGTCGAAGCTTTAACATGATCTTTTATCCTAACAGGAAAAGGAGGTTTCTCGACATAAGCAGTAGGAATAATAGGACCACTATATGTAATAGTCTTTTCTTCAACTGTAATAGGTGCAACTACTTTCACTTCAACAGGAGGATAATATTTAAACCACTTCTCTTTAGGGAGATCAACGTGAGTAGCAAAAGTTTCACAAAAAGTAGCTACTATCTCAGAGTCAAGTCCATACTTAGAGCTAAATCCACGGAAAGCATTGGTATCCATAAAAGATTTAACACAATCGAACTTAGGTGTCATACCTGACTCCTTACCATCGTCGGAACCCCAATCTTCAGAGTTGCATTTAATTCTTTCCAATAAGTCCCATTTGAAATCAATAGTCTTCAGCATATAGGAACCAGCACAGGAAGTATCGAGCAGGTTGCGATTATTAAGAGAAAGCCGAGCATAAAAATTCTGAATAATCATTTCCCAAGAGAGCTCATAATTGGGGCATGAATATAACATTGACTTAAGCCTCCCCCAAGCTTGAGCGATGCTTTCTCCTTCGCGAGGCCATAAATTATATATGTAATTACGATCACAATGAACAAGATGCATAGGATAAAACTTCTGGTGAAATTCCAACTTCAGTCGCTTATAATTCCAAAATCTCGTATCATCACATAGCCTATACCATGTCATTGCATCTCCCTTCAAAGATAAAGGGAAGACCTTCCTTTTGAAAACATCATCGGGGATACCTGCAAGCTTAAATAATCCACAAACTTCATCCACAAAGATAAGGTGTAAATCAGGATGCAATGTTCCGTCTCCTACAAAAGGATTAGCTAGCAGTTTTTCTATCATACCCGAAGGAATCTCAAAGTGAATATTTTCATAAGGTTCAGTAGGTTGAGGAGCATCTCTTTGCTCGTCTGGTTCGGGTGAAGATACCCCAAACAAGCCCCTCAAAGGATTAGTTTCCATAGTGACAAGTAACAGAAAATTTCAGCACACTATATAAATGTTTCCTTACCAAGTTCCACTAACCAAAAGCGCTACACTCCCCGGCAACGGCGCCAGAAAAGAGTCTTGATGACCCAGAAGTGTAGGGGATCTATCGTAGTCCTTTCAATAAGTAAGAGTGTCGATCCCAACGAGGAGCAGAAGGAAATGATAAGCAGTTTTCAGTAAGGTTTTCTCTCCAAGCACTGAAATAGTAGGTGATAGATAGTTTTGTGATAAGATAAATAGTAACAAGCAAAAAGTAAATAAAGTAAATAAAGTACAGAAAGGTGGCCCAATCCTTTATGTAGCAAAGGATAAGCCTGGACAAATTCTAATAACGAAGAAGGAGCTCCCGAGGACACATTGGGAATTATCGTCAAGCTAGTTTTCATCACGTTCATAAGATTCACGTTCGGTACTTTGATAATTTGATATGTGGGTGGACCGGCACTTGGGTACTGCCCTAACTTGGACAAGCATCCCACTTATGATTAACCCCTATTGCAAGCATCCGCAACTACAAAAAGGAGTATTAAGGTAAACCTAACCACATCATTAAACATATGGGTCCATATCAACCCCTAACGAAGCAACGCATAAACTAGGGTTTAAGCTTCTGTCACTCTAGAAACCCATCATCTACTTATTACTTCCCTATGCCTTCCTCTAGGCCCAAATAATGGTGAAGTGTCATGTAGTCGACGTTCACATAACACCACTAGAGGAAAGACAACATACATCTCATCAAAATATCGAACGAATACCAAATTCACATGACTACTAATAGCAAGACTTCACCCAAGTCCTCAGGAACAAACGTAACTACTCACAAAGCATATTCATGTTCATAATCAGAGGAGTAATAATATGCATAAAGGATCCGAACATATGATCTTCCACCGAGTAAACCAATTAGCATCAACTACAAGGAGTAATCAACACTACTAGCAACCCACAGGTACCAATTTGTGGTTTTGATACAAGATTGGATACAAGAGATGAACTAGGGTTTTGAGAGGGGGTGGTGCTGGTGAAGATGTTGATGGAGATTGACCCCCTCCCGATGAGAGGATCATTGGTGATGACGTTGGTGATGATTTCCCCCTCCCGGAGGGAAGTGTCCCCAGCAGAACAGCTCCGCCAGAGCCCTAGATTGATTCCGCCAAGGTTCCCCCTCGTGGCGGCGGAGTTTCATCCCGTAAGTTTGCCCCCGATTTTTTCCAGGGTAAGTGTGATGATATAGCAGAAGATGGACGCCGGAGGCCCACCAGGGGGCCCAGGAGATAGGGGGCCACGCCCTATGGGGGGGCGCCCCCCTGTCTCCTAGACAGGGTGTGGGACCCCTGGCCTATTTCTTTCACTCATAAATTCATAATAAATCCAAAAAGTTGTTTCGTGGAGTTTCAGGACTTTTGGAGTTGTGCAGAATAGGTTTCCAACGTTTGCTCCTTTTCCAGCCAGAATTCCAGCTGCCGGCATTCCCCCTCTTCATGGTGAACCTTGTAAAATAAGAGAGAATAGCCATAAGTATTGAGATATAATGTGTAATGACAGCCCATAATGCGATAAATATTGATATAACATGATGCAAAATGGACGTATCATTGCCCATTTTCTGGTCAGTACGAGGGTTAAAAAAAATTAACTAAATATGTGCGAAAGTTTGAAAATTCACAAATTTTTGCTGGGGAACAAAATATTCGTAATCCAAAAATTAGTAGCCATACTAAAACAAATTTAAAAATAAATTAGTACTATGTCATGTTAAATCCAATGAAATACTATAAAATATCAATGAAGAACAAAAACAAAAAAAGAAACTAATATCCGATTTGCTATATTTTTTGGAATTTTCAACCCCTTTGATATTACTTTTAACAGACACTGACCATACTCTTTGGCCAGGCCGGAACGCATCCCTCCTCGTCTTGAAAGATTTGCAGCCCAGTAAGTCGAAGAAAACAAATAGGCCTAGCTTGTGTATTCTTCAAAGAGAAATACTGGGCTACCTATTTTCCCAAAGAAAAACCTACTGGGTTGGTCATGTTGTTAGACGGGCCACAGAGACCGCACAACCCAGTTTATAGCCTGCTCCTCCAAATTACTACTCAAAAAAAGGTTGTGCAATTCTGTCGTTAATTGAATATACGTTAAAAATGATGTGGGTCCTCGATATCAGCAGGGTGGATTAGAGTAAAAAAACAAGGGGTGCATCTGAGTAGTAAAAGAGGTGCTTGCTTGTGTTCAGGAGTGGACCTGATGGGTCCATACTGTCATACTCACAACTACAGTTCTCTCCCGATTCACTATGTTGACAAGGACCGTTTCAAAAAAAACTATGTTGACAGCGTCGGACGGCGGCGCCGCGGCGAGCGCACCAAGGCGGAGGATAAAGTGCTGTCGCCAATGTGCTGGGCTGGGTTGGACATTCTTATTGAAAAATAAAAATGGACCAGAACTATTTATGACATTGACTATGATTTGTATGGGTCCGCTGGTTGCAGGAAGAAAATGCTGGGAGAAAGAAGACTGGTCGCTATCTTTGCCTAAGAATAATATCGACTGAATGTAACGACACTATCATAGGAAATAATATCGTCCTGTTAATTCATGAATTTAAAGAACTGGTGCATGAGCATTTAGATTTATTTGTTTATTTACTTATTTATGTTTAGGGGACCATGAGCATGTACCTGGGTTGGATTCATGTGAGAGCCTCCCTTCCAGTTAATTATGGGCTCCTCTATTGGGCTTTCATGAGTGGGATGCATGTTATCAACAAGTGGAAAATGTGTTCCGTACGAAAATAGTATGCGTTACATACGGTGCGGGGCACTAAGGATCGAACCGTGCGGCGATTTCCAAAACATTGTGTTTGTCGTTCTAACAACACATTTATTCAACCAACAGATGAAATATACTACTGATTGTACATTGAAAACAACAGTAGTAGCAACCAGGGCTAGGGGTGCAATAGAAGCAGTAAGCAGGCCAGAAGAGTGAAGACGCAGCTCTCCCTTCCAAACCAAACATCAGCCATTATTACAAAAGGGCTACCAAAAAAGAACAAGTGTATGTGTAAGTGCATCTAGTGCCACCCCTAGTTGGTTTTGGAGTATTGACGACAAACCTGGTTGAGGGACTAATGTGTTTGTGAGAATTGCAGGATAACACATGTAGTAGTCCCTCATTGATTCGGTTTACCTACCGGAGATGACCCCTAAAAATGTGTGAAGACATTGAAGACAATGGTGGTCTGTGAAGCTATTCACGTTGAAGACTATGACATGAGAGGACATCGCATGAAGACTATGGAGCGCGAAGACTTAGTTGTTTCGTTGCTTCCTTTTCTACTCCGTTGAGTCATAGGAACCACCTCACTGTTAAGTGGGGTCCAAGTGAACAAAGTCAGAGTGACTGAAGTGATGCTCAACCAAATCCTATGTCTTTGAGCGAAGACAATGAGAGCAAATCTTATCCAGAGTCGGATGTGTTAGCTTTACTTGTAGCCCAAGTCAAGCTGCCGCGTGTGTTTGAAATCTGACCGTTGGGACACATGTCAGTTCCTTAGTGACCCAGGGTCATTTCGGAAAAATCAGGTCAGGTTGCCCAGTGGCTGTAAATAGCCCACCCCCTACACCATAAATTGGTGGCTGCTTAGAGTTAGTGCACGGCTTTTGCCGTTTGAGAGCAATCCACCTCCGAAGCATTTGAGAGAGAATCCTTGCGAGGACAAAGCCCAAACTACCCAGAGCCCAAAGAGTGTTTGTGTCGAAGTAATGGGCCACGGGTACCCTAACCCGAGTCCCTGAGCCTTTCAAGACTTTGGGCCGGCTACACCCCATGAGATTCCTGAATGAAGCGCCACCTTCTCGTGGCCGGCTGGCTCAACGGCCGGCTGCCAGAAGATGGCCAAGTATCAGCAGACGGCACCAAGATGGACCGACTCCTAGCGGGCGGCCCCCGACGCCCTCGGAGTCTGCGCCCCTCATCAAGAGGACAAGACAGGGTGAGGCTACAGTGTAGCCCATCACCCCCGAATCCTGGGCTTGGCGTGGCCACAATGCCCCGTATAGGCGGAGATCTCCGCACGACGCGTCATTGTTGCCACTCCGCCCTTGACGTCACCCCTGTCAGGCGGGGCCTACTCCCACGACAGCCTGTCGGTACGGCGGGCCCTACCAGGCAGCGAGGGCCCGGAGGGCGGCCTAGCCTGGCCAGTCGGATCCAAAGGGATCCGGCTCCTGGCGGGCAGTTGGATCCTTCCTCGAGGCTCGTGCGCCATTAACCAGACTAGACACGGCAGGGCTATAGTGATCTCCCACCAGGCGGCGGGACTGTAGCCATGCCCACCCCCAACCAAGAATGTGTCATTAACATTGCGGCTACAGTGATCAGCCACCAACCAGACCCGCCAGCGGCGGAGGCGGCATGTTGGCTCCACACCAGACCAGTCGGCGGGGCCCACCAGGCGGTGGACCCCAGCAGCCGGCGGAGAAGCTGGCGACCAGAGACACTGACAGGCGCCGGATCCTACACCCGACCAAGTTACCATTGTACCCCCTGGGGGGGGGGTAGGCCTATATAAACCCCCAAGGGCACCCATGCAAAGGGTTCCCAAGCCGTTAGAACTAGACTCATACATAGAGGAAGAAGAGAGCTAGCCCTGCCTCCTTCTACCTCAAGCGTACAACTCAAGGAGCACCTTTGTACTCACTAGTGCCTTAGTGATCATGCGGAGACACCACAGAGCAGGACTAGGGGTGTTATCTCCTAGGAGAGCCCCGAACCTGGGTAAAGTGCGCCAGCGTTCGTGTCTACGCCTCATACCGCTTCTAGGGACCGGTGACGTTCTACTCGCTCCGACCATGATAAGCCATCCTTTGGCATATGTCGCACCACTACAAAAAAAAGACACATCCGTGACATTTTGGGCCGAACGAATTTTTTTTCTGTCATACATATGACACTTCTATGACGATAATTGTGACAAAACCCGGTATCATCATAGATGTGGTGGGCTCCTACTTCTATGACAAAAAGTCATGATAGAAAATGGGCTTTTCGTCCTGGGCGGGCCGGAGATGCAGCTGCATGACATTCTTTGGGCCGTGCATGACGGAAAAAACCGTGGTAGAAGCGAGGGGGAGGAAAATTTCAGGGAGTTCCTGGTTACGGTGGGAGGTCGGGGGCCGAGTGATGCGCGTTTCTCTCATCGTACGCGCGTGTGTGCGAGGTGTTGGCTCTAACTGAACCCGAGCGAGGCGTTGGGCTCTAACTGAACCCGAGCGATTGCACTGCAGGCTACACGTTACTGAACCCGAGCGATCGATCGATGGCTGTTAACTGAACCTGATCGAGTGATTCCTTCGCTACTGCTGCTAACTGAAGTCGATGGATGCTGCCTCTCTGGATGAACAGTGAGCGTGGGGGGGGGGGTGGATGAACAGTGAGCGGTGGCCTTGCCTCTGGATGAACAGGACACCATGGTGTGGAGGGCTGGATGAACGGGACGACCCCATGGAGGGCTGGATGAACAGTAGACGGTGGAGGGGTGGATGAATAGTAGCCCGTGGAGGGGTGGTTGAACAGGAGCCCGTGGAGAGGGGTGGTTGAACAATAGCCGGTGGAGTAGCGCACGGTGGAGGCTGGATGAATAGGAGCCCATGGATGAATAGTCGCAGGTGGAGGCTAGAGGAGGTCGACGGTGGATGAACAGTAGCCCGTGGAGGCTGGAGGAGGTCGACGGTGGAGATGAACAGTATCCCGTGGAGTCCCGTTTTGCGGTACGCCACACTCCTCCCGATGAACAGGACCCCCTTCGACCGTTGCGCTCCAACACAAGTCCGTTTCATCCGTTTTGCGGTACTCCACACCCCTCCCGATCAACAGGACCCCCGTTTCAACCGTAGGAGGTCCGTTTCGTCCGTTTTGCAGTACTCCACACCCCTCCCGATCAACAGGACCCCTATTTCGACCGTAGAAGGTCCGTTCCTCTATTTTGCGGTATGCCACACCCCTCCCGATGAACAGGATCCTGTTTCAAACATGGCCGGTCGAACACAAGGCCGTTTCCTCCGTTCTGCGGTATGCCAGGCCTCGTTTCCATCGGCTGTTCCATCCAAGCCCTCCCGATGAACACGACCACACATTCCATTCCGACCCAGCCGGTTGGCTCCCCATGAACACGACGACGACGTTATTTCTCCGTTCTGACCCAGCCATGTACACGAGCCCTGACCGTACGTATGCGCGAGTAGGCGTTCGAGACCCCGCCCATATGTACACATACGTGGCCGTATTTTCTTTCTTGCGCACTGGCTGCTGTACGTACGTGTACATGCTACGTGCGTGCCTCTACTACGACACGTGCGCGCCTCTACTACGACATGTGCGCGCCTCTACATCGACCAGTATATATGTACGTACACATTCGCGACCAGAAGGACAACGCTACATACGCTTCGACCAGGTGGGTCCCGACTGTCAGGCACTTCCTTGCGTGCGAAGATGTAGCTGGTGGGTCCCAGTAGTCAGGGGGAAATGTTTTTTTCGTGAAATACAGTGGCCCGTCAGGTGGGTCCCCACTGTCCGGTGGAGGAATAATTATTTTGCACGTAATAAGGAGGCACTTCCTTGCTGCGGCCGTGGACCCAGCTGTCAGCCTCTCCACGTACAGTCCACGTCTGATGGAAGCCGTTCCTTGACCATGTTGACCACGCCACGCCGAGAGCACCAGGGCAGTGTACGACGGCGAGGCCTAGGAAGGGGACGACACGGAGCCGGGGAAGACGCGGCACTGGATGCCTACGCATAGAGGAGTACGAGGGTTCACTAGTTTGCTGCAGTGTGAGGCTGCCGTCACCGCAAAATAACAGGGGGTGTGGGTGAGTAGAGGGATGGCCTGGCCAGCGGTGGGAGTAGTAGGCGGTGGTGAGGCCTCCGCCGCATCGCAGCCGGCCACGAGAGGCAGGAGCACGAGGCACGACAGGCGCTGGTTTGGGCGGCTGGAGCAAGAAGTCCAGAGGTTGAAGAAGCACTATGGCCGTTGGATGGACATCGTACGGTCACTCGAGCTAGAATCGTGCATATTGACTAAGTTGACAAAGCCCTCCATCCCCGTCAACTTAGTAGGCCCACAAGTCAGCCTGCCACTATACTGGGTCCCAGCTAACAGGGGGAGTATTCTTTTTTTTGTGCGTAATAAGGAGGCACTTCCTTGCGTGCGAAGATATAGCTGGTGGGTCCAAGCTGTCAGTGGCGGTAACGTTTTTTTCGTGAAATACAGAGGCCCTTTCGGTGGGTCCCTGATGTCAGGTGGAGGAATCATTATTTTGCGCGTAATAAGGAGGCATTTCCTTGCGTGCGGCCTTGGACCCAGCTGTCGGCCTCTCCACGTACAATCCACTTCAGATGCATGTCGGTCGTTGACCACGTTGACCAGGCCGCGCCGAGAGCACCAGGGCGGTGGACGACGGTGAGGCCTAGGAAGGGAACAACACGGAGGCAGGGAAGACTCGGCAGTTGTTTCCCACACGGAGGGGAGTACGATTGTACGAGGGTTTACTGGTTCGTCTGCCGTCGCCGGAGAATAACAACAGGTGTGGGTTAGTAGAGGGATGGCTAGGCCAGCGATGGGAGCACGGTGGGGCGGTGAGGCCTGTGCGGCAGCACAGCCGGCCGTGGGGAGGAGGGAGCAGACAGTCCCGTCGGCGCTTGTTTGAGCGGCTGGAGCAGGAAGGGTAGAGATTGAAGAAGCACGACGGCCGTTCGATGGACATCCAACAGTCACTACTTATGCGTCAACCATTTTTAGGAAAGCCTCAAATCTGTGGAAAATAGCATACATCCCATCTGCCATTATTTCTAATACTTTACAGCCCATTTGCTAATTCTTAAGGTTTTTTTGGAGCCCATATTCTTTTTGTTAGCATTACAGCCCATATTGTGGCCACGGTTAAAAAATTATACGAAATTTTGCATATTTCCGTGCGGTCTGAACTGTTTTTAATCCCGAAATTTCGACTCACATTCAAACTGATTTTAAAAATAAATGTATATCAATATAAAATCCAACAAATTCTCCACGCATAAAAATTAATGTAATTTAAAATCTCGAAATGAGGAAAAGATATTTGAAACTAATTGCCGGTTTGATGTGTTTTAAAAATGTACAACCCATTTCTCATTACTGACAGGCCATTTTCTCGGCCAGCCGAATGAAGCTCTCCTCGTCTTGAAAGATTTGTAGCCCAATAGGCTTGACAAAGCGACTTACTTGGCAAATCACAAAAAAACTGGGTTGTGGCCATGGACCCAGCTGTCAGCCTCTCCACGTACAGTACTCTTCCGATGGAAGTCGGTCGTTGACCACATTGACCACGCCGCGCTGAGAGCAGCAAGGCGGTGGATGACGACGAGGCCTAGGCAGGGGACGACGCGGAGCTGGGGAAGACACGGTAGTGGTTGCCCACACGGAGAGGAGTACGAGGGTTCACTGGTTCGGCTGCGTCGTGAGGCTACCGTTGCCACAAAATAATAGGGGGTGTGGGTGAGTAGAGGGATACCCTGGGCCAGCGGTGGGAGTAGTAGGGGCGGTGAGGCCTCTGCAGCATCACAGCCGGCCACTAGAGGCAAGAGCACACGGCACGACCGCCGCTGCTTTGGGCGGCTGGAGCAAGAAGACCAGAGGTTGAAGAAGCACTATGGCTGTTGGATGGACATCGTACGGTCACTGGAGCTAGAATCATTCATATTGACTAAGTTGACAAAGCCCTCCGTCCTCGTCAACTTAGTAGGCCCACAAGTCAGCCAACCACTATGGTGGGTCCCAGCTAGCAGGGGGTATTCATTTTTTGGTGCGTAATAAGGAGGCACTTCCTTGTGTGCGCAGATATAGTTGGTGGATCTGACCTGTTAGCGGGGGAACGGTTTTTTTGCGAAATAGAGAAGCCCTTCCCACATACAGTGCACGTACAATGCGTAATAAGGAGGAACTTTCCTTGCATGCGACCATGGACCTCGTGGGTCCTAGCCGTCAGGCTCTCCACGTACAGTCCTCTTCCGATGACTCTCGTATGTTGATCACGCCGCACTGAGTGCACCGAGGTGATGGACGACGGCGAGGCCCCAGACTGGAACGACCCGGAGATGGGGAAGACGCGGCAGTGGAGTCACAGACAGAGAGGAATGGGAAACTTGACTGGTTCGGGTGCGGGGTGGGCCTACACTCTGCAGAGAATAACAGGAGGTGCGGAGTGGAGGGATGGCCTGGCCGTCGGCGGGGTAGCGTTTTGCTGAGGAGCGCAAAACAATGCCGCTAGACGCCGAAGGCTGGAGCAAGCGGTTCCGGCAGCACTGGGGGAAGAAGACAAGAGATTGAAGAAGAATGCGGGCCGTTGGATGTAAATCCAACGCCTTCTTAGGCTTCGACCTACTGGCCCACATGTCAGCCAGTCCATTTGTTTTTTTAGTTCATTTGGTGGGCTGGGTGAAACAATGATGTAGCATCTATGTAGCCTGTTTAAATCCCATTTGCATTTTTCTTGAAATCCGTGGACTTGCTGGGCTGGGTGAAAATATCATGTCTGGCTAGACGGATGAATGTTATAAAAACATAAACACATGATTGCATGTCAGTAAAATCTTTGCAAGCTTATGTACGCAATCACTAGGAGTTAACTTGCCAAGTTATATATAAACAATTATTATTATTATTTTGTAAGAACTTTCAACTTACGAAATAAAATATCATTTTAATTTGATGAGTTAATAGTACATGGGGTATTATTATTTTTTAGGCTAGATGTGGGACAGTTGAGTTGGTTCTAGGGGAAGTACTGGGAGAAAACTCAGTTTACATCGAAAAAGAAAGTGGGAGAAAATTCAGAGACCTGCTGGGTCCACCTGAGGAGGGGAATGTGTTGGGAGGAAGGAGATTCAAAGCACGGCAGCCGAGTGAACTAGTTTTTTTACGGACAAGTGAACTAGTTTACATACATAAGCAAAAGCCACTAAAAAAAGCAATCAGGTTAATGGGTTCTTAAAAGAAATATTTCGGACAAAACAGATAATTACGACACATAGGCTAATGCATGAAACACTCAGATGATAAAGGTGCTTATAAACAGATAAATTACAACATCTAGACCTTCCTGGCACGCTTGATCATGACGCTGCGGCTGTCCGTGTACTCGTCGGTTACGGGAAGCAGACATGCCCTCATGTCCAAGATCTGCCTATACATGTCGTAGCATGCGTATGCGTCCTTGGCCGTGTAGGCTATGTAGGCTAGATGCAGAGGTACCTCCCACGTGTTCAGGTCGTCTTCTTTCATGTTGGCGTATCAGGGGTCGATGATGGTCTTAGTGAGGTCAACCACGGAGTCCTTCTCCTGCCTGTTGCTGATGATCTTGTATTGCTTCTGGATGTCGACAAGCTTGTTGCACCAGATGGCCGAATCATCGCGTTCTTCCTTCTCTCCATTGTAGCGAAGGTGCAGTCGGCGCTGCCGATGAAACGGGCGAATGCTCCAGAACCTGGTGCAGCCATAGGACTGAGGCGTGGCAGAGCTTCACCGAGTCCGTATCGTTGGTGTACATCACATTCAACTTGGTGCAGCCATAGGACTGAACGGAGACCTCAAAGGGGAACTCCTTACTGAAGTCCATATCCAGCAGGCTCACCCCTCGGATCGCCATTGGAGTCTCTTCGAGTGAACGAGTGTGTACGTGGCGACAGCAGTTCGTTTTTCAGCTCTTGGGGAACTGGATTCAAAAGTAAGCTGAGTGTGTACAGGTGACAACAGTTACTACCCCTCCCTCATCCGTTGCACGCTCGGCAGAAGATGCACCCTCAGCGCATTGAAACGCCTCCATTAAGAAACCTACTCCGGCCACACGTCGGTTCATGAGCGGGTCTGTATTGGTACTGTAATAACAGGAGTCAGTGGTCACTTTACTTAAATTTAATTAGCTTAGAAATTTATACTTAAAACAAGCAATGCATTCGCTCGTTCTATCAGTGCCACAGGATCAACATGCACAACAATTAGAATTATTATTCTCAGGACGCACACGATCAACACATTTGTCGCACTTTCACAAAGATAATACTACTACCTCTCTCTTAGTTTACAGGGCATGCGCGTATCTCTAGGTCGTCAATTTGACCAAGCTAATACAAGTTATATATTACAAAAATTATATCAATATAAACTTCAGATTTTCTATTTTCAAAATGTATAATTTTTATGTTATATAATTTATATTAGGATGATAAAATTGGCAACCTGGGTATACGCGTAGGACTTGTAAACTTAAACGGAGGTAGTACCAAGTTTGAACTGTTTGTTATGGTTGTTGTCCTCTGCATCATCATGCCGTGTTTCCCAGCTTGCAAGATTCAGAACCAACAAATAAGATCCAAATAATAAGTACAACAAAGATGCCTACACATCTCATTGATTCCCAGCTTGCACGATTCAGAACCAACAAATAAGATTCAAATAATAAGTACAACAAAGATGCCTACACATCTCACTGATTCCCAGCTTGCAAGATTCAGAACCAACCCATTAGAGCCTTTTGATAAAGTGAATATCGGGATTAAATCCATCTTGGCTAGCCATGTCATACAATCGAAGAACTTGGCGAATGCTCTTGACCGTCACAACATCTATAGTTGAGTATTCCTATTTGCACAGCATGTTTGCACAGCACAAACAAGGAGACAAGAGAGCATGATTTCGCTTTAATAGCGGCCTCTCTGAACTCAACCTCCAGCTCTACTTGGATGAGGTCTGCCTGGAGTTCCATGATTCAATTCATGTGCCTTTTTCTGCAGTTCACCTGAAATGAAGCAACGATTGCATCATTCAGCTAGCAAGAAGTACTTGCTCTTGTGAGCTGGCAGGTTCTTCTTTAGTAGTTGCACTAAAATTGAGGAACATTAAAGTTGGCTGTCCGGCTCATGTAAGGTGAAACTATAATTTTCTTATCCTTTTGTGCAGTTCCACTAAAATAAAGTGCCATTGTGGTGACAGTGACGGCTCCATCTTGCAAAGGCTAATAAAATGTTGCACGAGATTACCGGCAGAACTTGACGGAGATTTTGGAAAATCCAATCACCATTTTGTGCAGTTCCACCAAAATTGAGAGATGTTTCCCACGTGACATTTTAGTTGAACTGCACAAGACACTCATTCCAAAAAAAGTGTTTTGTGCAGTTCACCAAAAGGTCATAATAGCAACAAGGTGAAATGGATATCCCTATCTGCACAAAAAGATAGAAGTAAACAGTTGCTGGTCAATAAGAATATACGAAACGTATACAAAATGAAAAGAAGCATCTTAATTATGTTCATGGCAATCACGCAAGGACAGTAGAAATTTTAACATGTCAGCAATGCTTCATGTTACCAGAAGCATTACGATCAACAATGAGATTCCTCAAATATGGGATTACTTTAATGGTGGCATTGCTTGTTTACCAGACACAGTAAATCAACATGAGCTAAAGAGTTGGTTTAAGGGCATGGGACCATGGGGACACCAGGACACTCTGCAGCGTAAAGGAGCAACTTACTTATCATACTGGGGAAAACAACAGGAGTGCCATTTGTAACACAGTTTAATTGCATCTTATCACTGGAGGCATTAGATTAACAATAACACTGGTTAGACATGTCCCTAAGGTAACGGTGTGATCGCTTCATTTTACATGCGCCCTTACATTAACAACAGCAAAAGGTTGGTATAAGGACATGCGACAGTGGACGCATTAGCACAATGTACCTACAAGGAGGCATAAAGTGGTGATGCCGAGTTTGTTCATGCTATGGAGGGCAGCAAACCTAATCCTGGAGACCTTGTACTATGTGAGGGTAACAAATCTAATGCTGGAGACCTTTTACTATGTGAGAGCAGCAAATCTAATCCTAGAGACCTTTTACTATGTGAGGGCAGCAAATCTAATCCTGGAGACCTTTTACTGTGCGAGGGCAGCAAATCTAATCCTAAGACCTTTTACTATGTGAGGGTAGCAAATCTAATCCTGAGACCTTTTACTATGTGAGGGCAACAAATCTAATCCTAGAGACCTTTTACTATGTGATGGCAGCAAATCTAATCCTGGACATACTCTGTTGACTTGTCCACCAGCCGCCACTTTCTATCCTTTTTTCAACCAATAATAGATCTGTTCCTTATCCAGTTTGTACTGCGTTTTCCCATTATTTCCGTTTTCAACCAAGAGATCGGTTGGGTATCCGGTCTCTAATACTTTCACCATATTATTTCCTCTTTGAATCAAGTCCTAGATTCATGCTACAATTTCCCCCCTTTCTTTGTTGTTTGAACAAAGCCCTAGATTCGAATGCATGAAGTAGCTTTACCTCTAATAATACTAAAAATTTAGGTGGCTTTGGAAGAGCTGATGGGAGTAGAAAAAGATGCACATGTAGACACGTGGGGAGCTGGGGCAGTAGAGCAAGGCCGCTTTCGAAGAACTTATACCTGAGGGTCGCCGGGATGTCAGCGGCGGCAGGTCGGATCTGCGGACAATACGGTAGGGAGGAAGAAGGGTCGGAGGACCTCCCGAGCTGGCGATGTGTCGGAGAGAACGACACGAGCAGAGGATCGGGACCCTCCGGCAGATGTGGGTTTCCTCCCTCAGCGGCGATGACCGCGTGAACGATGCACCTTTTAGTCCTCTACACACACCGGCCGAAGGGATCCGGCCGGATCTGTGACCAGAGAGAAAATGTTGCTATCGCTGTCTTGTTTATATCTGGAGAGGATAAGAGAATGAAGAGAGCAACCCTAGTAAAGCAAGCGCTCAGGCCCCTGCGTCCATATATAGTGGAGTGATTATCTTTTTTCTCTCCACAACAAGCGTTTCAATTTGTGTACGTGGCTTTAAAGAAAAGAAACTCTCTATTTAAGGTGACTACTATATGACTCCTACTTACTACTAGTAGTACTACAGTATTGTTCACTTGTGCTCCCCGCCCCTCCATTCATTGAACAACCCCACGGGTGAATAAACATTCAGTAAGTACTGTATTTATATAGAACAAACAAGCTCGAACTATTTTCGTGCAGTTAAAAGTTGAGGGCGGGGCTTTTCCCGGGCAGTACGTGTGGCAGTTTTCGGGTAGGCAGTTTGACAGAGAGGCGAGAAGGGTGAGTGAGTGGGGCTGTGCGATTTGACGGCGCGTTACTACTGGAAAGACTTGTGGTATGACCACTCACTATAGTCATGAAATACTGGCGCTCCGACCGGGGTGATGCCCCCCTTCTGTTCCGCGCTCTAATCTGGTGCATGACACGTCGACCCGGATGCTAGCTCTCCCACATGTCTGAGTAGTAAGAAGGAGCAAAGAATGATGCGGTATATACTAGTACTATACTATGTACTACTCAGGTCGGAGGAGTGCGAACCACGGCAGCCCAGTGAACCAGCAGTGCGAACCACGGTAGCCCAGTGAACCAGCAGTAGAAAACAATGTGGTGATATGGCCATAAAAAACAATGTGCTACGGTCCACACTGTAGCATGTACAGTAACACTCCTATTTGTTGGATCCCTGAGTTAGAGCTAGTTTGGGTTGAAATAACCTCAAATTATCGAAACAAGAGGGGTTAGTTTGAGCTAGTTTGCTCTATCTAAAAAACTAGCCCGGTGGAGAGGTTCTAATTGGGTTAGTTATCCTCGGGCTCACTAAAAGAGAACTAAAAAAATCTCCCCTGCCCGCACCAGATCGCTCCCCCCCTCTCGCACGACTCCTCTCTATTCCCCATAGGGCCGCCCGCCCAAGCGCCGCTCGCCCTCGCTCTCCTCCGGCCGCGCTCTCCTAGTTTCATTATTTTCATGCATGTTTTGGATTTACATGAGTTAAAAAACTAAGTTTCTAAATGTTTCCAGCCCAGCCACGACACCCAGAATTTTGAATTTCATTCCCATTTCTTGCATGGAACCTAGAAATTTACCCGAGGGCACACATGTGATTTTTCAACCAACTTTGGTGCACTGGAACATGTGCTTGTATTTCAAATTTGAATTATGCACACAAAGGTGACACGTTCCCTCTCAGAACCATGAGCCCTCTTGAGAGAAGCTCCGATTCGCAAGAAGCTTATACCCAAATTTGTTCCTATTCAGCCAATTGTTTTACCACGACATGGTACTACCATGACATGCCACCATGCCAAGTATCATGATTTTAAAACCAAGTTTCTCAATGTTCTCGACCGAGCCACGATGCCCATATGTTTGAATTTTATTCTCATTTTTTGCATGGGACCTAGAAATTCACCCGAGGACACAAATGTGATTTTTCAACCAACTTTGGTGCATGGGAGCATGTGCCTGTAGTTCAAATTTGAATGTACATTAAATGACCACAAACTCAATTAATGTGTAAAAAGGCCAAACGAAGCCGGAATGATTTCCAAAATTTAACAGGGCACTCATGCAGTTCTATGTTGCCTTTGTAAATAAACTCAAGGGGGACAACGTATATCGTTTCGCACTCAAAGGTGGCACGTTCCCTCTCAGAACCACAAGCCTTCTTGAGAGAAGCTTCGGTTTGCAAGAAGCTTATACCAAAATCTGTTCCTATTCGGCCAATTCTTTTACCACAGCATGGTAGTACCATGACATTACACCCATGCCAAGTTTCATGATTTTCAGACGTGTTTTGGATTTAAAAGAATTTAAAAACCAAGTTTCTCAATGTTCTCGGCCGAGCCACGATGCCCAGATGTTTGAATTTTATTCTCATTTCGTGCATGGGACCTAGAAATTCACCCGAGGACACAAATGTGATTTTTCAACCAACTTTGGTGCACGAGAGCATGTGATTGTAGTTCAAATTTGACTTATGCACATTAAATGACCAGAAACTCAATTAATGTATAAAAAACGACAAACGAACCCGGAATAATTCCAAAATTTAACAGGGCACTCATGTAGTTCTATGTTGCCTTTGTTAAGAAACTCAAGGGTGGGGGGGGGCAGAGTATATCGTTTCACACTCAAAGGTGGCACATTCCCTCTTAGAACCACGAGCTTCCAAATCGGACCAATTTTTTACCACAACATGTTAGTGCCATGACATGACACCATGCCAAGTTTCTTGATTTCCAGACGAGTTTTGGATTTACATGAATTTACAATCTAAGTTTCTCGATGTTCTCGGCCGAGTCACGACGCCCATATGTTTGAATTTCATTCTCATTTCTTCCATGGGACCTAGAAATTCAACCAAGGACAAACATGTGATTTTTCAACCAACTTTGGTGCACCGCAGCATGTGCATGCAGTTCATATTTAGATTATGCACTTTAAAAGTCCAGAAACTCAATTAATGTATAAAAAGGCCAAACGAACCTGAAATAATTCCAAAATTTAACAGGGCGCTCATATAGTTCTATGTTGCCTCTGTAAAGAAAATCAGGGGGGAGGTAGCGTATATCGTTTCGCACACAAAGGTGACACGTTCCCTCTCGGAACCACGAGGCTTGTTGAGAGAATCTCCGGTTTTGCAAGAAGCTTATACCAAAACTTGTCCCAATTCAGCCAAAAATTATACATATGAAAACAGGGTTTAGATTATCCCGAACATCTCGCTACCTAGACCAATAATGTACTATGATTTGAATTCAACATAAAATGGATACAAATATTTGAATTGGAGAGCATATGGTACATGTAGTTCATAGTGAAATATGATTACTGCTATATGCATGTTTTTTGTTATCAAGATAATATTTAAATTATTGTATAACTTGACAACAATCGTATTCAAATAAGGAAAATTGATTCAAATTTAGTCCATATGGTAGACGACATATATGTTCACATGGTGGAGTAAAATGTTCATATATGATGGAAGATCAAAATGTACGACTACATCAATTATAAACCGCAAGGTCACCTAACGATATATTCGAATTCAACATAACGTGGATTCAAAAATTGAAATTCGAGATCATGGCATCTGTAATCATATAAAAAGGGACATTACTCTTTCTTGGGTGGGAATTGATTTGTTTTTTGTTGTTGTTGAGGGAAGTGCGAATCGATTTGGTACTATGCAGGGTAATCTTGTTCTCTCGAATTTTTTTATATTTTTCTCGTAGTTTTTTCAATGGCATCTATAACAATATAGTAAAAGGGGACATGACTAGCTTGTGTCTTGTATGAATTGTTTTTTTACACGTTAAGTTTATTCTGCCGAACAAGGAATCCGCACCTTGTTATCCCGAATTTTTCAAGATCGAGTATCTTTTGTCTCACCTGCTTTGAAACTCCCGCTTCTTCAACCTGCGCCATGCCTTGTTATCCTGAAATTTGGACGCGCGCGAGAACTCCCTCCTCATCCGGAATCGCCCCCGCAACCCAGACACGTGAAATCCCCCTTCTACCCCTCAGCCGAAAATGAAGCTCCACGTAGCGGTGTCAAAACCGGTGGGGGTACGCTGGTAACTTACCCTACATTTTGGACAAGTGCATCCCTAAGCTTGGCTCCCCCCTCCCCCTTCGCCCCCCATTTGTACACCAAGGCTGCAAAAACCCGCGAAACCCCATGCTCCTCCGTCGGCCTCCCGACCGCCGCCCAGCCAGAGACTCTTCCCCGACTATGTCGTCCACCGCAACAGCTCGCCGCCCCTCATCCACCGCAACGGATGAGGATCCGTTGTCGATCTCGTCATCCCGCCGGATCAGTCGCCCCGCCCTCCACCTCCAAGGAGCTGCCCCGATGTTCGCCTTGTCTATCGCGCCACCTCAATCCCCACAGCGCCGTCTTGACCTGCCCCACCGGAACCGCAGCACCCTCACCAATTCCTCGGATGAAGCCAAGGCCAACTCAGCGCCACCAAGGAGGTTCTGCACTCACCACTGCATTTTATCTTTTATTCGATCTGACGGGGCTGCCGGTGCTCGATACCGAGCAGACATGGTGGGTCTCCATCATCGGTGCCGTCGCCGGCCACATCATCCACGACGTCACTCCCCCATGTCGTTGCTTCCTTGGCAGCGACTTCCACAACGGCACTAGCTGCAGCTGCTCTGGCTCTTGCTCGCGCTGCGGCTCTGTTCTTGCTGTCGGTCACGCTGATGCACTGCTCCTGCTTTTGTTCATGCTGCTGCTCTGCTCTTGCTCTCGCTTGGACTGCTGCTACACGACCTCCGGCAGCTACAGGAGTTGCTGCTTTAGCACTCGCTCGCAGTGCTACTACACGACTTGCTCTCTGCTAGTGCGTTCCCTGCTCGAGCGTCTGCTGATTTAGATCACTGCTTCTCTGCTACTAGTGCTCGAACGCCCTAAACATCTATTGCAATGCTCTGTTACTAGTTCAATCAGTTTCGATAGTAAAATTCAGTTTCGACCGTGAAGTTCATTTTCTTCAGTTAAGTTCAGAGTGAATAGTACTTACATCATCTGTTGGAGCGGTCGTGGCTCGGCTGATGCGTTTTACATCTAGCACTTTTTGGTGATGTATTTTACATCATCTATTGCAGATGATATTAGGGTCCCACTTCAGATTAATGTTGTTTGTCTTGTCATGCTTCAGCCTCGTCACCGTACACCTTAGCGGAGCTGCTCCAATGATGGAACCGTCCATCACAGTGGAGCAGTACCCTCGGCGCCGTTTCCAGAGGCCTCGGATCTTCTTCCCCGCCTTCGATAGTCACACCAGCATCATCACCATCCTCCACGTCCAACCCAATGATGCTGAGATCCACAAGGCTATGCCAAAGAGGTTGTACACTCGTCGCATCACTTTGTTTCTCCATTCCTCTGTTCTTCCAATTCATGTGAGCCAAACACCCAGGTTGACTGAAATCCTATGTTTCCAAATGCTTTGTTTTACACGTGCATTCCTATCCTATTCCTGTGTTTTTCCTGTCCTTGCGTTTATAGAATCCTCCAATTCTAAGGAGCCCTTACAGATTTACTTCATTTTTAGATATGCGTCAAAGAAAACTCTGTGTGTTATTTCCTGCTCCTGCCGTGCCGTCATCCACCCAACCTAAGGTGCACCATCGACAGAAATGTTCACTACAGCAGAGATCCCCCCTGCAGACTTTCTTTCGCCGCCTCAGCTCATCTTCCCCGTTGCCGGCAGCCACGCCAACTGCATTACCATCATCGATTGAGCAGATGAATCTAAGGACTACACAGTTACGGACGAGAGGTCGCAGTCTTTCGTGTTTTCTTACGTTATACATTAGTTATTATTACCTGCTACTTTATTGTTCAATCTTGAGTTTTGAATTGCCCATGGGTATCATATCGAGCCAGCAACGAATAGTATCTGTCTACTATCTGGTTCATCTGGGGTCTTCTATGTGGTTCATGTTGGGTGGGCAACAAACAGTAGATGATCCATTGTCTATCTTTTTAAACTGAAGCTATAATCTACCTACTATCATTAGTTTTGGATCCATCCACTCGTTTTCTACCATCAGTCTTGATTTTTGCATGCACCCCTTAGGCCTTACAAAATCTAATTTTTTATTATTATGCATGTCAGATATTGTACACAATCATACTGAACATGTAGAGAAAAAGAGAAGACCGTTGCGTGCGAATATAATGGCATGCAGACGCCGCTCCATGGTGGGCGAAGTGCCCCCCTCTTGCATTTCCAGATTGTATTCCAGAGGAAGATAACTGTTCAGATGGAGATTCAAAAGGAGCCGACCATGCCTGTTTACCACCTGAGGTGTTTGCTCTAACCTGGCATGCCGATGTTGGTCATATCATGCATATGGCGCCTTACATTGCTTACATTATACATCTTATATGTCACCATCTTAGTTTAGATTTTCTTTGTGTGAATGCCACCTGTTTGGTTTCTATATCATACTCCCACCATTCGTAAATATTTGTCTTTTTAGAGATTTCAACAAGTGACTGCATACGGAACAAAATGAGTGAATCTACACTCTAAAATATGTCTATATACATCCGTATGTGGTAGTCCATTTGAAATCTCTAAAAAGACAAATATTTAGGAATGGAGGGAGTATATGGGAATTATGCAATGCCATCTTCTTTAGCCAGGCATCATATACGTGAATCATGCAATGCCATCCTGTTTAGCCAGTCATCGTATATGTGAATTGTATCGTGCCATATTTTTTTCCATAATGTATTCCATTTGTCAACAATGTTTATACATTCATCTACTCTTCCTGTGCATCAGCCATTTGAGTCGGTCATGGGAAAATCTGGAGTGAAAACAAGGTCTTCTGAGCAGTCAGTGCTACTTGTGGATGCAGATTTCTTGCTAGTTACAGATAGCTCGTCAGAGGAGGATTCAGAGAGAGATGACCAGTCATATCCCCCCCCCCCCGAGGTGCATGCTCTAACTTGGCTGGGTTATATTACTCATATCATGCATATGGTGTCTTGCATTGCCATGCCATCTGCTTAGATTAGACATGCTTTGTGTGAATGCCTCCTGTTTGCTTTCTATATCAGATATGTGAATTATGCAATGCCATGTTTTTCAGCCAGTTATCATATATGTGAATTATGCACCGCCATGGAGCCAGACATCATATATGTGAATTATCTCATGCCATATATTTTTTCATTACGTATTCCATTTGTCGACAATCTGTGTATATTGAACTACTCTTCATGTGTATCAGCCATTTGAGCCGGTTATGGAAAAATCTGGAGTGAAAACAAGGTCTTCAGAGCAGGCAATGGTACCTGTTGAAGCATATATCTCGATGGTTACAGGGAGCTCCTCAGAGGAGGATTCAGAGAAAGATGACCAGTCCTATATCCCACCTGAGGTGTATGCTCTAAGTTGCAATGTTTATATTTCTCATATGATGCATATGGTGTCTTGCATTGCTTAGTTTAGACATCATATGCACAATATTGAATTCTATCTGCTTAGTTTAGAGATCATACATGTGAGTGCTAGCTGCTTAGTATATGAACCAATTATGTCAATTATATCATGCCATCCTGTATACTTAGACAACATGTATGTGAATTATTTCATCCCAACCTATTTTAGAAAGACATCATATAGTTTTGTCATGTCATCCTGTTTAGGTACTCATCATATGTTGAAGTATGCCATTATATCCTGTTAAGTTATCCATCATATATCTAAAACTGTGTCATGCTATCCTGTTTAGTTAGGCATCATATATGTGAAATTGTGTCATGCTGTCCTGTTTTGTTAGACAACATATATGTGAATTGCCACATCTATCTATCATACAATGTCTGTACGTTCAATTTCTTTTCTTGTTTATCGTCCATTTGAATTGGAGGGGGTGATGGCAGTATCTAAGGGAGAAAAAACCCGTTCTTCACAAAAGACAGTGCTACCCGTCGATGCAGATAGAACCATGGTTGTACTGGCCCACAAACTAGCCCCACTACACATAATCGAGACTCTTCCAGATTGCACACTTACACCGTTGGGCAGAGAACGAGCTACAACCCATCTAACCGCAACCCTAGCGGATAGTAACCCACTTATAGTTGACAAAGCACCATGTCCACCACAGAGTACCCCCACACGAGCAGTTTATAAAGCTACTGCAGTGCCCAAAGCACGAAGACCACCACAGCTAACCCAAACTCCATGTTTAAAGCAGAAGAGCAACTATTCTCAGGTCAGATTCCGTAGCTATGGTCCATACTCCTTTGCTGTTGCATCACTGTATTTACTCATACCAACTACTTTCGAATTTGAAGGATCCAAGTGAAACTCCAATGGTGCAATAGGTATGTTTTAAACCTATTTCTTTAACTGGATTGTTGTTCTAACTTCTTGCTTTAGGTTAATTTCATTTTAAGTTCTATAAACAGTTATGTTCTCATGTGATGCACATTACAAGTGTTGCCAATGCTGTGTAGTTTCTCACACTTATATTCTGTCTATGCTGCCGTGTCTTAAAAATATATGAGTTGAACTGTGTCTCTATCTTGATTAGGGAACATGAACTGGAATGATATGGACAATACAGTGACCATAGTACATATATATGTGTTTGTTTCATGCTGTTATCCTGTCCACCTTACTACTGAACCGGTTTACCAAAATGAGTTTCGTATACTACAAGCTAAACCTGTGATGTGTCTGCTTGTTTCTCTTGTAGTATGCAAACAGAATATTGGAGAAGATCACCCCACTATGCAATGGTAGAGAAAGTAATGCAGATAAGGTTCAAGATAGTGAGACAACCCTGTTGGTCTCCAAGAAAGGTGATAAAAATGATCTTGTAGACAGTGAGAAAACCCCACAGTCCTGCTTGATGTAGTGTTCGAGTTACTGGCCAGTACCGCTGGCACAAGCTCTTCGAACTCGCTGCCTGAATCACTCCGGCTTCTTCATTCTCAGCTAAAGCTGAAAGGCATTAGTCAGCTGTGCTGCGGCAAGAAGCCGAAGGACTGAGGAAGTCCCTGCAGAATTCAGATGTGTACTTTCTTGTGCAACACCAAGCGCTGGAGGATTTAAGCGCCAAACAAGAGAAACTTAATAAGCTTGCTAAGCATCTTGCCAGCATTATGGGTACCCAGGATATTGTTTCTTGAACTCTTCTGAAGTGGTTTCAGTTCTGGACTTGTTTTGCTGCGGCGTTTATATGCTGCTTTGTTCCCTATATTTGCACTGGTGGCAAACTTTGATGCCTAGTGGATGTAATATGTGTAATAGCCGTGATAGCCTAGCATAAGTTGCTTGCTTATTTATTTCCTTGTTGTATTGTTTATTTGTTTGCTTGTAGTCAGTGCAGTTCTTTTTCCGTAGTTTGCTAGTGGCTGCAATAACCTATTTTCTAAAACTAGGCCACAATAACCATGGGCTAATATTTACTGTAGTGACATTGGGCCTCCTACGGGCCGTAGAAACAGTGGGCCTTCTACGGGCCGTAGAAATAGTAGGCCTTCTACGGGCCGTAGAAACAATGGGCCTTCTACGGGCCATAGAAACAATGGGCCTTTTACGGGCCGTAGAAACAATGGGCCTTCTACGGGTCGTATCATCAATGGGCCTTATACGGGCCGTATGATTGATTGGCCAAACATGGGCCAATAACAGGCCGCATTATGGCCATAAACGGGCTAGAGTTGGAATTGTCCGTTCATGGGCTGACCATACGGGCCATCGTTAATAGGTCGTATTTGATGACGCTATGAAAACGGCCCAACATATTAACGGACCACAAACGGGCCGACTGTAACCACAGGCTGAATTTGGCCCACAAGCAGAAAATGATAGTAACGGGCCGCAAGTAAACGAATGCTGGAAATGAGCCCAAGAATAAATGGGCTCTGAGAAGGCCGAAAGATAACATGCGCTGGAAACGGCCCAACGGAATAACGGGTCGTTAATGGGTACAAAGTGATACACTGTTCATTACGGGCCAGTTTCACCACGGGCCGTTATTGGGTGTAAAGTGATATACTGTTCATCACAGGCCAGTTTCACCACGGGCCGTTAATAGGCCAAGAGTTACATAGGGCCTCATATGGGCCGAAAGACGTCATGGGCCATACATGGGCCAGAAGTGAAAACGGCCTGGAATCATATTGAATGGCCCAGATGATGCTACTAGGCCTAATTCGGATAGGGCGTAACGGGACTTGGGTTAGCAGGCTGTAAATGGGCTATATGCGAACAGGCCGTTAACAGGCTTTCCATGGGCCGGCCCGCCACCTTTTGACCAAGTCAAATGGGCCGGCCTTTTCACAGGAATGGGCCTCTGTTGGATCGTGCCACGTGTCGACGTATCATAGGCGACTTCTGTCCAATGAGTGGATGACATCTGTCCCAACGATGAGCTGACACGTGTTTCCTCCAGCCAATGATGATTTTACACGTGGAAAATCCCCATTGGTCGGGGCTGTTAACGAGTTATCGGATCCAAAACCCGACCCGATAGCTTAACGACGTTCCGTTACGGTGGATGCCACGTGTCGGTCACCCTTGATGAAAGCACTTCTGTGACGCGCGATTTATCGTCATGGAAGTGGACACTTCCATGATGATAATTTTGGTAATGTCATGGAACACTTCTACGACAGCACAGGTATGACTATCTTGATTCTGTCATAAAATCGTCATTGATGTACATGCATGACAAAAAACGCGACCTACTGTGACAAACACGTATCATTACGGAAGTGTATTTTTTTTGTAGTGCACCCAACCCCCGACATTTGGCGCCCACCTTGGGGCGAGGTGCATCGTCATCCGGCAATCTGTTCTGGAGGGAACCTTGTTCCTTCCCGGCGAGCACAGCCAGCCTAGCACGCCCGACGGCGTCAGCCTCGATGCCCTGGACGGCGCGGACATCGCCTGTGCAGCAAGCTGCCTCGCCGATCTTGTTGGCGAGATCCGCCTCTCCGACGAGCCTGCATCCGACGCAGGCACCGACTGCCCTGAGAGCCGCCTCGTCAGCCTCCTCGACCAGCTCCACATCTCCAGCGAGCCTGCTGTGGACTTGGAGTCTATTTGCTCCACCAACCCGATGATCGTCGACTCCGACACAGCGTCGCTCGACGCGTTCCCCACCAACGTGGTGGTCTACGACAAGCCGCCTCCTTGCAAGCACAGCGGCGGGAGCACCGTCGCAGAGGTGCTTGTCATTAACAGTGGTGAGAACTCGGACGGAGGCGTTCGAGACCCACTCGATGCGGCACTGCGAGACTTGTCAGCGCCCATTCCAGAAGATGCAGACGCTGAGACGCTAGAAGCACGCCGCGTCCAACTCACCGAAAGCACCAACTGACTGGCCAGCATGCGATGCCTCTCGAAAGCCTACTAGCGTGAGATGGACCGAGCCATCGGCGGCACGCCAGCTCCTGAGGGGCCTAGCCACATCGGCTCGATCCGGCAGCACGGCGCGACCATCGCCAGCATGTTCGGGATGGATCGTCCCGTCTATGACACGCCCGCGGAGAACATACGAGCTTCCCAAGCCGCAGCAGACGAGCTAGACAAGCTCGAGGGCGACGATCATCGTCGCATGACGGCGCGCGTCCAGCAGCTCCTTGACGTGGCCGCCGAGCAGCAAGAGGCCGGCTGCCGCGCTGAGGCGCCCATCCGGTGAAATGACGATCCGCCTCCTCGCCAGGATCACGGCGCGACTTCCTGGATGCCGACTGGAGGCGCCCATGGTAGAAGAGGCAATGAGCCAACTACCAGCCGCAGTCGGACTCACCTCTCCATCGAGCGTGACGTAGAAGGCCGCCCCCGAGCTGTGGAGCGACAAGGCGATCCGCCTCCTCCTCAGCCTCATGGAGAAAGGCATCCCACTCCGCCGCCTGTGACGCACCCAACACTCGGCTACCACCTTGGCCGCCGAGAAGGAGTCGGGGAGAATGACGCCCGCCACCGGATCGACCGCCTCAACCGGTCCCTAGTGCTAGAAGAAGAAGACGCATTGGGTCCACACTGATTTGGCCCCTGAATCCGAGATGAGACCTTCCCTCGAGGGTTCACGCTTCCCAGAGATACGCCCAAGTACACTGGCTCCGTGAAGCCGGAGGACTGGCTGGTCGACTACTCCACGACCGTCAGCA
Organism: Triticum aestivum; assembly: GCF_018294505.1. NCBI lineage: Eukaryota > Viridiplantae > Streptophyta > Magnoliopsida > Poales > Poaceae > Triticum > Triticum aestivum. Next base: position 55,882,523 of record NC_057804.1, read on the forward strand.
TAGCGAACGGCAACAAGCGCGTTGCCATGAAGTACATCCCACTCATGCTCCAGGGCACAACCCGGACGTGGCTTAACAGCCTGAAGCCCTGCAACATCAACAGCTGGGTTGATTTCATCGAAGCCTTCATCCGCAACTTCACCAGCACGTACAAGCGGCCTCCCAAGCCCCGCCAGCTCTCCTTGTGCGTCCAAGGGCCCAGTGAATCAACTCGCGACTATCTCATGCGTTCGGCCGAGCTGCGCAACTCCTGCGAGGGTGTGCACGAGGTGCAGGCCATCGAATACTTCACCGCCGGGTGCCAAGAAGGCACCCTCCTCAAGCACCGACTTCTCTGCGACGAGCCGGTGACCCTCGACGAACTACTGATCATCACTGACACGTACGCTATGGCCGACTCCTCCATGAAGGCAGAAATCCAAGTCGATGCATCCGACAAGGTGACTCCTCAGGCTCCCCGGACTCCGGCTGGCGACGCCAGTCGGTGTTAGCAGCAGAATGACAACAAGCGCAAGGCCATGCAGCCGGCTTACACAAGCCGGCAGGTGGCGACAGTCGAAGACCAACAACCGGAAGGGTAGCCTCCACCCAAGCGTCAGAAGGGTGGCAAGCCTAATTGGTTGCCCGCTTTCTCGTATGAGAAGACTCTCAACGCTCCCTGCAAGTTCCATAGTGGCACAAAGCCGTCCAACCACACCACTCGTAAGTGCCATTGGATCACCCGAATCGCCAAGGGAGATGGACTCCTACCTCCTCCGCCGGCCGGCCCGCCGCCTCCTCCGCCCCAGCAGCCAGCGGTTCGGCCAGTCGGCGTCATACAAGATGAGTATCCTAAGGAGCATGGAGCCTATGTCGTGTTCACCAGTGTGGCCGATGACAGGCGCAACATACGACAATAGCAACAAGAAGTACATGCAGTGGCATCAGAGACCCTAGAGTTCATGCATTGGTCTGAGAAGCCTATCAGTTGGAGCAGGGCTGACCACCTGGAGGTGATTCCCTCTCTTGGTTCTTATGCCCTGGTCTTAGATGCCACATTCGCAACAGAGAGGCGAGCTGCTCATTTCTCCCGAGTGCTGATAGACGGCGGCAGCAACATCAACATCCTGTATCGTGACACAATGGAGAAGTTAGGAATCAAGAAGAAGCAGCTTCATCCCAGTCGGACTGTATAACATGGCATAGTCCCTGGCCTTTCGTGCTCACCAATCGGCAAGACCGAGATTGACGTTATTTTCGGAGACAAAGATCACTTCCGCCGAGAGCCAGTCTGGTTTGAGGTGGTGGACCTTGAAAGCCCCTACCATGCACTACTTGGCCGGCCTGCTCTGGCCAAGTTCATGGCGGTCCCCCACTATGCTTACCTCAAGATGAAGATGCCGAGTACCAAGGGAATCCTGACCATAGTCGGAGACTACAAGAAGTCGTCCGCCTGCGCTGTAGAGAGTAGTCGGCTGGCCGAGTCCCTTGTGATTGCAGCTGAAAAGCGGCTCCTTGACCGGGTTGTGGCGATGGCAGGCAAGCAGCCAGAAATGTCACCCATCCCCAAGGAGTCGGAAGTTGAGGGCTCGTTCAAGCCGGCGAAGGAAACAAAGAAGATATTCTTGGACCCGGAGCACCCGAAGAGGCACGCTGCCATAGGTGCAAACCTTGACAGCAAATAGGAAAGCGAGCTCGCCGATTTCCTCCGTGAGAATCAGGACATCTTTGCATGGTCTCCCAAAGACATGCCGGGTGTTCCGACGGATTTTGCCGAGCACAAGCTACATGTCCGACCTGACACCAAGCCGGTCAGGCAGCCCTTGCGCCACTTGTCAGAAGAAAAGAGAAGAGTTGTTGGAGAAGAAATAGCCCGGCTTCTGGTGGCCGGCTTCATCATGGAAGTGTTTTTCCTAGAGTGGTTGGTCAACCTAGTTCTTGTGCTGAAGAAGAATAAGCAGTGGCGCATGTATATTGATTATACCAGCCTCAACAAAGCTTGCCCCAAAGATCCCTTTGCTTTGCCAAGAATTGACCAAGTGATAAACACCACAGCCGGATGCAAGTTGTTGAGTTTTTTGGATGCATACTCAGGGTATCATCAAATCAAGCTGAACCCGGCCGACAGGCTGAGGACCGCCTTCATCACACCATTCGGAGCCTTCTGCTACCTAACCATGACGTTCGGCTTGATAAATGCCGGCGCCACCTTTCAGCGTTGCATGCAGAAGTGTCTCCTCAAGCAACTCCGCAGAAATGCCCATGTTTACGTGGACGATGTGGTGGTGAAGACGGATAAGCATGGCACGCTGCTAGAAGACCTCATGGAGACATTTGAAAACTTGCGCCGATTTCAAATCAAGCTCAACCTAGAAAAATGCGTCTTTGGAGTACCAGCCGACCAACTTCTGAGTTTCCTGGTCTCAGAGCGCAACATAGAGTGCAATCCTGTGAAGATCAAGGCCATCGAGAAAATGGAGGTGCCCACCTGACTGCTGGACGTGCAGAAGTTTACCGGCTGCTATCATCCATCAGCCGTTTCATCAGTCGGCTGGGCGAGAAGGCTCTTCCCCTGTATCAGCTCATGAAGAAGACCACTTTTTTCAAGTGTGACATCAAGGCGGACGAAGCTTTTCTCCAGCTCAAGAAGATGTTGATCACTCCTCCTATCCTGGCGGCTCTGACTGATAAGGAGCCCATGATCCTCTACATCACTGCTACTAGTCGGGTGGTCAGCACAGTCATAGTGGTGGAGCGGAGGGAGGAGGGTAGAGCACTACCAGTCCAGAGGCCGGTATATTACCTGAGTGAAGTGATGTCCGCCTCCAAGCAGAACTACCCCCACTATCAGAAGATGTGCTATGGTGTGCACTTTGCCGCCAAGAAGCTGAAGCCTTACTTTCAAGAGTACCCAATTACTGTCGTCTGCACTGCTCCATTTGCTGAGGTCATTGGAAGCCAAGATGCCTCAGGCCGAGTGGCCAAATGGGCCATAGATCTGGCCCCCTACACCATCTACTACCAGCCTCGCACCGCCATCAAGTCACAAGCACTGGCAGAGTTCCTCGTCGACTGGGCTGAGACCCAGTTCCTGCCGCCAGCGCCAGACTCCACCCATTTGGCAGATGCACTTTGATGGTTCAAAGATGCGCACCGGTTTGGGAGCCGGCATCATCCTCACTTCTCCCAAAGGCGACAAGCTCAGATATGTGCTACACATTCACTTTGCCGCCTCCAACTACGTAGCTGAATATGAAGCACTCATACACGGGCTTCGGCTTGCCAAGGAACTCGGCATTCGCCGGATCCTATGCTATGGTGACTCCGACTTGGTGGTCTAGCACTCATCAGGCGACTGGGACGCCAATGATGCTAATATGGCAAGCTACCGCTTCCTTATGCAGCAACTCAGTGGATACTTCGAAGGGTGTGAGTTCCTCCATGTGCCAAGGAATGATAATGAGCAAGCAGATGCCTTGGCACGGATCGGCTCCATCCGGCAAGCAATACCAGCCGGCGTTGCCCTATAACGCCTCCTCAAGCCATCTGTCAAGCCTTCGCCAGAATCATACTCCATCTTGATGCCGGCCCCTCCCGAAGCAGTCGGATCCGACTTGAGGACCCCAGGAGCCTGCGCGGGGACTTCGGCAGACGGCTCAGGGACTGCAGCAGTTGCACCCGGCCCGAGGACTTCAGAACCCGGCCCGGGGACTACAACAGTCGGCCCGGGGACTTCTCCGACTCACCAAGCGGCGGCCAATTCCAACCCGCCGCCTCTCGGCCCAACCGCCCTTTTGCAAATTGCAGTTGTGACAGTCGAAGAAATAGCAGCACCTTCATGGGCTCAGCCCATCCTCAAGTTTCTGGTGAACAAAGAACTGCTGACTGATGAGATCTCGGCCCGACAAGTGCAACAACGGGCAGCAGCATACACCATCGTCAATAGAGAACTCGTGAGGCGCAGTGTCACTGGCGTATACCAGCGCTGCGAGGAGCCGGACCAGGGCCAAGCAATCCTCAAAGATATCCACCAAGGCGAATGTGGTCACCACGCGGCCTCAAGGTCACTTGTTGCCAAAGCATTTCACCATGGTTTCTTCTGGCCGACTGCTCTAGAAGACGCCAAAGACTTGGTCCAGAAATGTGAAGGGTGCTAGAAGTTCCGCTCCAAGCCACACCTACCGGCTTCTGCACTCAAGACCATTCCCATCGCCTGGCCCTTTGCCGACTGGGGGCTGGACATGGTGGGCCAATTCAAGACGGCTCGCGGCGGCATGACTCATTTGCTTGTCACTGTGGACAAGTTCACCAAGTGGATAGAAGCAAAGCCAATCAAGAAGTTGAATGGGCCGAATGCAGTGACTTTCATTTCCGACATCACCACTCGATATGGCATACCACACAGCATCATCACCAATAACGGCACAAACTTCGCCAAAGGAGCCTTGGCTCATTTCTGCGCGACGCAGGGCATCCGACTGGACTTAGCGTCCATTGCCCATCCGCAGTCAAAAGGCCAAGTGGAGCGAGAAAACGGCCTCACTTTGTCCGGCATCAAGCCCCGACTGGTCGAGCCTCTAGAGCGTTCGGTCGGCTGCTGGCTTGATGAGCTGTCGGCCATCCTCTGGAGCTTGCGCACAACTCCGACCAAGTCAACCGGCTTCACACCCTTCTTCCTCGTCTACGGTGCCGAAGCCATCATCCCGACGGACATAGAATTTGACTCCCCTTGAGTCGCCATGTAGACTGAGGAGGAGGCCAAAGAAGCACGGGAAGACGGTGTTGATCTACTGGAAGAGGGCCGGCTGTTGGCACTCAGCCGGTCTGCTAGCTACCAGCAGAGTCTATGCCGATACTACAATCGGAAGGTCAAGCCAAGATCCTTCCAGGAGGGAGACCTTGTGCTCCGGCTGATACAACGAACAGCCGGCCAACACAAGCTCTCGGCACCTTGGGAAGGCCCTTTCATCATCAGCAAAGTGTTGGGCAACGGCTCCTACTACCCGATCGACGCTCAGAAGCCTAGAGCACGCAAGAGAGACGACTCTGGCAAGGAGATGGAGAGGCCGTGGAACGCAAACCTCCTCCGAAGATTTTACAGTTAAAGCAGTATGTACCACACTACCTTTTGTATTAAGTACGAAGACTTCGGGTCCCCCGAGAAGAGCTTGGGGACTACCCTCTTTTATCTATATGATAAGCATTATGCCTATGAATGTGTTGTTTCATTATTCCGCCTTTCACCGGGTTCGACTAGTCGGCCCGGGGGCTCGCCGCCTTCCATTATGCGCCGCTTTCTGTAGTCAGACAAGTAGTGTGTTGGCACCAAAAAAACTTATCTTGTCAAAAGTCACAGCTCGCAGAGCGACTGTACGGTGGATGGGGGTTGCAAAAATGGTGCCCACACAAAAAATGGCTAAGGAAAAGTGCGCACATAGTCTAGGCCGGCCGACTTCTACTTACCTTGCCAACACTCCAATCGGCTAAGTACTTTCCCTCCCCAAAATACCTAAGTACTCAAACCAGCCGCAGTCTGCAGAGTGGCTGTTTAGCTGGCAAGAGGGTAGCAAAAGGAGGGCGGTAAAGGAAAAAAGCAAGGAGCAAAAAGCAAGGAAAGTCAGAACTTGTCAGATAAAGCACAATTTGTGACGAAGAATATTTACATAGCAAAGGGCCCATTGGCCAACATTCAACAGAGTTTGAAGTACACCCCGTGGGTGGAATTGTGCAAATTTAACAAAAGTTTATCGAGACCGATAAGCAGGGAAAATAAAGGCGACGGCCTAAGGAGCAACAGAGGGATCCGGCTGGACGGCAGAGTCGATAGCTCCAGTTGGTGGAGCAGACGGCTGGACGGAAGAGTCGGCAGTGCTGGTTGGTGGAGCGGACGGCTGGTCAGTCTCCGCCTGGTCGCCTCCAGCAGCAGTCGGCATGCTTGACTGCGGATCGTTGCTCGAGGCGCGGTCAGGCGGAGGCTGGCTGTCCGCTCTGACTTCCGTCACGTCTTCTTCACTTTCCTCGTCCTCCTCATCCTCTCCCTCGTCACTGGAGTAGATCACTTCAGCCGAGTCCTCGCTTGTAACGCCCCGGATTCGATGCGCCAGGTGTCTTCCAGTTATTCATCGTTGTTGCCATGTCATTTGCTTGTGTCTTGCATTTTGCCATGTCATCATCTGCATTTCATCTGCATGTTTTTCAAAACTTGCATCCGTTCGGTTTCCGCCGGTTCTCTTTGTTGTCCGTTCTGAGCCCAACCACACTCACATGTGCCCGAGGCACCTCCAAAATATTATTTTATAAGTGGCATAAAAATGTTCTTGGTATGGGATGATAGTTGGTGTGCGGTCTTATTATAGTGTAGGTAGACCGCCTTGAAGTTTCGTTGCATTCGGAGTTCGTTTGACTGCCCAACCGTTAAACATGTAACCGCGATGTAGCCGGTATATTCGTCGGACGTTTCGGTCTCCGAAACTGCTGTCGGGCCTCTCTCTCTTCTCAGCCCAATGCATTCCACACAGCCCGCCAACCCCTCACCTAGTCTCCCTCCGCCCCGGACCGTCGGATCGAAATCCGATGCCCGAAAACCCCTCCAAACCCCCCTAACCCTAGGCCCCTGCCTATTTAAGAAGTCCACCTTGCCATTTTTGGGTGCCCCTAGCCTTCCCCTACCCTCAGCTGCCGCATCCCCTCGAAAACCGCGCCACCAGCCAGATCCATCCACCTCCTCCTTGTTTTCCGGCGCCCTCCACGTCCACCTTGCCACTTAGCGCCGTCCCACTCACCAGCGCCGCCTTCCTCGCCGCCTTGGAGCCAACCAGGGGCGGCCACGTGCCCCCAGCCTCTCTCCCGCAGCCGCGGCCCGCCAGGCCCGCGGGGAGCCCGCCCTGGGCCGCCCAGGGCCCGACCGCCCGAGCCTCGCGCCAGAGCGCGCCGCCCAGCTCCCCGAGGCCCTCGCCGGCGCCCCGACCTTCCCCAGCCCCGGATCCGGCCTTCCCCAGCTCCGGCCGCCTCCTTCCTCTACTCCGACGACGAGCTCCGGCCGTCCTCAGGAACCACGCCCGGATCTGGATGTGAGAAGACAAGGTTGACCCCGAAATTTCACTAAGTCCCCGTAGTTTTCAGCATTATGTTGCCCTGTTCATCGCATCATATCTCCATGCATACTGCTTCGTTTTGTGCGTGTAATATGTAAAAAAGTTCATTGAGAGATGCTATACATTTCATTCTATTGTGCCATGCTTGTTTGAGGTCATCTTGATGCCTGAATCATCATTGCAAGAGTGCTATATGATGTTAATCTGCTGAAACTGTTATAACTTGGTGATTTGTCATTTTTGTTGCATTCGATGTGTGCATCCTATGAGCATGAGATCTACATGTTTGTACTATGTCATGCCATCTTTACAGGGGTGCTATCCATGTATTTTTTGTGATTCTTGTAGTTAGTGCATCAAGCTTGTTAAGTAGAGTACTTGCTCTTGCTGTTTTGCTAGGCTGATTCTGTTATATTTTGTTGCCATGTAAACCTGCTGCTACAAGTCATTATACGCATAATCTGGAGATGTTCACTAAGGATGTTTTGTTAAACATGTAATGCTCTATACATACATGCCCCTGGTTGCATTTATAGCCTGTTGTATCTTGTTGTAATTTTGCTCGAAAGTTGCTAAATAATGTTTCTGTCAGCCTGTCAACATTAAGTTCAGTTTTGCCATGTGATTTTCTAGTGCTCCAAGAATGCTATGAACTTTCTCTTGACATGCTTAGCTTCATAAACATGTCTTCTTACTGTTGGTTGCCTTTTCATGCCATGTATTGATCTGTGTCGAGTGGTACAAGCTCACCAACATGCCTACTTATTGTTGTTCCTGCCATGTATGAATCTGTCATATAATTTGCCAAGTTTAGATGGGTGCCATCATATCTTCCGATCCTTTTTGGCTCTTGGTCAGTAAAGGACTTTTGTTCTATGCATTTACTAGTATCATGCCACGCTTTTGTTTGCCATGTTAAGTTCTTGTAAGATGTTGTTTGATAGGTCTAAACATTGCAACCTGATGTTATTTCTGTAAAGTCTGAAACTATTATTATTTGCAATCTTGCCATGTGTTTTGGAGCATGTTCTAGTGATTTCTGGAGATAGCTCAGTGTTCATGTTTTGTTATGCTTTACCTTTACATCATGCGCATGTATTTTGTTTTCTTGTTGAGATGCTGTAGCATGTTGTTTTGATGCTTGTAAGATGCCTAGTTGCTGTTTTGGGCAGATTGTTGCTATAACTTGTATAGAGTGTATGTGTTGAACCGTTGCTCCATTTTTAGTGTGCTCTATATGAAATTGGCTTGATTTTGCATGTAGTTTCATATTATCATGTTGCATCCATGTTTTGAGAGTGTTTGATTGATGTTTGTATGCATTTTGCATCAATGCCATGTTTAACTTGTTTTGCTCATATCTTCTAGGCCGTAGCTCCAAATCTAATGAACTTTATATGTAACTTGACTAGAATCTCGTGCAGATCATCTTGGTGCATCTTAACTTGCTGTTTCACAACTTGAACATAAGGTTTATTCAGATCTGGACCAATTTCGAAACTTGCATATGAGGACTTACCGTAATTGTTATATGTTGTTTCCGGCCTCATTTAAACGTGCCTTGATGTGTTGCTTTTGTTTGCATCATCTCTTGCCATGAGTAGCTTCATGTAGCTTTTTCATGCATCATGCTTGTTATGCATCATGTCTTGTCTATGTGTGGTGTGTTTACCATGTTGTGTGCTTCTTCTCGATAGTTCCCGTTTCATTGTGATCGTGAGGATTCGTTCGTCTACGCTTGGTTCGTCTTCGTGGATTCATCTTCTTCATGGACTCGTTCTTCTTCCTTGCGGTATTTCAGGCAAGATGACCGCTACCCTGGATCTCACTACTATCATTGCTATGCTAGTTGATTCGTTCTATCGCTATGCCGCGCTACCTGTCTCCTTTTGATCAAGCCTCCCATTTTGCCATGTCAGCCTCTAACCTTTTCACCCTTCCTAGCAAACCGTTGCTTGGATATGTTACCGCTTTGCTCAGCCCCTCTTATAGCATTGCTAGTTGCAAGTGAAGTTGAAGATTGCTCCATGGTGGACAGGATTATGTTGGGATATCACAATATCTCTTATTTAATTAATGCATCTATATACTTGGTAAAGGGTGGAAGACTCAGCCTTATGCCTGGTGTTTTGTTCCACTCTTGCCGCCCTAGTTTCCGTCATACTGGTGTTATGTTCCTGGATTTTGTGTTCCTTACGCGGTTGGGTGACTTATGGGACCCCCTTGACAGTTCGCTTTGAATAAAACTCCTCCAGCAAGTCCCAACCTTGGTTTTACGATTTGCCTCACCTAGCCTTTTTTCCCTTGCGTTTCCGGAGCCCAAGGGTCATCTTTAATTTAGCCCCCCGGGCCAATGCTTGTCTAAGTGTTGGTCCGAACCGAGTAGACTGTGGGGCCCCTCGGGGAAACTCGAGGTCTGGTTTCACTCGTAGGATGTCTCATCCGGTGTTGCCCTGAGAACGAGATATGTGCAGCTCCTATCGGGATTGTCGGTGCATCGGGCGGCTTTCTGGTCTTGTTTTACCATTGTCGAAATGTCTTATAAACCGGGATTCCGAGTCTGATCGGGTCTTCCTGGGAGAAGCTATATCCTTTGTTGGTCGCGAGAGCTTATCATGGGCTAAGTTGGGACACCCCTGCAGGGTTTAAACTTTCGAAAGCCGTGTCCGCGGTTATGCGGCATATGGGAATTTGTTAATGTCCGGTTATAGATAACTTGACACCAGATACGAATTAAAACGCATCAACCGCGTGTGTAGCCGTGATGGTCTCTTCTCGGCAGAGTCCGGGATGTGAACATGGTTTTGGGTTATGCTTGACGTAAGTAGGGGTTCAGGATCACTTCTTCATCATTGCTAGCTTCACGACCGTTCCTTTGCTCTCTTCTCGCTCTTATTTGCGTATGTTAGCCACCATATATGCTTAGTCGCTGCTGCAACCTCACCACTTTACCCCTTCCTTGCCCATTAAGCTTTGCTAGTCTTGATACCCATGGTAATGGGATTGCTGAGTCCTCGTGGCTCACAGATTACTACAACAACAGTTGCAGGTACAGGTTATGCGATGATCATGACGCGAGAGCGATGTTTGCTTGTTTTGGAGTCCTTCTTCTGCTTCTTCTTCGATCAGGGGATAGGTTCCAGGTCGGCAGCCTGGGCTAGCAGGGTGGATGTCGTTTGAGTTTCGATTTGTGTTTCATCCGTAATCGGATGATGCTATTTTGTATTGTGATGTTGTATTTGTGTGGCATTGTATGTCTTGTATGTATCCCCATCTATTATGTAATGTTGATGTAATGATATCCACCTTGCAAAAGCGTTTCAATATGCGGTTCTATCCTTGGTGGGACCTTCGAGTCTCTTTAGGATAGTATCGCATATTGGGCGTGACAAGTTGGTATCAAAGCCTCGACTGACCATAGGAGCCCCCTTGATTGATCATGTAGTTTGGCCGTTGTTGAGTCTAGAAGAAAACTTTTTCTGAGTCTAGTTATATCGAAGAGTAGGAATTCTTTTTACTCCTTAGCCCCTTTGTCGCTCTGGTAAGGAATCTTGACGTAGGTGTTTTGAATTACTCCTCTTTCCCTTCAAATTTTTTTCTTTAGGATCACACGGTTAGTTTTCGATCATTGGTTCTCAGCTCTTTTCATCCGGTGCATTTCTCGTCAAGTTGACTCCAGCCTCTTCATCTTTGCCAAGTTCAATCCTCAGTTGTTTTCTTTTCCCACCCACCCACCCTTTTTCATCTCAAAGCCGGAGTCCGTAATCGAGTATCCATCCTACTCGTGTGAAGCCTTTGCTTTCTTTCAACCGGTGTTGTGTCTTCAAGATATTCATCGGTTCTCCCTTCCAAGTTGCCTTTGTTTTCCCGCCCTCCCACCCTCTTCTTCCTGGAGCCTGAGTCTGTTCCGAGCATCAATTTCATTCGTGTGGAGCCTCTCCAGTCTTCCCTCAATCTTTTCAACGGTGAATTCTCGTCTCGGTGGACATTCTTCATCTCTTTTCTTCTCCGGTGGATTCAATTCCATTTTCAGTAGTGATTATATTCTTTCCCTCAGCTCAAGTGTTTTCCCTGCTCGTTCGCCTCTCGCCAGTTTATCCTTCCGGAGTACTCAAGACATCTCAAGAGATTTGTCTATGTTCCAATTAATTCAAGGTTGTCACCTCATTCAAATATTTCAATTGTTCCGGTGCATCATCTACCTCTTCAACATCCCTTTCCAACGGTGTTTTCTTTTAGTGGGCCCTAACCCACAGGTCTTTTCCCAGGATCTTACCTGACTCTTCTAATTCCCCCGGAGTTATTCTCGATTCTTTTCAAAGTGTGACGTAAGAATGGATTCCATCAGTCACATGCCTTCTCCAAGATCGTTTTCAAATTCTTTTCATTGTTGCCTCAACCTCTTCGCTTTTCATTCTCCCGGAGTATCTCAGTAATTTTGGTGGTGTTTCTCGTCATCATTTGAAGACCGAAGAAGAGTTTTTCCTCTAAAGATTGCCCATTCTCCCGAAGATTCATGGTTCTAGCTTCATGTTATCAGTCTCAAATTATTCCATTTGTCAGATATTCTTTTCTTACCCATCCGGAGTATGTCAGAAGTTGTTTTCCTGTTTCTTTTCACCGGAGGCCATCGTTCCAGAAGAATTCTTCGCCCTCACATTTCAGCTACCGTTATCCAATTATCCCGGTGCTTCATTCAAGTGTTCTTTAATCAGCTCATGATCTATTTGTTCTTTTGCATCTAAATCCCCCTCAAGCATATTGGTTCTTCTAATTCTTCCCAGCGATTCATTCTCTTTCGCCAGTCATTTTTGATTTCTTACGGTGGTTCGTTCAAGATTCTTTTTCCTTGATTATCATTCAATCCTTTCGTTCTTTTCAATTCTACCGTTGGTTCATGAAGACTTTCTCAAGTTTTGTGCTATATTCCCCTTAATCCTTTTCAAGAAGAATAAGTAGTATGCGAAATCCATTGCTTGTCATCAATTTAATTTGATAAAGGATAAACATACAATAAATCTTATTCTTATTTCCTTAAGGTGATTAATCCTTTTCTTCGGAGTTTGTTCTTGATGAATAAATTCTAGTTCCAAGTGTTTTCATCTTTTCTTTTCCGGAGTTCAAATTTCCTCGGCCTTTTCTTCGAAACCCCCATCTAAGTCATCGCAAGGCTTTAATCTTATTATTTCATCCTTCAATTTTATCTCGTCATTCTTTTGTTACCGGAGTTCTTATGGTGGTTCTTCATGATTTAATTCATTCTTCAAGAGTTCATCAAGAATTTTTTTGGTGGAGTTCAAATATCTTTTCTTCTCGCGTCTCGAAGCGCAAATAATTCTTCATTTTCTTCTGAAGTGGAGTTTTGCATTTCTTCATTCTTCTCAGATATTCAAATTCGTTCAATCCTTCCTTCTAAGTTCTTTTCATTCAACTCTTTCAACTCTTTCCGGAGGTTTTGTGTCATGTCTTCATCAAGTATCATTCCATCCTCTCAAGCTCGTGTTCTATTCCTTCCATTTTCAGCCAGAGTGCTGCCTAAATCCTTTCAGTCTTATTCTTTTCTTATCTCGTTTTAACCGGAGTGGTTTCATAGTCTATCTGATTCCGTGAGCTTTCGATTCCCGTCATTCTCGTCGTTCCTTTTTTCTACCCAGTGCTCTCAACTTTGTTCTTCTCTCTTCAGCTCTTGTTTCACCTCATCCATTTTCCCTTCCGTCTCGGTCCTAAGATCTCGGGACAAGATCTCTTGTTAGTGAAGGAGTGTTGTAATGCCCCGGATTCGATGCGCCAGGTGTCTTCCAGTTATTCGTCGTTGTTGCCATGTCATTTGCTTGCGTGTTTCATTTTGCCATGTCATCATCTGCATTTCATCTGCATGTTTTTCAAAACTTGCATCCATTCGGTTTTTGCCGGTTCTCTCCATTGTCCGTTCTGAGCCCCAACCACACTCGCACGCGCCCGAGGCACCTCCGAAATATTATTTTATAAGTGGCATAAAAATGTTCTTGGAATGGGATGATAGTTGGTGTGCGGTCTTATTATAGTGTAGGTAGACCGTCTGTCAAGTTTCGTCGCATTCGGAGTTCGTTTGACTGCCCAACCGTTAAATATATAACCGCGATATAGCCGGTATATTCGTCGGACGTTTCGGTCTCCGAAACTGCTGTCGGGCCTCTCTCTCTTCTCAGCCCAATGCATTCTACACAGCCCACCAACCCCTCACCTAGTCTCCCTCCGCCCCGGACCGTCGGATCGAAATCCGATGCCCGAAAACCCCTCCAAACCACCCTAACCCCTAGACCCCTGCCTATTTAAGAAGCCCACCTTGCCATTTTTGGGTGCCCCTAGCCTTCCCCTACCCTCAGCCGCCGCATCCCCCTTGAAAACCGTGCCACCAGCCAGATCCATCCACCTCGTCCTTGTTTTCCGGCGCCCTCCACCTCCACCTTGCCACTTGGCGCCGTCCCACTCGCCAGTGCCGCAGTCCCCGCCGCCTTGGAGCCAACCAGGGGCGGCCACGTGCCCCCAGCCTCTCTCCCGCAGCCGCGGCCCGCCAGGCCCGCGGGGAGCCCGCCCCGGGCCGCCCAGGGCCCGATCGCCCGAGCGCGCCGCCCGGCTCCCCGAGCCCCTCGCCGGCGCCCCGACCTTCCCCGACCCCGGATCCGGCCTTCCCCAGCTCCGGCCGCCTCCTTCCTCTACTCCGGCGACGAGCTCCGGCCGTCCTCGGGAACCACGCCCGGATCTGGATGTGAGAAGACAAGGTTGACCCCGAAATTTCGCCAAGTCCCCATAGTTTTCAGCATTATGTTGCCCTGTTCATCACATAATATCTCCATGCGTACTGCTCCATTTTGTGCGTGTAATATGTAAAAATGTTCATTGAGAGATGCTCTACATTTCATTACATTGTGCCATGCTTGTTTGAGGTCATCTTGATGCCTGAATCATCATTGTAAGAGTGCTATATGATGTTAATCTGCTGAAACTGTTATAACTTGGTGATTTGTCATTTTTGTTGCATTCGATGTGTGCATCCTATGAGCATGAGCTCTACATGTTTTTTGTACTATGTCATGCCATCTTTACAGGGGTGCAATCCATGTATTTTTTGTGATTCTTGTAGTGAGTGCATCGAGCTTGTTAAGTAGAGTACTTGTTGTTGCTATTTTGCTAGGCTGATTCTGTTATATTTTGTTGCCATGTAAACCTGCTGCTACAAGTCATTCTACGCATAATCTGGAGATGTTCACTAAGGATGTTTTGTTATAAATGTCATGCTCTATACATACATGCCCCTGGTTGCATTTATAGCCTGCTGTAGCTTGCTGTAATTTTGCTCTAAAGTTGCTAAATAATGTTGCTGTCATCCTGTCAACATGAAGTTCAGTTTTGCCATGTGATTTGCTAGTGCTCCAATCATGCTATGAACTTGCTCTTGACATGCTTAGCTTCATAAACATGTCTTCTTACTGTTGGTTTACTTTTCATGCCATGTATTGATCTGTGGTTACTGGTACAAGCTCATCAACATGCCTGCTTATTGTTGTTCCTGCCATGTATGAATCTGTCATATAACTTGCCATGTTTACATGGGTCCCATCATATCTTCTGATAATATTTGGCTCTTGGTCAGTAAAGGACTTTTGTTCTATGAATCTAGTAGTATCATGCCATGCTTTTGTTTGCCATGTTAAGTTCCTATAACATGTTGTTTGATAGCTCTAAACATTGCAACCTGATGTTATTTCTATAAAGTCTGAAACTGTTATTATTTGCAATCTTGCCATGTGTTTTGGAGCATGTTCTAGTGATTTCTGGAGATAGCTCAGTGTTCATGTTTTGTTATGCTTTACCTTTACATCATGCCCATGTCTTTTGTTTTCATGTTGAGATGATGTAGCATGTTGTTTTGATGCTTGTAAGATGCCTAGTTGTTGTTTTGGGCAGATTGTTGCTATAACTTGTATAGAGTATGTGTTGATCCATTGCTCCGTTTTGAGTGTGCTCTATATGGAACTTGCTTGATTTTTCTTGTAGTTTCATATTATCATGTTGCATCCATGTTTTGAGAGTGTTTGCTTGATGTTTGTATTCATTTTGCATCAATACCATGTTTAACTTGTTTTGCTCATATCTTCTAGGCCGTAGCTCCAAATCTAATTAACTTTATATGTAACTTGACTAGAATATCGTGTAGATCATCTTGGTTCATCTTAACTTGCTGTTTAACAACTTGAACTTAAGGTTTATTCAGATCTGGACCAATTTTTTGAAACTTGCATATGAGGACTTACCGGAATTGTTATATTTTGTTTCCGGCCTCATTTAAACTTGTCTTGATGTGTTACTTTTGTTTGCATCATCTCTTGCCATGAGTAGCTTCATGTAGCTTTGTCATGCATCATGCTTGTTATGCATCATGCGTTGTCTATGTGTGGTGTGTTTACCATGTTGTGTGCTTCTTCTCGATAGTTCCCGTTTCATTGCGATCGTGAGGATTCGTTCGTCTACGCTTGGTTCGTCTTTGTGGCTTCATCTTCTTCATGGATTCGTTCTTCTTCCTTGCGGGATTTCAGGCAAGATGACCGCTACCCTGGATCTCACTACTATCATTGCTATGCTAGTTGATTCGTTCTATCGCTATGCCCCGCTACCTATCTCCTTTTGATCAAGCCTCCCATTTTGCCATGTCAGCCTCTAACCTTTTCACCCTTCCTAGCAAACCATTGCTTGGATATGTTACCGCTTTGCTCAGCCCCTCTTAGAGCGTTGCTAGTTGTAGGTGAAGTTGAAGATTGCTCCATGGTGGACAGGATTATGTTGGGATATCACAATATCTCTTATTTGATTAATGCATCTATATACTTGGTAAAGGGTGGAAGACTCGGCCTTATGCCTGGTGTTTTGTTCCACTCTTGCGGCCCTAGTTTCCGTCATACCGGTGTTATGTTCCCGGATTTTGCGTTCCTTACGCGGTTGGGTGATTTATGGGACCCCCTTGACAGTTTGCTTTGAATAAAACTCCTCCAGCAAGGCCCAACCTTGGTTTTACGATTTGCCTCACCTAGCCCTTTTTCCCTTGGGTTTCCGGAGCCCGAGGGTCATCTTTATTTTAGCCCCCCCCCCCCCCCCCGAGGCCAATGTTTGTCTAAGTGTTGGTCCAAACCGAGTAGACTGCGGGGCCCCCTCGGGGAAACTCAAGGTCTGGTTTTACTCGTAGGATGTCTCATCCGGTGTTGCCCTGAGAACGAGATATGTGCAGCTCCTATCGGGATTGTCGGCGCATCGGGCGGCTTTGCTGGTCTTGTTTTACCATTGTCGAAATGTCTTGTAAACCGGGATTCCGAGTCTGATCGGGTCTTCCTGGGAGAAGGTATATCCTTCGTTGATCGCGAGAGCTTATCATGGGCTAAGTTGGGACACCCCTGTAGGGTTTTAACTTTCGAAAGCCGTGCCCGCGGTTATGCGGCAGATGGGAATTTGTTAATGTCCGGTTGTAGATAACTTGATAGCAGATACGAATTAAAACACATCAACCGCGTGTGTAGCCATGATGGTCTCTTCTCGGCGGAGTCCGGGAAGTGAACACGGTTTTGGGTTATGATTGACGTAAGTAGGGGTTCAGGATCACTTCTTCATCATTGCTAGCTTCACGACCGTTCCTTTGCTCTCTTCTCGCTCTTATTTGCGTATGTTAGCCACCATATATGCTTAGTCACTGCTGCAACCTCACCACTTTACCCCTTCCTTGCCCATTAAGCTTTGCTAGTCTTGATACCCATGGTAATGGGATTGCTGAGTCCTCGTGGCTCACAGATTACTACAACAACAGTTGCAGGTACAGGTTATGCGATGATCATGACGCGAGGTGATGTTTGCTTGTTTTGGAGTCCTTCTTCTGCTTCTTCTTTGATCAGGGGATAGGTCCCAGGTCGGCAGCCTGGGCTAGCAGGGTGGATGTCGTTTGTGTTTTGATTTGTGTTTCATCCGTAGTCGGATGATGCTATTATGTATTGTGATGTTGTATTCGTGTGGCATTGTATGTCTTGTATGTATCCCCATCTATTATGTAATGTTGATGTAATGATATCCACCTTGCAAAAGCGTTTCAATATGCGGTTCTATCCTTGGGCGTGACATCGCTGTTCTCCGGGTTCAGCCCAAACCACTCCGGTGGCGCCTCGGCGCCGTTATCAACAGCTCCGGGATGAAGACACTGGTGTTGGTGTAGTCGGCAATCGCCGCCGCCCGCTTGACAAGATCTTCCTCCACCACCACCAGCTCCTCCTACGCCTCCAGCCGAAACATCGTCAACTGGGCTAGATCTAGCCCAGGGTACCACGCCTTGACGAACTCCAGAGCCCGGTGCGCTCCAGCCCGGGCCGAGGAACCCCTCCAGGCCTCCAGGCGACCGGCCGCCACCTCCAGCCAGTCGGCAGTCCAACTGGGAGTGCGCAGAGCTGGCATGCCGGGCCAGAGGGCGGAGACCGCCTGGGCTCCGACACGTTGAAGACGGCACAACATCCGATGAGCCGGCCAAAGGCGGACCTGGATGCTGAGAAGCTGCTCGCTAAGGGTCTGGGGAGCGTCGGCAGCAATCTGCACGCCTTCTGCCCTCCGCTCCTCGCGATAAGCCTCAATGGCCGGGTTCGCGGCAACGGAATGGCCTGGGAAGAAGTCTGCTTGAGTGGAAAGCAAGGAAGGCAGAAGTTAGAAGCAAACAGTCGGCCTGAACAGAGGCCGGCAGCTCAAAGAAAGAAAAAAAAGGAAGCTTACCGTCGACCATGTCCTCGATATTGCCGAAGCCGGCAGTCAGCTGCACCTCCTTGTCAGCCCAGGCGGAGCGCTCGGTCTCAAACTCAGCAAGGAGGTCACTCTCTTTTGCCTCCGCCTCCTTCTGAGCCGTCTGGAGACGCTCCGCCTGCTCCGCCAGTTGCGTGACCAGCCGCTCACGCTCCTCGGCAAGTTTTCTGCACTCTGCCTCCTTGGCGCGCAACGTGGTGTTGGCTTCGCCCAGCTGCTGCTGCAAGGCGGCGTTGGCCTCTGCAAAGAAAGAAGAAGAAAGGACGTCAACATTCAACAAGGAAGGGATGCAGTTGCCGGGGAGATCCGGCCCAACTGCTCAGCAGTCAGCCGAAATCTTTGGGACTACAGCCCGCGGGTGCGCTATCGCACCCCCGTAGAGAAAGAATGATCAACAAAATAAATACAGTTGCTAGGGAGATCCGGCCCGACTGCTCAACAGTCGGCCCGAATCTCGGGGGCTACAGCCCGCGGGTGCTCGAGCGCGCCCCCGCAGAGAAAGAAACCCAAGACTTACTGCGGCTCTCCGACAAGTTGGCGGTCTGCCTTTCCAGCTCCCGGACACTGGAGTTGAAGGTGGCCGCGTGGAGGTTATGATAATCCTGTAATAAGAATATCAGACGAAGTTAGCACTCGGAGCTTGCGGATTAAAGTTTCGAGCCGCTTGCTGATACGTCTCCAACGTATCTATAATTTTTGATTGTTCCATGCTATTATATTACCCGTTTCGGATGTTTATGGGCTTTACTTTACACTTTTATATCATTTTTGGGACTAACCTACTAACCGGAGGCCCAACCCGTATTGCTGTTTTTTGCCTCTTTGGGCTTTACTTTACACTTTTAGTGTTTTGAAGAAAAGGAATATCAAACGGAGTCCAAACGGAATGAAACCTTCGGGAGCGTGATTTTTGGAACGAACGTGACCTAGAGGACTTGGAGTGGAAGTCAAGCAACAACCGAGGCGGCCATGAGGGTGGAGGGCGCCCCTCCCTACTGGGCGCCCCCTATCTCGTGGGCCCCTCGGGCGTCCACCGACCTACTTCTTCCTCCTATATATACCCACGTACCCCGAGAACATCAGAACAGACCACAAAAACCTAATTCCACCGCCGCAACCTTCTGTATACGCGAGATCCCATCTTGGAGCCTTCATCGGCGCTTGCTACATCTTGAGCTTGCGTTGGTTTTCCTTGAAGAGGAAACGGTGATGCATCAATAGTAGCGTAAGTATTTCCCTCAGTTTTTGAGAACCAAGGTATCATCCAGTAGGAGGCTCCTCAAAAGTCCCACGCACCTACACAAACAAACAAAGAACTCGCAACCTGTCGGAGTAATGGGCCACGGGTAGCCTCACCCAGGTCCCAGGATTTATCAAGACTTTGGGCCAGCTCCGCCTTGCTGAACCCCATGCTGAAGCTCCGCCCTCCGGGGGCTGGCTAACTTGACAGCCGGCCATCGGAGGACGACCAACCACCAGCCAACAGCACTACAAGCGGCCAGCTCTAGCCAGCCGGCCTCTAGAGAGGGCGGCATCAGGCAAGCAGCCACCTCGCGCCCTCAGAAGTATCTGGGCCCCCATTGAGAGTACAAGATAGAGCGTGGCTACAGTAAAGCCCCTCGGCCCCGAATCCCGGGACTGGCATCGCCACAGTGCCCCGTACAAACAGAGATCTCCGCACGGTGTGGCACTGTGTCATGTCCCCCCTGATGTCACTCCAAGCAGGCGGAGCCCTGTTCCCCATGACGACCTGTCAGTACAGCCTACCGGTCGCGGGCCCTATCGGGCAGTGACGCCGGAGAAGGCGGCGGATGCCCAGCCAGCCGGACTTGAGGAGGGCCGGCCTCCAGCAGGCGGCCGTCCCTTGCCCCGAGGCAAGCATGCCATTAACCCGACGAGACCAGGTGTGGCTACAGTGACCTCCTGCCAGGCGGCGGAACTGTAGCCATGACGAGATGACCAAGCCCTCATCATAAGCAGCACGGCTACAGTGTGCAGCCACCAACCAGTCAGCGGGGCCCACTAGGCTGCGGGCCCCAGTAGTCGACGGAGAAGCCGGAGGCCAAAGACGCTGACGGCCGGGCCCAGCAGTCGGCCGGATACCATTGTACCCCTGGGGGTAGGCCTATATAAGCCCCCCAGGGCACCCATGCAAAGGGTTCCCACTCTGATAGAACTAGCCACTTCCTTAGAGCAGGAGAGAGCAAGCCCTGCTTTCTCCTACCTCTAGACACAGCTCAAGGAGCACCTTGTATCACTAGTGCCTTAGTGATCATGCGGAGACCCCGCAGAGCAGGAGTAGGGGTATTATCTCCACGGAGAGCCCCCAACCTGGGTAAAGTGCGCCGGCATGCGTGTCTACGCCTTATCCTGCTTCCAGGCACCATCGACATTCAACTCGTTCCCACCATGATAAGCCATCATTTGGCATATGTCGCACCCAACCCCCAACATTTGGCGCCCACCATGGCGTGAGGTGCACCGTCTCCCGGAGATCTGCTCTTGACGGGAACCTTGTTCCTTCCTGGCGAACGAAGCCAGCCCACCACGCCCGACGGCGTTAGCCTCGACCCGCTGAACGGCGCAGAGATCGCCTGTGTGGCGAGCTGCCTTGCCGACCTTGTCGGCGAGATCCACCTCTCCGACGAGCCGACCTCCGACGCGGGCACCGGCTGCCCAGAGAGCCGCCTCGTCAGCCTTCTCGACCAGCTCCACATCACCAGCGAGCCTGCTGTGGACCTGGAGTCTGTTGGTTCCACCGGTCCGATGATCGTCAACTTCGACACGGCGTCTCTTGACGCGTTCCCCACCAACATGGTGGTCTACGACGAGCCGCCTCTTCGCGAGCACAGCGGTGGGAGCACCGTCACAGAGGTGCTCGTCATCAACAGCGGTGAGCACTCGGACGAGCGCGTTCGAGACCCACTCTACGCGGCCCTGCGTGACCTGTCGGCGCCCATCCCAGAGGGTGCAGATGCTGAGATGTTGGAGGCACGCCGCGTCCAGCTTCTCGAGAATGCTGGCCGACTGGCTACCGTGCGACGCCTCTTGGACGCCTATCGACGCGAGATGGATCGAGCCGTTGGCGGCACGCCGGCCCCTGAGGGGCCCGGCCGTGTCGGCACGGTCCGGCAGCGTGGCGCGACCATCGCCAGCATGTTCGAAACAGAACGCCCCATCTACGCCATGCCTGCCGAGAACATCCGAGCCGCCCAGGCGGTGACGGATGAGCTGGACAAATACGACGGCGATGAGCGTCGCCACATGACGGAGCAAGTCCAACAGCTCCTAGACGCGGCCGCCGCGCAGCATGAGGTCGACTGCCGCACTGAAGGGCCTGACCAGCGGAACGACGAACCGCCCCCTCGCCAAGACCATGGGGCGACGTCCCGGACGTCGACTGGTGGCGCCCGCGAAAGAAGAGGCAACGAGCCGGCTGCCAGCCGCAGCCGGACACGCCTTTCCATCGAGCGAGACGAGGATGGCCGCCCTCGAGCGTTGGAGCGGCAAGGCGATCCTCCTCCTCCTCCGCCTCGTGGAGCGAGGCACCCCACTCCGCCGCCTGTCACGCACCCGACACTCGGCGATCGCCTTGGCCGCTGAGAGGGAGTCGGAGAAAACGACGCCCGCCATCGGATCGATCAGCTCAACCGATCCCTGGCGCTAGAAGAAGAAGATGCATTGGGAACGCCTTGTTTCGGCCCGCGAATCCGAGACGAGCCCTTCCCCAAAGGGTTCACCCTCCCGCTAGATACGCCCAAATACACCGGCTCTGTGAAGCCAGAGGACTAGCTGGTCGACTACTCCACGGCCGTCAGCATAGCGAACGGCAACAAGCGCATTGCCGTGTAGTACGTCCCACTCATGCTTCAAGGCACAGACTGGACATGGCTCAACAGCCTGATGCCCCGCAACATCAACAGTTGGGTTGATTTCACCGAGGCCTTCATCTGCAACTTCACCAACACGTACAAGCGGCCTCCCAAGCCCCGATAGCTCTCATTATGTGTCCAGGGACCCAGTGAATCGACACGCGACTACCTCACGCGCTGGGCCGAGCTGCGCAACTCCTGCGAAGGCATGCACGAGGTGCAGGCGATCGAGTACTTTACCGCCGGCTGCCGAGAGGGCACCCTCCTCAAGCATCGGCTTCTCTGCGACGAGCCCGCGATGCTCGACGAGCTGCTGATCATCGCCGACAAGCACCCCACGGCCGACTCCTCCATGAAGGCGGAAATCCTAGTTGATGCGTCTGGCAAGGTGGCGCCCCAAGCTCCTTGGACTCCGCCTGGCGACACCAGTCGGCGACAACATTCAAGCGATAACAAGTGGAAGGCCACCCAGTCGGCTTCCACCAGCCGGCAGGTGGCGACAGTCGAGGACCAGCAGCCGGAAGGGCAGCCAGCGCCCAAACGTCAGAAGGGCGGCAAGTCCAATTGGTTGCCCGCCTTCTATTACGTGCAGACCCTTGATGCACCCTGCAAGTTCCATAGTGGCGTGAAGCTATCCAACCATACCACTCAGAAGTGTCATTGGCTCACCAGGATTGCTAAGGGAGATGGCCTCGTACCTCCTCCGCCCCAGCAGCCGGTGGCCCGGCCGGTCGGTGTCGTACAAGATGAGTACCCTGTGGAGCATGGAGCCTATGTTGTGTTCACTAGCGTGGCCAACGACAGGCGCAGCAGACGACAACAACAGCAAGAGGTGCAAGCGGTGGCCTCAAGCACCCTAAGAGTTCATGCACTGGTCCGAGAAACCCATCAGTTGGAGCAGGGCCGACCATCCGGAAGTGATGCCTTCC
Organism: Triticum aestivum; assembly: GCF_018294505.1. Taxonomy (NCBI): domain Eukaryota; kingdom Viridiplantae; phylum Streptophyta; class Magnoliopsida; order Poales; family Poaceae; genus Triticum; species Triticum aestivum. The sequence continues at coordinate 55,905,200 of NC_057804.1, forward strand.
CCCAAATCCTATGCTTTGGTTCTAGAGGCCACCCTTGCAACAGAAAGACGGACAGCTCGCTTCTCCAGAGTGTTGATAGATGGCGGCAGCAGCATCAATATCTTGTACCGTGATACGATGGAGAAATTGGGAATCAAGCAGAAGCAGCTCCTCCCCAGTTGGACTGTATTCCATGGCATAGTGTAGGACCTTAAGAAGTAAGTCTAGAGGGGGGGATTAGACTACTTGACCAATTAAAAACTATGCCTTTTCCCAACTATAGACTTTGGCAGATTTTAGCTATCTTAGCACAAGTCAAGCAATCTTCACAAAATTCAAGCAAGCATGCAAAGAGTATATGAGCAGCGGAAATTAAAGCATGCAACTTGCAAGAATGTAAAGGGAAGGGTTTGGAGATTTCAAACGCAATTTGGAGACACGGTGATTTTTGAGACGTGGTTCCGATAGGTGGTGCTATCGTACATCCACGTTGATGGAGACTTCAACCCACGAAGGGTAACGGTTGCGCGAGTCCACGGAGGGCTCCACCCAAAAGGGTACACGAAGAAGCAACCTTGTCTATCCCACCATGGCCAACGCCCACGAAGGACTTGCCTCACTAGCGATAGATCTTCACGAAGTAGGCGATCTCCTTGCCCTTACAAACTCCTTGGTTCAACTCCACAATCTTGTCGGAGGCTCCCAAGTGACACCTAGCCAATCTAGGAGACACCACTCTCCAAGAAGTAACAAATGGTGTGTTGATGATGAACTCCTTGCTCTTGTGCTTCAAATTATAGTCTCCCCAACACTCAACTCTCTCTCACAGGATTTGGATCTGGTGGAAAGAAGATTTGAGTGGAAAGAAACTTCGGGAAGGCTAGAGATCAAGATTCATATGGTAGGAATGGAATATCTTGGCCTCAACACATGAGTAGGTAGTTCTTTCTCAGAAATTGTAAGTTGGAAGTGTAGGTTTGTTCTGATGGCTCTATCTACGAATGAAGAGGAGGTGGAGGGGTATATATAGCCTCCACACAAAATCTAACCGTTACACACAATTTACCAATCTCGGTGGGACCGAATCAACAAACTCGGTCGGACCGACTCAGTAAACAATGTGACCGTTAGGGTTTTCGGTGGGACCGAAATGCAACTCGGTAGGACCGATATGGTTAGGGTTAGGGCATAACGTAATCTCGATGAGACCGATTACACAAACTCGGTGAGACCGATTTTGGTAATAAGCTAGCCAGAGAGTTGGTCAGGCAAACTCAGTGGGACCGATTACTCAAACTCGGTGGGACCGATTTAGGCAATAAGTTAACCAGAGAGTTTGCATTGTAATCTCGGTAGTACCGATTGCTCAAACTCGGTGAGACCGATTTTGATAATGGACATACACAAAGAGATTACAATCCCATCTCGGTGAGACCGAGATCCCTATCGGTGAGACCGATTTGCCTAGGGTTTGTGGCAGTGGCTATCACATCTAAACTCAGTGGCGCCGGATAGAAAGAATCTATCCCTTAGATGTCTTGCTCCCCCTGAATCTAGCATGGCATACTGGGAGAAGATAGGGAACAGAAAATCGGAGCTGAAAGGAAAAATTGAACAGAGCTAATGCAAATAAGCACATATGAACATGTCTTTCCCCTCAAGAAGACATGTGGCATCTCTCCTCTTGAACACCAAGCATCTAGGATCCTTGAGGATTACTCTCTACTTGAGTATTCTCTCCCCTGGAGATCTCTCTCTCCCCTGTGGGAGTGATAATCTCTCTCTCCCTTTGGAAGTGATAAGCTTTGATGTGATCTCTCTCTCCCCCTTTGACATCAATTTTCAAGAAGGGCCTTCTGGAATTTGTCGTGAATGGGTTTGGTCCTTGAGTCACAGCACAAAGCACTGATAAAAATGTGATGCTTGTAGAGGACAAGATTCATTGAGTGGAGCTGGATCAAAAGTAAAGATGAATAAGTGGCAAATTGTTTTTCCTGTTGTGAAGTCGGTGGCATCGAGTGGTATGCTTTGCTTGCACCGCAAGGGTTTGGTTGGACCGAAAACAACAAATCGGTGAAACCGAGTTCATCATAGAGAAAACACTTGTCACCTCAGCTCACTAGACTAGTAAGATCTCACAATGATTTGCAAGGAATTAATTAAATGATATGCAATGAATTGGATGCAGGAAATGCAGAACAAACAGAAAAGAAATAAATCTAGATGAAGTTTTTTTTGAAAGGGAAAACAAACATGCATGAGACAAATGCAAGAGCACAGAAAAGAACACGAGAGAACTTCATCTAGAATTGGTCGGCGACAAAGTCACCTATGTTAGAGTATATTGACTTAGGAGTCAAGTGAGATCGCTTGATCATAAGTCATACTCATCGTTTAAGCTCAAAATGGGGTTACCATTTTTCGTTTAAGCATCTCGATGTATTCACATCTTGTCGAGTTGCTTTAACTCATGTATCAGAGTAAATCTTCTCTAACATGGAATGACATACCTTGGGTGGTGGTGTTGATCATGTAGTTGAACTTGTGTGGGTTGCTCAAGGTTGATGTAGCTCATCAAGAGTTGGGAGCACCACTTGGAATTTGAGTTCATCTTCCTACATGGGTTAGTTCTTGCAAGGAAGAGCACTTGTGTATGCAAAAATGACAATCATGAAATTTAACATAGAATTTGTCAAAGGATATGTTTGAATGGTCCCGTGCTTCCTTGTCTTCAACCACCATAGTGTAGAGACTTGGTGATGTAGAGATTGCTCAAGATGTGAGTAGGTTACAATCTCATGGAATTTGATTCAACCAAGTACCTACATGGGTTAGATAACATGCAAGATGCAAATATATCCAAGACATAAGATTTTCATCATAAGAGAAATATCAAGGATTAGTCATAAGCTCATGTCTTGCATGTATCCAAATGAGTTTCTACTCCAAGTTTGAAGCATCAATGATGTTCAATTCTCCTCTTAACCTGCAAAACACTTTCCCATCAAGAGGTTTAGTGAAAATATCCGCTAATTGTTTTTCGGTGCGAACATGCTTAAGATTAATGTCACCCTTCGCAACATGATCTCGAATGAAATGATGACGAACTTCAATATGCTTAGTTCGAGAGTGTTGCATAGGATTATGAGCAATTTTGATAGCACTTTCATTGTCACAAAGCAATGGAACATGTTTTACATATATCCCATAATATTTAAGAGTTTGGGTCATCCAAAGTAATTGAGCACAACATGAACCAACGGCAATGTATTCCGCTTCGGTGGTGGATAAGGATACCGAGTTTTGTTTCTTAGAAGACCAAGGCACAAGAGATCTACCAAGAAATTGACAAGTACCCGAAGTGGACTTTCTATCAACCTTGTCTCCGGCATAGTCCGAGTTGGAGTAGCCAACAAGATCGAAATAGACCCTCTTAGGATACCAAATGCCAAAATTTGGTGTGTGAATTAAGTATCTCACTATCCTTTTCACAGCCTTAATATGACATTCTTTAGGAGCAACTTGATATCTTGCACACATGCACACACTTAGCATAATATCAGGACGTGAAGCACATAGGTATAACAATGAACCAATCATAGAGCGATAAACCTTTTGATCAACCGGTTCACCATATTTGGTCAAATCAAGATGTCCACTAGTAGGCATGGGTGTAGACATACCTTTGCATTCTTGCATATTGAACTTCTTGAAAAGTCCTTTGTGTACTTCGTTTGAGAGACAAAAGTACCTTCCTTAGTTTGCTTGATTTGTAACCCAAGAAAGAATTTGAGTTCACTCATCATTGACATCTCAAACTTCTCCGACATTAGCTTTCCAAACTTCTCACTAAAATGAGGGTTAGTTGATCCAAATATAATATCACCAACATAAATTTGGCATACAAATAATTCTCCATTAACCCTTTTAGTAAAAAGTGTAGAATCAATTTTCCCAATTTCAAAGCCTTTTTCAATAAGGAACTTGGTTAAGCATTTATACCAAGCTCTAGGAGCTTGTTTACAACCATAAAGAGCTTTGCGAAGTTTATAGACATGATTGGGTTTCTTAGGATTGATAAAGCCGGGAGGTTGTTTGACATAAACTTCCTCCTCTATTTCACCATTTATAAAAGCACTTTTAATGTCCATTTGGTATAAGGTGATATCTTGGTGATTAGCATAGGCAAGTAAGATGCGAATGGACTCAAGTCTAGCAACAGGAGCATAAGTCTCACCATAGTCCAAACCTTCGACTTGTGTGTAACCTTGGGCAACGAGACGTGCTTTGTTGCGAACTACTTGTCCATATTCATCTTGCTTGTTGTGAAACACCCATTTGGTACCGATGATGTTGTGGTTGTTGTCGGGCTTCTCAACCAATGTCCAAACTTGGTTTCTCTCAAAGTTGTGTAGCTCTTCATGCATAGCATTTGTCCAATCCGGATCTTCCAATGCTTCTTCGACCTTCATAGGTTCAATGCTAGAGATGAATGAATAGTTTTCACAAAAGTTAGCTAAACGAGTTTTAGAGCGAGTGATTCTCCCGGTATGAATATCATTGTAGATTTGCTCGACGGGATGGTCTTTAGCAATTCTTGCTCGAACTCGTGAAAGCTTTTGCTTGGGTCTTGGTTGAACATCTTCTTCATCTTGTTCTTCTTCTTCTTGACCTTCTTCATTATTGGCGTTGTCGTTCTCTTGTCGTGGTGGAGAAGGAGGTTGTTGACGTTCTTGATGTACTTCCTCATTTTCTTCATCTTGGTGTGTCCCACTTGTGGATGCTTCCGTATCAACTCTTGGTTCACCTTGTCATGAAGTAGAAGCTTCCACTTGGATGGACGAGGTACTCTCCTTCACCTCCGTTGGACGAACCTTGCCAATAGACAAGTCTTGGATTGCTTTCGAGGGGTCTTTGTCTCCTATATCAATTGGCAATTGCTCTACTTGCAAGCCGTCAAATTCATCAAACTTCACATCTACCGTCTCTTCAACCTTTTGGGTGAAATTGTTGTAGACACGGTATGTGTGAGAGTTTGAGCCATAACCAAGTAGGAAACCTTCATGAGACTTAGGAGCAAATTTAGAACGACGATGCTTATCAAGAATCTAGCACTTTGAGCCGAATACTCGAAAGTATCCATCTTGGGGTTTGTTACCGGTGAGAAGCTCGTATGCCGTCTTGCCGAGTAGCTTGTGAAGATACAAGCGATTTGTTGCATGACAAGCTGTCTCAACCGCTTCTGCCAAAAGTGCTTCGGTGTCTTGTACTCATCAAGCATCGTTCTTGCCATTTCGATGAGCGTCCGGTTCTTCCTCTCAACAAATCCATTTTGTTGAGGTGTGTACGTAGCTGAGAACTCATGTGAAATCCCTTCTTCGTTAAGAAAAGTGTCTAGATTTGCGTTCTTGAACTCCGTTCCGTTGCCGCTGCAAACCTTCTTAATCTTCATTTCAAACTGATTTTGAGCCTTCCTGGCAAAGTTTTTGAAGATCTTTTGGACCTGCGATTTGTCATCGAGAAAGAACACCCACGTAAATCTTGAAAAATCATCAACTATAACTAGACCAAAAGAATTTCCACCGAGACTTTTGTAAGCATTGGGACCAAAGAGATCCATGTGAAGTAGCTCAAGTGGCCTCCTTGTGGTCATGATGTTCTTCACGGGATGCCTTCCTCCAACCTGTTTACCTGCTTGACAAGCACTGCAAAGTCTATCCTTATCAAATATGACATCGTTAACACCAAGGATATGATTTCCTTTATTAAGCTTGTCAAGGTTTCTCATGCCAATGTGACATAACCGTCTATGCCATAACCAACCTTTAGAGGATTTAGCAATGAAGCAAGTTCTAGGTCGAGCCTTTTTAGTGAAATCAACAATGTAAAGATTAGCTCTACGTATACCGGTAAAGACCATTTTATGATTGTCTCTACGAAACACTTGGCAATCTACTTCAGTAAATAGGACATTGAAACCAAAATCAGCAAGTCTAGATACTGAAAGTAAGTTGTACCCAAGAGATTCAACGAGCATAACATTCTGAATGGAGCTATCATGTGAGATGGCCACCTTACCGAGGCCAACCACCTTACCCTTTGAGTTGTCACCGAAAGTGACATACTTTCGAGGACTATCATTTTCGGCAAGCTTGCGAAACATGTCTTTATCTCCGGTCATGTGATCGATACATCCACTGTCAAGAACCCATTCCTTTCCTCCTGCCATATATCCCCGAAGGTTTGCCATAAGACCAAAGTGTCTCATTGCATCATCGAGATCAAACTCATCATCATCTTCATCATAGTATCCATGTTCAACATCATCATGTGGTGGATCAATTCCTAGTGAGGGTGATTCATTAGTATGAGTTTGACAATAATCTCCTCTATGAATTCTAGTAGCTTCGGAAATAATATCGCTAATAATTCCAACGTTTCCTTTGGCATGCATAAGATTTGTAAGTTCAAATAGACAATTACCAAACATAGGATCATTAGAATTCATCTTAGTCAAGGCAATAGACTTATGAAGAATTTCATCCAGATTTTTCAAAGAATAATCAGGAAATCGTTCCTCAAGAAATTTCCATATAGTGTAGGCACACTCAAGAGTAGGCAGTTTTCCAATCAAGTTTCTAGGTAAGCCTCTAGTGATAAGATTAACAGTTCTAACATTTCTAATCATGCCAATAGACTCATCAAGGGTAGGATGCATAGGATCGACATGAGGTGCACAAGGACTAGCAATGTACTTGTTCGAATGATATTGATTGAAAATTACAAGCATCTCATTTTTCCACTCATGAAAATACTCTCCATCAAGTATAGGCACTCTATGTCTAAGACTCCCCAAAGTAGACTCATCCATCTTCCTCCAATGGTGATTAAACCAAGGCAATGGAGACCAATGCTCTGATACCACTTGTAGGACCTTGAGAAGTAAGTCTAGAGGGGGGGGGATTAGACTACTTGACCAATTAAAAATGATGCATTTTCCCAATTTTAGACTTTGGCAGATTTTAGCTATCTTAGCACAAGTCAAGCAATCTTCACACAATTCAAGCAAGCATGCAAAGAGTATATGAGCAGCGGAAATTAAAGCACGCAACTTGCAACAATGTAAAGGGAAGGGTTTGGAGATTTCAAACGTAATTTGGAGACACGGTGATTTTTGAGCCATGGTTCCGATAGGTGGTGCTATCGTACATCCACGTTGATGGAGACTTCAACCCACGAAGGGTAACGGTTGCGCGAGTACACGGAGGGCTCCACCCAAAAGGGTCCACGAAGAAGCAACCTTGTCTATCCCACCATGGCCGACGCCCACGAAGGACTTGCCTCACTAGCGGTAGATCTTCACGAAGTAGGTGATCTCCTTGCCCTTACAAACTCCTTGGTTCAACTCCACAATCTTGTCGGAGGTTCCCAAGTGACACCTAGCCAATCTAGGAGACACCACTCTCCAAGAAGTAACAAATGGTGTGTTGATGATGAACTCCTTGCTCTTGTGCTTCAAATGATAGTATCCCCAACACTCAACTCTCTCTCACAGGATTTGGATCTGGTGGAAAGAAGATTTGAGTGGAAAGCAACTTGGGGAAGGCTAGAGATCAAGATTCATATGGTAGGAATGGAATATCTTGGCCTCAACACATGAGTAGGTAGTTCTTTCTCAGAAATTGTAAGTTGGAAGTGTAGGTTTGTTCTGATGGCTCTCTCTATGAATGAAGAGGAGGTGGAGGGGTAAATATAGCCTCCACACAAAATCTAACCGTTACACACAATTTACCAATCTCGGTGGGACCGAATCAACAAACTCGGTCGGACCGATTCAGTAAACAATGTGACCGTTAGGGTTTTCGGTGGGACCGAAATGCAACTTGGTAGGACCGATATGGTTAGGGTTAGGGCATAACGTAATCTCGGTGAGACCGATTACACAAACTCGGTGAGACCGATTTTGGTAATAAGCTAACCAGAGAGTTGGTCAGGCAAACTCGGTGGGACCGATTTAGGCAATAAGTTAACCAGAGAGTTTGCATTGTAATCTCGGTAGTACCGATTGCTCAAACTCGGTGAGACCGATTTTGATAATGGACATACACAAAGAGATTACAATCCCATCTCGGTGAGACCGAGATCCCTATCGGTGAGACCGATTTGCTTAGGGTTTGTGGCAGTGGCTATCACATCTAAACTCGGTGGCGCCGGATAGAAAGAATCGGTGGGGCCGAGTTAGACTTTTGGTTTAGGACATATGTGGATGTGGGAAAGTAGTTGAGGGCTTTGGAGCATACCACTAAGCATTGTGGAGCAAGAAACTCATTAAGCAACACCTCATCCCTTCTTGATAGTATTGGCTTTTCCTATAGACTCAATGTGATCTTGGATCACTAAAATATAAAATGAAGAGTCTTGATCTTGAAGCTTGAGCCAATCCTTTGTCCTTAGCATCTTGAAGGAGTTCCACATCCTTTAGTCCATGCCACTCCATTGTTGAACTTGTCTGAAATATACTTGATAAAATGTTAGTCCAACAGGAGATATGTTGACATTAATTACCAAAACCACCCAGGGAGCACTTGTGCTTTCACATAGTCCCTGGCCTTTCCTGCTCACCAATCGACAAGACTCAAATTGGTGTCCTCTTCGGGGACAAGAATCATTTCCGCCGTGAGCTAGTTTGGTTTGAGGTGGTGGACTTAGAGAGCCCTTACCATGCACTGCTTGGCCAGCCTGCCCTAACCAAGTTCATGGCAGTCCCCCACTACGCCTACCTCAAAATGAAGATGCCGAGTACCAAGGGAATCCTGACCGTAGTTGGATACTACAAGAAGTCTGCCGCCTGCGCCGCGCACAGTAGCTAGCTGGCCGAGTCCCTCGTGATTGTAGCCGAGAACCGGCTCCTAGACCGGGTGGTGGCGCTGGTAGGCAAGAAGCCGGAAATGTCACCCATCCCCAAGGAGTCAGAGGTTGAGGGCTCGTTCAAGCCGGCAAAAGAAACAAAGAAGATACCCTTGGATCCAGAGCACCCTAAGAGGCATGTTGTCGTAGGAACAAACCTGGACAGCAAATAGGAAGGCGAGCTCGTCGATTTCTTCCGTGAGAATCGGGACATCTTCGCATGGTCTCCCAAAGACATGTCGGGTGTTCCGACGGATTTCGCCGAGCACAAACTACATGTCCGACCTGATGCCAAGCCGGTCTGGCAGCCCTTGTGTTGCCTGACAGAAGAGAAGAGAAGAGTTGTCGGAGAAGATATATCCCGGCTTCTGGCAGCCAGATTCATCATGGAAGTATTCTTTCCAGAATGGCTGGCCAACCCGGTCCTAGTGTTGAAGAAGAGCAAGCAATGGCGCATGTGTATTGACTATACTAGCCTCAACAAAGCCTGCCCCAAAGATCCGTTTGCCTTACCAAGGATTGACCAAGTGATAGATTCCACAGCCGGATGCGAGCTGTTGAGTTTCTTAGATGCGTACTCAGGCTACCACCAGATAAAACTGAACCCGGCCAACAGGCTAAAGACCGCCTTCATCACGCCGTTCGGAGCCTTCAGCTACCTGACCATGACGTTCGGCTTGCGAAATGCCGGCGCCACCTTTCAGCGTTGCATGCAGAAGTGCCTCCTCAAGCAACTCGTCCGAAATGCTCATGTTTATGTGGACGATGTGGTGGTGAAGACAGAAAAGCATGGCACGCTGCTAGAAGACCTCAAGGAAACTTTTGAGAACCTGCACCGATTCCAGATCAAGCTCAACCCGGAGAAATGCGTCTTTGGAGTGCCAGCCGGCCAGCCTCTTGGCTTCCTGGTCTCAGAGCGCGAGATAGAGTGCAACCCTATGAAGATCAAGGCCATCAAGAAGATGAAGGTGCCCACCCGACTGCTGGACATGCAGAAATTCACCGGCTGCTTGGCATCAGTTAGCCATTTCATCAGTCGGCTGGGCGAGAAGGCCCTTCCCGTGTACCAACTCATGAAAAAGACCATTTTTTCGAGTGGAATGACAAGGCAGACGAGGCTTTTCTCCAACTCAAGAAGATGTTGGCAACTCCGCCTATCATGGTGGCTCCGACTGAGAAGGAGCTCATGCTCCTCTACATCGCGGCCAACTGTCGGGTTGTCAGCATAGTCATGGTGGTAGAACGCAAGGAGGAGGACAGAGCACTGCTGGTCCAGAGACCGGTGTATTACTTGAGCGAAGTACTGTCCGCCTCCAAGCAAAACTACCCACATTATCAGAAGATGTGCTACGGCGTGCACTTTGCCGCCAAGAAGCTGAAGCCTTACTTTCAAGAGCACCCAATAACCGTCGTCTGCACAGCTCCGCTTGCTGAGATCATTGGAAGCCGAGATGCTTCTGGCCGAGTGGCAAAATGGGTTATTGATATGGCCCCTACACCATCTACTACCAGCCTTGCACCGCCATCAAGTCACAAGTGCTGGCCGACTTCCTCGTCAACTGGGCCGAGACCCAGTATCTGCCGCCAGCACCAGACTCCACCCATTGGCGGATGCACTTTGATGGTTCAAAAATGCGCACCGGTCTGGGAGCTGGCGTCGTCCTCACTTCTCCCAAGTGCGACGAGCTCAAATATGTGCTACAAGTCCATTTTGCCGCCTCCAACAATGTAGCCGAGTACAAGGCACTCGTACACGGACTCCGGCTTGCCAAGGAACTCGACATTCGCCGGGTCTTGTGCTATGGTGACTTCGACTTGGTGGTCCAGCAGTCGTCAGGCGACTGGGACGCCAAGGACGCGAACATGGCAAGCTACCGCTTCCTCGTACATCAACTCAGCGGATATTTTGGCGGGTGCGAGTTTCTTCACGTGCCAAGGAACGACAACAAGGAAGCAGATGCCTTGGCACGGATTGGTTCCATCTGACAAGCAATACCAGCCGGTGTCACCCTACGCCGCCTTCTCAAGCCATCCGTCAAGCCGTCCCCAGAATCAGATTCCATCTTTGTGCCCCCCCCCCCCCGAAGTAGTCGGATCCGACTTGAGGGTTCCAGAAGCTGGCTGGGGGACTTTAGCAGGTGGCCCGGGGACTGCTGCAGCTGCACTCGGCTCGGGGACTCTAGAGCCCGGCCCGGGGATTGCAGTAGTCGGCCCGGGGACTTCTTCAACTCAGCTGGCGGAAGCAGTTGCCAACCCGCCACCTCCTGGCCCAACTGCTCTCATCCAAGTTGCAGTTGTGGCAGTCGATGAAATAACAGCACCACCCTGGGCTCAACCAATCCTCAAGTTTCTGGTAAACAAAGAGTTGCCGACTGATGAGATCTCAGCCAGACAGGTGCAACGGTGAGCAGCAGCATACACCATAATCAATAGAGAGCTGGTAAGACGAAGTGTCACTGGCATTTATCAGCGCTACGTGGAGCCAGACAAAGGACAAGCAATACTCAGGGATATCCACGAAGGCGAATGCGATCACCACGCGGCTTCAAGATCACTCGTGGCCAAGGCGTTCCGCCATGGATTCTTTTGGCCGACTGCTCTAGAAGAAGCCAAAGAACTAGTTCAAAAGTGTCAAGGGTGCCAGAAGTTCCGCTCCAAGCCACACTTGCCGGCTTCTGCACTCAAGACCATTCCCATAGCCCGACCCTTCGCTGTTTGGGGCCTGGATATGGTAGGACCATTCAAGACGGCTCGCGGCGGCATGACTCATCTGCTTTTCGTTGTGGACAAGTTCACCAAGTGGATAGAGGCAAAGCCAATCAAGAAGCTGAATGGGCCGACTGCCATGACTTTCATCGCCGACATCACCACTCGGTACGACATACCACATAGTATCATCACTGACAACAACACAAACTTTGCCAAAGGAGCCTTGGCTCTTTTTTGCGCGACTCAGGGCATCCGACTGGACTTAGCGTCTGTTGCCCATCTGCAGTCAAATGGCCAGGTTGAGCAAGCAAACGGCCTCATCTTGTCCGGCATCAAGCCCCGACTAGTCAAGCCTCTTGAGCGTTCGGCCGGCTGCTAGCTCAACGAGCTGCCGGCCGTCCTCTGGAGCTTGCGCACAACTCCAAACAAGTCGACCGGCTTCACGCCTTTCTTCCTCATCTACGGCGCTAAAGCCGTCATCCCGACGGACGTAGGGTTCGACTCCCCAACAGTCACCATCTACACCGAGGCGGATGCCAGGGAGGCGCGAGAAGACGGCGTCGACTTGCTGGAGGAGGGCCTACTGTTGGCACTCAGCCGGTCTGCCATCTACCAGTAGAGTCTGCGCCGGTACTATAATCTCAAGGTGAAGCCAAGATCCTTCCAAGAGGGAGACCTTGTGCTCCGGCTGATCCAGCAAACAGCCGGCCAGCACAAGCTCTCAGCACCTTGGGAAGGCCCTTTCATCGTCAGCAAGGTGCTGGGCAATGACTCCTACTATCTGATGGACACTCAGAAGCCGAGAGCACGCAAGAGAGATGATTCTGGCAAAGAGACAGAAAGGCCATGGAACGCAAACCTCCTCCGAAGGTTTTACAGTTGAGAGTAGTATGTATCACGCTACCTTTTGTACTATGTACAAAGACTCCGGATCCCCCGAGAAGAGCTCGGGGACTACCCTCCTTTATCTATATGCTAAGTGTTATGTCCATAAGTATGTACAGTTTTATTTCCGCCTGGCACCGGGTTCGACCAGTAGGCCTGGAGGCTCGCCGCCTTCTACTATATGCCGCCTCCTGCAGTCGGACAAGTAGTGTGTCGGCACCAAACACTTCCTTTGTCAGAAGCCACAGCTCGCAGAGCGACTGCACGGTGGGCAGGGGTCGCAAAATGGTGCCCACACGAAAAACGACTAAGGACTAAACACATATAGCCGAGGCCGGCATCGCACCTATTCAACTGGCTGCCGAGCAGCCGGTCGGCCGGCTTCTGCTTTTATTGCCAACACTCTGAATGGCTAAGTACTAGCCCTCCTGCAAATGGCTAAGTACTCAACCCAGCCACAGTCCACAGAGCGGCTACTTGGCTGGCAAGAGGATAGCAAAGGGAGGATGGCAAAGGAAAAAACCAAGGAGCAAAAAGCAAGGAAAGATAGAAGTAGGAAAAGCAAAGCATAAATTGCGATAAGATAGTTACATGGATAAAAGGCCTACCGGCCGACATTCAACAAAGTCGATATACACCCCGCGGGTGGAATTGCGAAATTTAATCAAGTTGTCCAGATTCTAGCAAACAGGAAAAAAGAAAGTATCCTAAGGAGCGGCAGAAGACTTCGGCTGGGCAGAACCGGGTGGCGCAGCAGAGGACTCTGGTGGAGCATCGGGGCCAGCGGTGCTAGTCGGTGCTGCAGAAGGCTCCGGTTGAACGCTGGAGTCGGCTGTGCCGCCTGGTGCGGCGGGCGGCTCTGGCTGAGCGGCGGAGTCGGGGGCAGCAGTCAGGACGGCGGAGGGCTGGACGACGGAGTCGGTGGCGCCCGTCGGAGGAACGGGCGGCTAGTCGGTTCCCGCCTGGCCGCCTCCAGCAGCAGTCGGCGCTTTGGAGCACGGATCGTTGCTTGAGGCCCGGTCAGGTTGGGGCTGACCATCTGCCCCAACCTCTGGCAGGTCGACGTCGCTCTCCTCCTCCTCCTCCTCCTCCTCCTCCTCCTCCCCCCTTCGTCGCTGGAGGCGATAACTTCAGTTGAGTCCTCGCTGTCCTCCGGGTTCAGCCCGAGCCATTCCTGCGGCGCCTCGGCGCCTTCCTCGACTACCTCCAAGACGAAGACGCTGGTGTCGGTGAAGTCGGCGATCGCCGCCGCCCTGTCGATAAGCTTGGCTTCCACCGCCACTAGCTCCTCCTGCGCCTCCAGACGGAACATGGTTAACTGGGCTAGATCTAGCCCAAGGTACCATGCCATGACGAACTCCAAGGCCCGACGCTCTCCTGCCCGGGCTGTAGAGCCCTTCAGGCTTCTAGGCAGCCGGCCGGCACCTCCAGCCAGTCGGCAGTCCGACTTGGGGTGCGCGGAGCCGGCAAGCTTGGGAAGAAGGCGGAGATCGCCTGGGCCCCGGCGCGCTGAAGACGATGCAACATTTGATGGGCGGGCCGAAGACGAGCCTGGATACTAAGGATTTGTTTGCCAAGAGTCCGGGGAGCGTCAGCAGCGATCTGCGTGCCTTCCACCCTCCGCTCCTCGCGCTGGGCCTCGATCATCTGGATCGTGGCAACAGAGTGGCCCGAGAAGAAGTCTATTTGGACAGAAGGAAAGAAAAGCCAAAGTTATAAACAAGCAGTCGATTTAGACAAAGGCCGGCAGCTCAAGACAAGAAATAAGAAGAATAAAGCTTACCGTCGACCAAGTCCTCGATGCTGCTGAAGCAGGGTGTCATCTAGGCTTCCTTGTCGGCCCAGGCGGAGCGCTCGACCTCAAACTCAGCGAGGAGGTCGGTCTCTTTCGTCTTCGCCTCCTGCTGGGCCGCCTTAAGGGCCTCCGCCTGCTCGGTAAGCTGAGTGACCAGCCGGTCTTGCTCCTCGGCCAGCTTGCTGCATTCCGCCTCCTTGCCCTGCAGGGCATTGTTGGCTTTGCTCATCTGCTGCTGCAAGGCGGCGTTGGCCTCTGAAAAGGGGAAAAGAAGGAAAAGCATCAGTCAGATAACAAAGAGGGATGCAGTTGCCGGGGAGATCTGGCCCGACTGCTCAGGAGTCGGCCCGAATCTCGGGGACTACAGCCCACGGGTGCGCCAGCACCCCCCCCCCCCCAAAAAAAGGAAAACAAAAGCTTACTCCGGCTCTCGGACAGATGGGAGGTCTGTGTCTCCAGCTCCCGAACCCTGGAGTTGTAGGCGACCGCGCGAAGATTGTGGTAGTCCTATAGAAGGGATACCAGACAAAGTTAGCATTTGACACTTGCAAGATAAAGTTCTGGGCCGCCTGCTCAGCAGCCGGCCCGAAACTTGGGGATTACACCTAGTGGGTGTGCTTGCGCGCCCCCACGAAGGAAGCAAGAAGATCAAACAAATGAAGGGAGCCAAAGAAAACTTACGCTGATGGTAGCTCGCGAGTCCATGAAAGCCTCGTTGCAGCGCTTGAGGGCTTCGGCTTCGGGTTAGTTACATATTACTACAGACTATTCTGTTTTTGACAGATTCTGTTTTACGTGTGTTGTTTGCTTATTTTGATGAATCTATGGTTTGTAAAATAGTTTACAATCCATAGAAAAGTTGGAATATAGTAGGTTTAACACCAATATAAATAAAGAATGAGTTCATTACAGTACCTTAAAGTAGTCTTTTGTTTTCTTTCTCTAATGGAGCTCACGAGATTTCTATTGAGTTTTGTGTTGTGAAGTTTTCAAGTTTTGGGTGAATTCTTTTGATGGATTATGGAACAAGGAGTGGCAAGAGCCTAAGCTTGGGGATGCCCATGGCACCCCCAAGATAATCCAAGGACACCAAAAATTCAAAGCTTGGGGATGCCCCAGAAGGCATCCCCTCTTTCGTCCACTTCCATCGGTAATTTACTTGGAGCTATATTTTTATTCACCAACATGATATGTGTTTTGCTTGGAGCGTCTTGTATTATTTGAGTGTTTGCTTGTTAGTTTACCACAATCATCCTTGTTGTACACACCTTTTGAGAGAGCCATACATGATTTGGAATTTGACAGAATACTCTATGTGCTTCACTTATATCTTTTGAGCTTGATAGTTGCTCATAGTGCTTCACTTATATCTTTTTGAGCGTGATAATTTTTGCTCTAGTGCTTCACTCAGATCTTTTAGAGCACGGTGGTGGATTTGTTTTAAAGAAACTTGATCTCTCATGCTTCACTTAGATTATTTTGAGAGTCCTTAATAGCATGGTAATTTGCTTAATGATAATATACTTGGTGTTCAAGATATGTGAAACTTTCTTTTGAGTGCGTTGAATACTAAGATAAGTTTGATGCTTGATAATTGTTTTGAGATATGGAGGTAATAATAGCAAAGTCATGCTAGTTGAGTAGTTGTGAATTTGAGAAATGCTTGTGTTGAAGTTGGTAAATCCCGTAGCATGCACGTATGGTTAAAGTTGTGTAACAAATTTGAAGCATGAAGTGTACCTGGCTTGTGCATCCTTATGAGTGGCGGTCAGGGACGAGCGATGGTCTTTTCCTACCAATCTATCCCCCTAGGAGCATGCGCGTAGTACTTGATTTTTGATGACTTCTAAATTTTTGCAATAAGTATATGAGTTCTTTTGACTAATGATGAGTCCATGGATTATACGCACTTTTACCTTTCCGCCATTGCTAGCCTCTTCGGTACCGTGCATTGCCCTTTCTCACATTGAGAGTTGGCGCAAACTTCACCGGTGCATCCAAACTCCGTGATACGATACGCTCTATCACACATAAACCTCCCTACATCTTCCTCAAAACAGCCACCATACCTACCTATTATGGCATTTCCATAGCCATTCCGAGATATATTGCCATGCAACTTTCCACCGTTCCGTTCATTATTATTATGACATACATTACTTTTGTCATATTGCCATTGCATGATCATGTAGTTGACATCGTATTTGTGGCAAAGCCACCATGCATTATTTTTCATACATGTCACTCTTGATTCATTGCACCATCCCGGTACACCGCCGGAGGCATTCATATAGAGTCATACCTTGTTCTAGTTTCGAGTTGTAATCCTCATGTTGTAATCAATAGAAGTGTGATGATCATCATTATTAGAGCATTTCCCAAATAAAAAAAATAAAAAATAAAGAAAAAGAGAAAGGTCAAAAAAGGCCCAAAAAAAGAAAAAGAAAAGAAAAGGGCAATGCTACTATCTCTTTTTCCACACTTGTGCTTCAAAGTAGCACCATGTTCTTCATGTAGTGAGTCTCATATTTTGTGCTTCAAAGTAGCACCATGTTTTTCATATAGTGAGTCTCATAAGTTGTCTTTTTCATACTAGTGGGAATTTTTCATTATAGAACTTGGCTTGTATATTCCTACGATGGGCTTCCTCAAATGCCCTAGGTCTTCATGAGCAAGCAAGTTGGATGCACACCCACTAGTTTTCTTTTGTTGAGCATTCATAGCTCTAGTGCATCCGTTGCATGGCAATCCCTACTCCTCATGTTGACATCAATTGATGGGCATCTCCATAGCCCGTTGATTATCATCGTCAATGTGAGACTTTCTCCTTTTTTTGTCTTCTCCACACAATCCCCATCATCATATTCTATTCCACCCATAGTGCTATATCCATGGCTCACTCTCATGTATTGCATGAAGGTTGAAAAAGTTTGAGATTATTTAAGTATGAACCAATTGCTTGGCTTGTCATCGGGGGTATAGAAGTTGGGAACATCTTTGTGTGACGAAAATGAAGCATAGCCTAACTATATGATTTTGTAGGGATGAACTTTCTTTGGCCATGTTATTTTGAGATGACATAATTATTTTGATTAGTGTGCTTGAAGTATTATTATTTTTATGTCAATATGAACTTTTGTCTTGAATCTTTTGGATCTGAATATTCATATCACAATTAAGAAGATTTACATTGAAATTATGCCAAAGTATCACTCCGTATCAAAAATTCTCTCTTTATCATTTACCTACTCGAGGACGAGCAGGAATTAAGCTTGGGGATGCCTGATATGTCTCCAACGTATCTATAATTTTTGATTGCTCCATGCTACTTTATCTATTGTTTTGGACTATAATGGGCTTTATTTTCCACTTTTATATTATTTTTGGGACTAACCTATTAACCGGAGGCCCAGCCCAGAATTGCTATTTTTTGCCTATTTCAGTGTTTCGAAGAAATGGAATATCAAACGGAGTCCAAACGGAATGAAACCTTTGGAAACATGATCTTCTCACCGAATATGATCCAGGAGACTTGGACCCTACTCCAAGGAGTGCCAGAGGCGGTCACGAGGGTGGGGGGCGCGCCCTCCCCCCTGGGCGCGCCCCTACCTCGTGGGCCCCCTGACGCTCCACCGACGTACTCCTTCCTCCTATATATACCTACGTACCCCCAACAGATCGGGGACGGAGCCAAAAACCTAATTCCACCACTGTACCTTCCTATATCCACGAGATCCCATCTTGGGGCCTGTTCCGGAGCTCCGCCGGAGGGGGCATCCACCACAGAGGGCTTCTACATCATCATCATAGCCCCTCCGATGAAGTGTGAGTAGTTTACTTCAGGCCTTCAGGTCCATAGTTAGTAGCTAGATGGCTTCTTCTCTCTTTTTGGATCTCAATACAATGTTCTCCCCCTCTCTCGTGGAGATCTATTCGATGTAATCTTCTTTTTGCGGTGTGTTTGTTGAGACCGATGAATTGTGGGTTTATGATCCAGCTTATCTATGGAAAATATTTGATTCTTCTCTGAATTCTTTTATGTATGATTAAGTTATCTTTGCAAGTCTCTTCGAATTATCCGTTTGGTTTGGCCAACTAGATTGGTAGTTCTTGCAATGGGAGAAGTGCTTAGCTTTGGGATCAATCTTGCGGTGACCTTACCCCATGACAGAAAGGGTTGCAAGGCACGTATTGTATTGTTGCCAACAAGGATAACAAGACGGGGTATTTATCATATTGCATGAATTTATTCCTCTACATCATGTCATCTTGCTTAAGGCGTTACTCTGTTTTTAACTTAATACTCTAGATGCATGCTGGATAGCGGTCGATGAGTGGAGTAATAGTAGTAGATGCAGAATCGTTTCGGTCTACTTGTCACGGACGTGATGCCTATATACATGATCATTGCCTGGATAACCTCATAACTATGCTCAATTCTGTCAATTGCTCAACAGTAATTTGTTCACCCATCGTAGAATACTTATGCTCTTGAGAGAAGTCACTAGTGAAACCTATGGCCCCCGGGTCTATTCTCATCATATCAATCTCCATCACTTTATTTACTTGCTTTTGCTTTTACTTTTTACTTTGCATCTTTATACCAAAAATACCAAAAATATTATCTCTATCAGTTCTCACCCTTGTAAGTGACCGTGAAGGGATTGACAACCCCTAAGCGTTGGTTGCGAGTAGCTATCGTTTTGTGCAGGTACGAGGGACTTGCGCGTGGTCTCCTACTGGATTGATACCTTGGTTCTCAAAAACTGAGGGAAATACTTACACTACTGTGCTGCATCATCCTCTCCTCTTCGGGGAAATCCAACGCAAGCTCGAGACGTAGCATCGGCTCATCACTGGGACAGATGCCATCCACTCATTGGACAGAAGGCGCCTATGATACGTCGACACGTGGCACAGCCCAACAGAGGCCCATTCCTGTGAAAAAGCCGGCCCGTTTGACTTGGCCAAAAGGTAGTGGGCCAGGCCATGGGAAGCCTGTTAACGGCCTATTCGCATATAGCCTATTTACAGCCCGCTAACCCAAGGCCCGTTATGCCCTATTCGAATTAGGCCCAGTAGCGTCATCTGGGCCATCCAATATGATTCCAGCCTTTTTTCACTTCTGGCCCATCTATGGCCCATGACGTCTTTCGGCCCATATGAGGCCCTACTTAACTCTTGGCCTATTAACGGCCCGTGGTGAAACTGGCCCGTAATGAACAATGTATCACTTTACACCCATTAATGGCCCATGGTGAAACTAGCCCGTAAAGAACAGTGTATCACTTTATACCCATTAATGGCCCGTTATTCCGGTGGGCCGTTTCCAGCCCATGTTATCTTTCGGCCTTCTCAGAGCCTATTTATTCTTGGGCTCATTTCCAGCATTCATTTACTTACGGCCCGTTACTATCATTTTCTGCTTGTGGGCCAAATTCAGCCTTGGTTACAGTCGGCCCGTTTGTGGTCCGTTAATACGTTGGGCTGTTTTCATAGCGTCATCAAATACGGCCTATTAACGATGGCCCGTTATGGTCGGCCCATGAATAGACGATTCCAACTCTAGCCCATTTACGTCCTGAATGCGGTCTGTTTGGCCCATGTTTGGCCAATCGATCATACGGCCCATATAAGGCCCATTGATGATACGGCCCATAGAAGGCCCATTGTTTCTACGGCCCGTAGAAGGCCCACTGTTTCTACAGCCTGTAGAAGGCCCACTGCTTCTACGGCCCGTAGAAGGCCCACTCCTTCTACAGCCCGTAGAAGGCCCACTGCTTATACGGCCCGTAGAAGGCCCACTGTTTCTATGGCCCGTAGGAGGCGCAGTGTCACTACAGTAAATATTAGCCCATGGTTATTATGGCCTAGTTTTAAAAAATAGGTTATTGCAGCCACTAGCAAACCACAGAAAAAGAACTGCACTGACTACAAGCAAACAAATAAACAAGACAACAAGGAAATAAATAAGCAAGCAACTTACACTAGGCTATCACGCCTATTACACATATTACATCCACTAGGCATCAAAGTTCACCACCAGTGCAAATATAGGGAACACAGCAGCATATAAACGCCGCAGCAAAACAAGTCCAGAACTGAAACCACTTCAGAAGAGCTCAAGAAACAATATCCTGGGTACCCATAATGCTGGCAAGATGCTTAGCAAGCTTATTAACTTTCTCTTGTTTGGCGCTTAAATCCTCCAGCGCTTGCTGTTGCACCAAAAAGTATGCATCTGAATTCTGCAGGGACTTCCTCAGTCCTTCAGCTTCCTGTCACATAACATCTGATCGATGTCTTTCAACTTGAAGTTGAGACTCAAGAAGCCAAACTGATTCAGGCAAAGAGTTCGAAGAGCTGGTGCCAGCAGTGGTAGCCAGTAACTCGAACACTACATCAAGACAGGACTTTGGGCTTGTCTCAGTGTCTTCAATATAGTTTTTATCAGCTTTCTTGGAGACCAACAGGGATGTCTCACTATCTTGAACCTTATCTGCATTACTTCCTTTACCATTGCATAACAGGGTACTCTTCTCCAATATTTTATCCGTGTTCTAGAAGAGAAACAAACAAACACATCTCAGGTTTACAATGTAGTATATGAAACTCATTTTGGTAAACCAGTTTAGTAGTAAGGTGGACAGGATAACAGAATGAAACAAACACATATCTATGTAGTATGGTCACTGTATGGTCTATATCATTCTAGTTTATGTTGCCAAATCAAGATAGATACAGTTCGAATCATATCTATTTAAGACAAAGCAGCATAGACAGAATATAAGTGTGAGAAACTACACATCAATAACAACACTTGTAATGTGCATGGCGTGAGAACATAACTGTTTATTCAATTGAAACTGAAATCAACATAGAGCAAGTTACAATAGCAAACAGCCAAACACGTTGAAGAAACAGGTTTAAAACATACCTGTTGCACCATTGGAGTTTCAATTGCATCCTTCAAATTTGAAATTAGTTGGTATCAGTAAATGCAGTGATGCAAGAGCAAAGTAGTATGAACCATAGCTACGGAACCTGACCTGAGAACAATTCTTCTTCTGCTTTAAGCATTGACTTCGGGTTCGGAGTGGTGGTCCTCGTGATTTGGGCATTGCAGTTGCCTTACTAACTGCTCGTGTTTGGGTGCTCTGTGGTGGAGACAGTGTTGTGTCAACGGGAACTGGGTGTCTATCTGCTGGGGTTGGGGTTAGAAGGGGTGTAGCTGGTTCTCTGTCCAACTGGGTAGGGGTACAATCTGCATGAGTGTGGGTTATGTGTGGTGGGGCTGGTTCTTGGGCAAGTACAACCGTGGTTCTATCTGCATCGACAGGTAGCACGATCTTTTCTGAAGACCGTGTTTTTACTCCCACAGATACTGCCATCACTCCCTCCAATTGAAATGGCTGATAAACAAGAAAAGTAATTGAATGTACAGACATTGTAAGATAGACAGGTGCAATGGATAGTAGGGAAGAAAACAGGGCATGAAATAATTCACATTTATGTTGTCTAAGCAAACAGAATAGCAGGACATAATTTCACATATATGATGGCTAATTAAACAGGATAGCATGACACAATTTCACATGTATGATGGCTAACTAAACATGATAGAATGACATACTTCAAAATATGATGACTATGTAAACAGGATGACATGATATAACTATACGATGTGTCTATTAAAGTGGTTGGCATGCCATAAATCACAAACATGTCGTCGATGGAAACATGATGGCATGATATAATTCACGGATAGAATGACATAATTTAAAATATGATGACTATGTAAACAGGATGAGATGATATAACTATATTATGTCTTTAGAAAATGGGTTGGCATGCCATAATTCAGATACATGCTGTCTATGTAAACATCATGGCATGACATAATTCAAATATATGATTTATATACTAAGGAAGTGAGCAGAGGGCAATCGCATATATGATGTGTCAACTAAGGAGATGGCATTCAATATTGTGTATATGATGTAAAAACTAAGCATTGCAATACAACATATGCATTATATGAGTAATATAACCCTGCCAAGTTTGAGCATACACCTCAGGGGATAATAGGACTGGTCATCTGCCTCTGAATCCTCCTCTGAAGAGCTATCTGTAACCAGCAAGATATCTGCTTCAGCAGGTAGCATTGTCTGCTCTGAAGACCTTGTTTTCACTCCAGATTTCTCCATCACCAATTCAAATGGCTGATGCACAGGAAGAGCAGTTGAATATACAAACATTGTCGACAAAAGCAATGAGAAATACAAAAAAAGGACAGCATGATATAATTCACATATATGACGCTTGCCTAAACAGCATGGCATTGCATAATTCACATACATAATGCCTTGCAACAAGATAACATTGCATAATTCACATATATAATGTCTTGCAACAAGATGGCATTGCATAATTCACATATATGGTAATTAGACACTAAACAGGTGGCATTCACACAAAGCATGTCTAAACTAAGCAAATGACATAGCAATGCAAGATACCATACGCACGATATGAGCAACATAACCCTGCCAAGTTAGGGCATGCACCTCGGGGGGGGGGGATATGACTGGTCATCTGTCTCTGAATCCTCCTCTGAGGAGCTATCAGTAACCAGCAAGACATGCGCTTCGTCAGATAGCATTGTCTGCTCTGAAGACCTTGTTTCCACTCCAGATTTTTCCATGACCGTGTCGAATGGCTGATGCACAGGAAGAGTAATTGAATGTACTAAAATTGTTGACAAATTTAACACATAATAAAAAAATGATGGCATGATATAATTCACATATAAGATGACTGGCTAACCAGGGTGGCATTGCAAAATTCACATATATGATGCCTGGCTAGACAAGATGGCATTGCATGATTCACATATACGATAAAGAAACTAAACAGATGGCATTGACACAAAGCATGTCTAAACTAAGCAGATGACATCTTTAATGTATACAGTAAGCAATGCAAGGCACCATATGCATGATATTACCAACATCAGCATGCCAAGTTAGAGCGAAGACCTCATGGGGTAAATAGGAGTGGTCTTCTCCTTCTGAATCCCCCTCAGAATAGTTATCTTCCTCTTGATTATGATCCGAAATGGGTGGAGGGGGGCTGCCTTTGCGCCCACCATGGAACGACGTCTGCATGAAATTTTATTGCCACGCAAGGCTCGTCTCTTTTGCTCTACATGATCAGTTCCATTGTGTACAATAACTGGCATGCATAGGAATAAAACATAGTGAGATTATGTAAGGAGTGCATGCACAACTCCAGAGTGATGGTAGCAAACTGTGGATAGACCCAAAACCAATGATAGCAGGCAGATAATAGCTTTAGTTAAAAAATACAGATAATGGCTCCTTTAATGTTTGTTTTCACCCGACATGAAACTCATAGTAGACTCCGGAGATTAACCAGATAGTAGACAAATAGTACTGATTGCTGCCCCAATATGTACCCCACAACCATTTAAAAACTCAAGTTTCAGCATTAGTTTGGACTCGGAGTCTAATAGGTGAACACGACGATAATGTAGCATGTCATCATATTAAGCGACGCATAACGTAAGCAGACACAGAAGAGTGCGACCTCTCTTGCGAACCCGTGTAGTTCTCAAGGTCATCTGCTTAGTTGATGATGGTAATGCAGTTGTCGTGGCTGCCGGCGGCGAGGAAGAAGATCTAAGGCGGTGAAAGACAGTCTGGAGAGCGGATCCCTGCTGTGGTGAACCCTTCCGTCGTTGGAGGAGCTGAGCTGGGGTGGAACACAGCGCCGCAGGAGCAGGACAAACCACACAAGGTTTTCTTTGACACATATCTGTAACAGAAGTAATTGAGTAAGGGCATGCTTGAATTTGAGGATGTTAACAATGCAGGGATAGGAAATAGACAAGAATAGGATAGGAATGCACGTGCAAAACAGAGAATTTTAAAAAACAGGATTTCTGTCAATCTGGGTGTTTGGTTAACAACAATTGGAAGATCACAGGATGCAAAAAAGTATGGTGAGATTAAGTCAAACCACAAGAAAATGTACGGTTATAATGCTATTATGCTACTATCTCTTAGTCTTGTGCTTGATGAATAGGAATATGAAAAGGAGGAGAAGTGGAAATTAGAATTCCTACGGTTTTTCTTTCAAGGAGACACTAAAGGAACAAATCCTACAGTTTTTCTTTGCTCCATTCCTTTGCACCAAATTTATGAAAAGTAGTACCATAGGAAACTTTCCAATTGTTATGTTTTTCATTCACTTTTCCTTTCAAGCACTCGCGATTCTAATAGGCAGGCTTGAGCAAGGAAAATCCTACACTAAAAAATGTTTTTGTGCTACTTCTATTACTTTGGACCCAGGCCACTGCCATACTAGCTCAACTCCCAGGCCCATCGACAAATGCACAGCTCAAACACGCAGAGATAAATAATGATGGCATTCAAGAGAGTCCATCACGGATAGCTAAGTTGCCTGGTACCTCACTGCTTGTCATATAGTAGGATAAAATAACCGTATTTCCTGTTACTACGAGTGCTCAGTGGACAATATATATAACATGTAGAGTAAAAAAGAGATGCAACAAGTGTACAACCTCTTTGGCGAAGCCATGTTGATCTCAGCGTGATTGGGTTGGCCGGTGAGGATGCTCCGGCTGACTTGGCTGTCGGAGGAGGGGAAGAAGATCTTAGGCGTCTGGAGATGGAGCCCGAGGTACTGCTCCGCTGTGATGGAGGGTTTCGTCGTTGGAGCAGCTCCGGTGAGTTGTACCACGCCTAGGCTAAAGCAGGACAAGAGAGACAATGAACAACGTTAACCTGAGTGGAATTCTAATAGCATCTCCAATACATGACGTAATATACATAACCACAAAGTGCTAGATGTAAAACACATCAGCCGCTCATCTCTGAACTTAATTGTTGAAACTGAACTTAATTGTCGAAGCTGAACTTAACTGTCGAAACTGAACTTAATTGTCAAAACTGAATTTTGCTGTCGAAACTGAACACACTAGCACGGTGACGCTACACGTCGGTCGACTGAATTTTTCATCTCTGGTCAGTCGATTTTGCAGCCGTTGGATATGAAATCAAGGGCCCGCGGTTCATCTTCAACCTCCACCCCACTGAGCCGCCAGCCACCACCGGCCAAATAGCAGCCCCCCGCCGCCCGTGGCCGGCGGTGCGCCGCCCTGCCCGCCCTGAAAACCCTCCCCACCGCCGGTCCGCCGCCGCCCCGGCCATCCCTCTAGCCCCTCCCCCCCCCCCCACCGTGCCAAGCTTTTTCTTTGGCGATCCCCACGCCACCGCCCCGCCACCGCCGGTGACCACCGCCCCCATCTTAAACCCTAAGATAGATAGTGGGGTACCTCCCCGGCGAGCCCCCTTCCCCGCTGCGGCTGGTTCTTCCTTCACCCCCACCCCACCCCCTGAACCGGTGAGCCCCCCTCCCTGCTGCGGCTGGTTCTTCCTTCAGCCCGGCGAGCTCCCCCCACCCCCCACCCCCCACACCACCCCCTGAAAATCGACTGACCCAAAAGTTGATCCAGTCGACTGAAGTGTAGCTAAATCGGAGCAGCCTCGCAAGCAAGAGCAAGAGCAAGAGCAGTAGCGCGAGCAAGAGCAATAGCAAGAGCAGACCAGGCAGGGGACCGAGAGCAAGAGCAGAGCAGCGGCACGAGCGAGAGCTAAAGCAGCAGCAGCTCCTACTGATGTGGATGTCGCTGTCGAGGGAGCGACGCCGTGGAGGAAGTGGCCGGCGACGCCGCTGTGGATGGAGCCGCGCCGTGTCGGCTCGGGACCGAGCGCCGGCAGCACGATGAGATCGAATCAAGGAGAAAATGCGGCGATTAGTGTACAACCTCTTTGGTGGCGCCGATTGTTGGTGAACGTAGTAATTTCAAAAAAATTCCTACGCACACGCAAGATCATGTGATGCATAGCGACGAGGGGGAGAGTATTGTCTACGTACCCAACGCAGACCGACTGCGGAAGCGATGACACGACGTAGAGGAAGTAGTCGTACGTCTTCACGATCCAACCGATCAAGCACCGAAACTATGGCACCTCCGAGTTCGAGCACACGTTCAGCTCGATGACGATCCCCGGACTCCGATCCAGCAAAGTGTCGGGGAAGAGTTCCGTCAGCACGACGGCGTGGTGACGATCTTGATGAACTACAGCAGCAGGGCTTCGCCTAAACTCCGCTACAGTATTATCGAGGAATATGGTGGCAGGGGGCACCGCACACGGCTAAGGAACAGATCACGTGGATCAACTTGTATGTCTAGAGGTGCCCCTTGCCTCCGTATATAAAGGATGGAGGAGGAGGAGGCCGGCCAAGGCAAAGGTGCGGCCAGGATAGGGAGTCCTACTAGGACTCCAAGTCCTAGTAGGAGTCCACAAAGAGGGGAGGAAGGGAGAAGGAATAGGAGGAGAAGGAGAGGTGGCCGGCCCCCTTTTCCCTAGTCCAATTCGGACCAAAGGGGAGGGGGGGCGCAGCAGCCTTTTTCCTCTTCCCACTAAAGCCCATCAAGGCCCATTACTTCTCCCGTAACTACCCGGTACTCCGAAAAATACCCGAATCATTCGGAACCTTTCCGATGTCCGAATATAGTCGTCCAATATATCGATCTTTACGTCTCGACCATTTCAAGACTCCTCGTCATGTCCCCGATCTCATCCGGGACTCCGAACTCCTTCGGTACATCAAAACTCATAAACTCATAATATAACTGTCATCGAAACCTTAAGCGTACGGACCCTACGGGTTCAAGAACAATGTAGACATGACCGAGACACGTCTCCGGTCAATAACCAATAGCGGGACCTGGATGCCCATATTGGCTCCTACATATTCTACGAAGATCTTTATCGGTCAGACCGCATAACAACATACGTTGTTCTCTTTGTCATCGGTATGTTACTTGCCCGATATTCGATCGTCGGTATCCAATACCTAGTTCAATCTCGTTACCGGCAAGTCTCTTTACTCGTTCCGTAATACATCATCTCACAACTAACATATTAGTTGTAATGCTTGCAAGGCTTATGGGGATGTGTATTACCGAGAGGGCCCAGAGATACCTCTCCGACAATCGGAGTGACAAATCCTAATCTCGAAATACGCCAACCCAACATCTACCTTTGGAGACACCTGTAATGCTCCTTTATAATCACCCAGTTACGTTGTGACGTTTGGTAGCACCCAAAGTGTTCCTCCGGCAAACGGGAGTTGCACAATCTCATAGTCATAGGAACATGTATAAGTCATGAAGAAAGCAATAGCAACATACTAAACGATCGTGTGCTAAGCTAATGGAATGGGTCATGTCAATCAGATCATTCAACTAATGATGTGACCTCTTTAATCAAATAACAACTCATTGTTCATGGTTAGGAAACATAACCATCTTTGATTAACGAGCTAGTCAAGTAGAGGCATACTAGTGACACTTTGTTTGTCTATGTATTCACACATGTATTATGTTTCCGATTAATACAATTCTAGCATGAATAATAAACATTTATCATGATTATAAGGAAATAAATAATAACTTTATTATTGCCTCTAGGGCATATTTCCTTCAGTCTCCCACTTGCACTAGAGTCAATAATCTAGATTACACTGTAATGATTCTAACACCCATGGAGCTTTGGTGCTGGTCATGTTTTGCTCGTGGAAGAGGCTTAGTCAACGGGTCTGCAACATTCAGATCCGTATGTATCTTGCAAATCTCTATGTCTCCCACCTGGACTAAATCCCGGATGGAATTGAAGCGTCTCTTGATGTGTTTGGTCCTTTTGTGAAATCTAGATTCCTTTGCCAAGGCAATTGCACCAGTGTTGTCACAAAAGATTTTCATTGGACCCGATGCACTAGGTATGACACCTAGATTGGATATGAACTCCTTCATCCGGACTCCTTCATTTGCTGCTTCCGAAGCAGCTATGTACTCTGCTTCACATGTAGATCCCGCTACGACGCTTTGTTTAGAACTGCACCAACTGACAGCTCCACCGTTTAATGTAAACATGTATCCGGTTTGCGATTTAGAATCGTCCGGATCAGTGTCAAAGCTTGCATCAACGTAACCTTTTACAGTGAGCTCTTTGTCACCTCCATATACGAGAAACATATCCTTAGTCCTTTTCAGGTATTTCAGGATGTTCTTGACCGCTGTCCAGTGATCCACTCCTGGATTACTTTGGTACCTCCCTGCTAAACTTATAGCAAGGCACACATCAGGTCTGGTACATAGCATTGCATACATGATAGATCCTATGGCTGATGCATAGGGAACATCTTTCATATTCTCTCTATCTTCTGCAGTGGTCGGGCATTGAGTCTTACTCAACTTCACACCTTGTAACACAGGCAAGAATCCTTTCTTTGCTTGATCCATTTTGAACTTCTTCAAAATTTTGTCAAGGTATGTGCTTTGTGAAAGTCCAATTAAGCGTCTTGATCTATCTCTATAGATCTTAATGCCTAATATGTAAGCAGCTTCACCGAGGTCTTTCATTGAAAAACTTTTATTCAAGTATCCCTTTATGCTATCCAGAAATTCTATATCATTTCCAATCAGTAATATGTCATCCACATATAATATCAGAAATGCTACAGAGCTCCCACTCACTTTCTTGTAAATACAGGCTTCTCCGAAAGTCTGTATAAAACCAAATGCTTTGATCACACTATCAAAACGTTTATTCCAACTCCGAGAGGCTTGCACCAGTCCATAAATGGATCGCTGGAGCATGCACACTTTGTTAGCTCCCTTTGGATCGACAAAACCTTCCGGTTGCATCATGTACAACTCTTCTTCCAGAAATCCATTCAGGAATGCAGTTTTGACATCCATCTGCCAAATTTCATAATCATAAAATGCGGCAATCGCTAACATGATTCGGACAGACTTAACCATCGCTACGGGTGAGAAAGTCTCATCGTAGTCAACCCCTTGAACTTGTCGAAAACCTTTCGCGACAAGTCGAGCTTTGTAGACAGTAACATTACCATCAGCATCATTCTTCTTCTTGAAGATCCATTTATTCTCAATTGCTTGCCGATCATCGGGCAAGTCAACCAAAGTCCATACTTTGTTCTCATACATGGATCCCATCTCAGATTTCATGGCTTCAAGCCACTTTGCGGAATCTGGGCTCACCATCGCTTCTTCATAGTTCGTAGGTTCATCATG
The DNA here is from genome assembly GCF_018294505.1 of Triticum aestivum. Classification (NCBI taxonomy): domain Eukaryota; kingdom Viridiplantae; phylum Streptophyta; class Magnoliopsida; order Poales; family Poaceae; genus Triticum; species Triticum aestivum. The sequence continues at coordinate 55,934,689 of NC_057804.1, forward strand.
ATCTAGTAGCATGACTTCCAGAATAGGATTACCGTACCACTCTGGTGCGGATCTTACTCTGGTTGATCTACGAGGTTCAGTAGTATCTTGTTCTGAAGTTTCATGATCATTATCATTAACTTCCTCACTTATTTGTGTAAGTGTCGCAGAAACAGTTTTCTGTGATGTACTACTTTCCAATAAGGGAGCAGGTACAGTTACCTCGTCAAGTTCTACTTTCCTCCCACTCACTTCTTTCGAGAGAAACTCCTTCTCAAGAAAGTTTCCGAATTTAGCAACAAAAATCTTGCCTTCGGATCTGTGATAGAAGGTGTATCCAATAGTTTCCTTTGGATATCCTATGAAGACACATTTCTCCGATTTGGGTTCGAGCTTATCAGGTTGAAGCTTTTTCACATAAGCATCGCAGCCCCAAACTTTCAGAAACGACAACTTTGGTTTCTTGCCAAACCACAGTTCATAAGGCGTCGTCTCAACGGATTTTGATGGTGCCCTATTTAACGTGAATGCGGCCGTCTCTAGAGCGTATCCCCAAAATGATAGCGGTAAATCAGTAAGAGACATCATAGATCGCACCATATCTAGTAAAGTACGATTACGACGTTCAGACACACCATTACGCTGTGGTGTTCCGGGTGGCGTGAGTTGCGAAACTATTCCACAGTTTTTCAAATGTACACCAAACTCGTAACTCAAATATTCTCCTCCACGATCAGATCGTAGAAACTTTATTTTCTTGTTACGATGATTTTCAACTTCACTCTAAAATTCTTTGAACTTTTCAAATGTTTCAGACTTATGTTTCATTAAGTAGATATATCCATATCTACTCAAATCATCTGTGAAGGTGAGAAAATAATGATATCCGCCATGAGCCTCAATATTCATTGGACCACATACATCGGTATGTATGATTTCCAACAAATCTGTTGCTCTCTCCATAGTACCAGAGAACGGTGTTTTAGTCATCTTGCCCATGAGGCACGGTTCACAAGTACCAAGTGATTCATAATCAAGTGGTTCCAAAAGTCCATCAGTATGGAGTTTCTTCATGCGCTTTACAGCGATATGACCTAAACGACAGTGCCACAAATAAGTTGCACTTTCATTATAAACTTTGCATCTTTTGACTTCAACATTATAAATATGTGTATTACTACTATCGAGAAAAAAATAGACCACTCTTCAAGGGTGCATGACCATAAAAGATATTACTCATATAAATAGAACAACCATTATTCTCTGATTTAAATGAATAACCGTCTCGCATTAAACAAGATCCAGATATAATGTTCATGCTCAACGCTGGCACCAAATAACAATTATTTAGGTCTAATATTAATCCCGAAGGTAGATGTAGAGGTAGCGTGCCGACCGCGATCACATCGACTTTGGAACCGTTTCCCACGCGCATCGTCACCTCGTCCTTAGCCAATCTTCGCTTAATCCGTAGCCCCTGTTTCGAGTTGCAAATATTAGCAACAGAACCAGTATCAAATACCCAGGTGCTACTGCGAGCATTAGTAAGGTACACATCAATAACATGTATATCACATATACCTTTGTTCACCTTGCCATCCTTCTTATCCGCCAAATACTTTGGGCAGTTCCGCTTCCAGTGACCAGTCTGCTTACAGTAGAAGCACTCAGTTTCAGGCTTAGGTCCAGACTTGGGTTTCTTCTATTGAGTAGCAACTTGTTTGCCGTTCTTCTTGAAGTTCCCCTTCTTCTTCCATTTGCCCTTTTTCTTGAAACTAGTGGTTTTGTTTACCATCAACACTTGATGCTCCTTTTTGATTTCTACCTCCGCAGCTTTCAGCATTGCGAAGAGCTCGAGAATAGTCTTGTTCATCCCTTGCATATTATAGTTCATCACGAAGCTCTTGTAGCTTGGTGGCAGTGATTGGAGAATTCTGTCAATGACGCAATCATCTGGAAGATTAACTCCCAATTGAATCAAGTGATTATTATACCCAGACATTTTGAGTATATGCTCACTGACAGAACTGTTCTCCTCCATCTTGCAGCTATAGAACTTATTGGAGACTTCATATCTCTCAATTCGGGCATTTGCTTGAAATATTAACTTCAACTCCTGAAACATCTCATATGCTCCATGATGTTCAAAACGTCGTTGAAGTCCCGATTCTAAGCCGTAAAGCATGGCACACTGAACTATCAAGTAGTCATCAGCTTTGCTCTGCCAGACGTTCATAACATCTTGTGTTGCTCCAGCAGCAGGCCTGGCACCCAGCGGTGCTTCCAAGACATAATTCTTCTGTGCAGCAATGAGGATAATCCTCAAGTTACGGACCCAGTCCGTGTAATTGCTACCATCATCTTTCAACTTTGCTTTCTCAAGGAACGCATTAAAATTCAACGGAACAACAGCACGAGCCATCTATCTACAATCAACATAAATAAGCAAGATACTATCAGGTACTAAGTTCATGATAAATTTAGTTCAATTAATCATATTACTTAAGAACTCCCACTTAGATAGACATCCCTCTAATCCTCTAAGTGATCACGTGATCCAAATCAACTAAACCATGTCCGATCATCATGTGAGATGGAGTAGTTTCATTGGTGAACATCATTATGTTGATCATATCTACTATATGATTCACGCTCGACCTTTCGGTCTCCGTGTTCCGAGGCCATATCTGTATATGCTTGGCTCGTCAAGTATAACCTGAGTATTCCGCGTGTGCAACTGTTTTGCACCCGTTGTATTTGAACGTAGAGCCTATCACACCCGATCATCACATGGTGTCTCAGCACGAAGAACTTTCACAACGGTGCATACTCAAGGAGAACACTTCTTGATAATTTAGTGAGAGATCATCTTATAATGCTACCGTCAATCAAAGCAAGATAAGATCCATAAAAAGATAAACATCACATGCAATCAATATAAGTGATATGATATGGCCATCATCATCTTGTGCTTGTGATCTCCATCTCCGAAGCACCGTCATGATCACCATCGTCACCGGCGCGACACCTTGATCTCCATCATAGCATCGTTGCCGTCTCGCCAATCTTATGCTTCCACGACTATCACTACCGTTTAGTAATAAAGTAAAGCATTACATCGCGATTGCATTGCATACAATAAAGCGACAACCATATGGCTCCTGCCAGTTGCCGATAACTTGGTTACAAAACATGATCATCTCATACAATAAAATTCAGCATCATGCCTTGACCATATCACATCACAACATGCCCTGCAAAAACAAGTTAGACGTCCTCTACTTTGTTGTTGCATGTTTTACGTGGCTGCTACGGGCTAAAGTAAGAACCAATCTCACCTACGCATCAAAACCACAATGATAGTTTGTCAAATAGACTCCATTTTAACCTTCGCAAGGACCGGGCGTAGCCACACTCGGTTCAACTAAAGATGGAGAGACAGTCGCCCGCAAGCCATCTATGTGCAAAGCACGTCGAGGGAACCGGTCTCGCGTAAGCGTACGCGTAAGGTTGGTCCGGGTCGTCTCGTCCAACAATACCGCTGAACCAAAGTATGACATGCTGGTAGGCAGTATGACTTGTATCGTCCACAACTCACTTGTGTTCTACTCGTGCATATAACATCAACATAAATAACCTAGGCTCGGATGCCACTGTTGGTTAACGTAGTAATTTCAAAAAATTACCTACGCACACGCAAGATCATGTGATGCATAGCAACGAGGGGGAGAGTATTGTCTACGTACCCAACGCAGACCGACTGCGGAAGCGATGACACGACATAGAGGAAGTAGTCGTACGTCTTCACGATCCAACCGATCAAGCTCCGAAACTACGGCACCTCCGAGTTCGAGCACACGTTCAGCTCGATGAAAATCCTCGGACTCCGATCTAGCAAAGTGTCGGGGAAGAGTTCCGTCAGCACGACGGCGTGGTGACGATCTTGATGAACTACAGCAGCAGGGCTTCACCTAAACTCCGCTACAGTATTATCGAGGAATATGGTGGCGGGGGGCACCGCACACGGCTAAGGAACAGATCACGTGGATCAACTTGTGTGTCTAGAGGTGCCCCCTGCCTCCGTATATAAAGGATGGAGGGGGAGGAGGCCGGCCAAGGCAAAGGTGCGGCTAGGATAGGGAGTCCTACTAGGACTCCAAGTCCTAGTAGGAGTCCACCAAGAGGGGAGGAAGGGAGAAGGAATAGGAGGAGAAGGAGAGGTGGCCGGCCCCCTTTTCCCTAGTCCAATTCGGACCAAAGGGGAGGGGGGCGCAGCAGCCTTTTTCCTCTTCCCACTAAAGCCCATCAAGGCCCATTACTTCTCCCGTAACTACCCGGTACTCCGAAAAATACCTGAATCATTCGGAACCTTTCCGATGTCCGAATATAGTCGTCCAACATATCGACCTTAACGTCTCGACCATTTCGAGACTCCTCGTCATGTCCCCGATCTCATCCGGGACTCCGAACTCCTTCGGTACATCAAAACTCATAAACTCATAATATAACTGTCATCGAAACCTTAAGCGTGCGGACCCTACGGGTTCGAGAACAATGTAGACATGACCGAGACACGTCTCCGGTCAATAACCAATAGCGGGACCTGGATGCCCATATTGGCTCCTACATATTCTACGAAGATCTTTATCGGTCAGACCGCATAACAACATACGTTGTTCCCTTTGTCATCGGTATGTTACTTGCCCGAGATTTGATCGTCGGTATCCAATACCTAGTTCAATCTCGTTACCGGCAAGTCTCTTTACTCGTTCCGTAATACATCATCTCACAACTAACATATTAGTTGTAATGCTTGCAAGGCTTATGTGATGTGTATTACCGAGAGGGCCCAGAGATACCTCTCCGACAATCGGAGTGACAAATCCTAATCTCGAAATACGCCAACCCAACATCTACCTTTGAAGACACCTGTAATGCTCCTTTATAATCACCCAGTTACGTTGTGACGTTTGGTAGCACCCAAAGTGTTCCTCCGGCAAACGGGAGTTGCATAATCTCATAGTCATAGGAACATGTATAAGTCATGAAGAAAGCAATAGCAACATACTAAACGATCGTGTGCTAAGCTAATGGAATGGGTCATGTCAATCAGATCATTCAACTAATGATGTGACCTCTTTAATCAAATAACAACTCATTGTTCATGGTTAGGAAACATAACCATCTTTGATTAATGAGCTAGTCAAGTAGAGGCATACTAGTGACACTTTGTTTGTCTATGTATTCACACATGTATTATGTTTCCGATTAATACAATTCTAGCATGAATAATAAACATTTATCATGATTATAAGGAAATAAATAATAACTTTATTATTGCCTCTAGGGCATATTTCCTTCACCGATTAGGCCGCAGCTTCATCCGAGGAAATGGTGATGATGATGCTCTTTCGGTGGTGCAGGTGAAGACGGTGGTGTGGGAATGGAGGGGGCACAAAAGACAAGGGGAACATCGGGGCAGCTCCTTGGAGGTGGAGGACGGGGTGGCTGAACCGGCGGGACCACGAGATCAAAGACGGATCCTCATCCGGTATGGTTGATGAGGGACGTCGAGGTGTTGCTGTGGACGACATCGTCGGGGAAGAGGCTCCGGCTGGGTGGCGGACGGAGCATGGTGTGGGGTTTCGTCGCGGGTTTTCGCGGCCTCGGTGTACGAATGGGTGGGCGGATGGGATGGCAGTGGGGAAGCATGGCTTAGAGACGCGCTTGTCCGAAATGTGGGGTAAGTTATGAAAGTACCCCCACCGATTTGAGGCGGTTCTTTCGGTTCAGGGGTACCACGGGCATTTCGCATGTCAGGATTTCACAGGAGGTGGGAGTTTTCGCGCGCGTTGTAATTTCAGAATAGCAAGGCGCTGGTTGAGATGGAGGGAGTTGTCGGAGCACAACGTGACAAAGATATATCTTAAATATTTCGGGCTAACAAGGCGCGGGTTGAAGAGGCGGGAGTTTCGCAGCACGATAGACAGAGACAGTAGCTTGAATTTTCGGCATAACAAGGCGCGGCTTGAAATTTCGGAAGAACAAACTTGACGTGACGTGTACCCAAAAAGAAAGACAATTTGCACCTCAACACGCACAACACACACACAAACACCATTTAGACTAGAGTAAGGTACACGTGCATTGCACGCATGAGATTTGGCAACCAAATTATGAATAAATACCACATTATAGCATGCAAGCTTTGAGTCATATATGTATGATGTAGATGTTCGTTTAATTCTTATAGTTCATTTCATTCAAAATCATCTAGTTTTTATAAGAAAGCTAATCTATTTTAAGCTTCATGGAATTGTGCGTTGTAAGACATAAATTAAAAACAAATAATGGCAAATCATGTAGAAAAACATTTGGGCAATTCTGATACGGAAGATTCTAGAACAAATAAGAAGTGCTTGTGTTATGATGTTTGTGCATTATGCTTAAGTTCAACCATGGAGTCTTTTAGATTATACATGTGGCGAAATCTGGTGGAATCTAGATGATATCCAACGACCAGTAGTGCTCAAATTTGCCATCTTTGGACCATCGGATTTGCCTCATCCAACGACCATCTTTCAAAGTTAAAGTTACCCGCACACAATATAAAAAAATATAAAATATTATATATATAGGGATATAGATATAGATATGTGATGCGAAAGCCGCCCATCACCTCCAATTAGAATAGTGTGTCCATGCACGGATGCGACGTGGCCAAATGATGTCTGCCATCGGTATCTCAAATTCAAATCAGTCTGACCTTGTTCAATGTGTATACATTACAACATGCTCGTTTCCAAACCACACCGCGCATATCTCCGTTATATTCATGCATGCATGGGTTTCAAACATCAGGATCTCTTATTCAAAATATTTGAATTCAACTTTACATTGATTATGACCTCACCTATTCTTTTACACCCACACAGTAGTCTTCCCTTTATAATTGTACCACTAACTTTTTCTCGTGCATGCATGCACATACACTACCAGTCGGCATTATCCATTGCACGCATGCAATCTTTTTCTTCAGGTCGGTCTCCCATGAAGGCACACACCCACACACCCTCCCTCTCCATCATATCGGGCATTCTTTATCTCTCACGCGTGCATGCACAACGATCGATGTTCCTCTATGTATGTGTGTATATAGCTAGGTCTTTCATAGTTTTCCACACAAACCGATCAATCGATATATCCAGTGAGGTCTCACCCTCTTTCCCACGTCCACATCGATCAGTTACACCTCTCTATATAGGATTAACATATATAGCTAATACACCCACATTAATTATATATCCAACGTCCCCCTCTCATCATCCATGGCTTCCGCTTCATCTCTCAGACGCGTGCACAATGGCGAAGACAGGGGGCAGTAAGGGCCCTGCCCCCCCCCCAACATCACTATATATCAAGGCTAATATGAATGTGATCATTAGACAATTGCTGCTAAAATGGTTTAAGTTCATGAATTGACCCTCCTCGTAAAGGAGTAGCAATGCTTGGCCCCCTAGCTTATTTATTTTTCATGGCTCCGCCACTGCGTGCAACAGCGCACGTGTTCGCCCCCACTCTCTAAATATCGATCTCGCACTTGTGCATTCCTTCATAGTCTCCCTCCACTCGGCCCCTCGCACCATCTTCTAGCCCCCCACCGGATTTTGCCACATGTACAATCTAGCAGACTCCATGGTTGAACTTAAGCATAATGCACAAACCTCAAAACAACAGTGGTTCTCTTTTGTTCTATAATCTTCCGTATCATAACTGCCCAAACTTTTTTTCTAGTTGAATTGCCATTATTTGTTTTTACTTTATGCTTTACAACACACAATTCCATGAATCATAAAATAGATTAAGGGCTTCTTTGATTCAAAGGATTCTCAAAGGAATTTTGGAGGATTCTAATCATTAGGAATTTTTCCTATCTTGGTTGTTTGATTCGTAGGATTGTAACCATAGGAATTTTTCCATATGATTCATTTGCACTAGATTTCATAGGAAACATCCCATCCACTCAAACCTCTTTGAAAGAATTCTGCGTTTTTTCTATGCATAATCAAACACTCGTACAATCCTGTAGGATTCAAGACGACATTCCACTATAATCCCATGTTTTTCCTATTCCCGCGTTCTTAGCTTTTTTATAAAAACTAATTGGTTTTGAATGAGATGAACTATAAGAATTAAACGAAGGGCTACATCAGGCATATATGACTCAGAGCTTACATGCTATAGTGTGGTATTTATTCATAATTTGGGTGCAAAATCTGATGCGTGCAATGCACGTGTAACTTACTAGTACTTCGAGTATGTGCAAAACACGTAAATTAGAATACCAATGGCAGCTACACAGTGTCTCTCTTACAGTTCATGAAGCCATGTGGCACATGTGGAGGCGTTGTTGCGACCTCCTTGCGTGGAATGATCACAGTGGCCCTGTTTGGATACTCTAACTCAGTTAGAGGTTAGAGTTAGATTCTAACCCTGAACTAACTCTAAACTAACTCTAACAAAAGAGCTATTTGGATGATAGGGTTAGATTGACAATAAATATTCTTTCTCAATCATTTGACTACTTTGAACCCTGTTTGGATGGGAGGGTGATACGTCTCCAACGTATCTATAATTTATGAAGCGTTCGTGCTATATTACTATGTGTTTTGAATGATTTTGGGCTTTATTATACACTTTTATATTATTTTTGGGACTAACCTATTAACCGGAGGCCCAGACCAGATTTGCTGTTTTATGCTTATTTCAGTGTTTCGAGGAAAAGAAATATCAGACGGAGTCAAAACGAAACGAAATCAACTAGAGAAGTTATTTTTGGAAGGAAAGCCACCCGATAGACTTGGAGTGCACGTCAGGTGAGTCCCGGGCTGCCCACAAGGGTGGGGGCGCGCCCTACCCCCTGGGCGCGCCCCCCTGCCTCGTGAACACCTAGGAGGTCCACCGACGTACCCCTTGCACCCATATATACCTACGTACCCTAAAACTTCCAGAATAGAAGATAGATCGGGAGTTCTGCCGCCGCAAGCCTCCAGAGCCACAAAAGACCAATCGGGGCCCTGTTCCGGCACCCTGCCGGAGGGGGGGAACCCTCACAGGTGGCCATCTTCATCATCCCGGCGCTCTCCATGATGAGGAGGGAGTAGTTCACCCTCGGGGCTGAGGGTATGTACCAGTAGCTATGTGTTTGATCTCTCTCTCTCTCGTGTTCCCTCTATGGCATGATCTTGATGTATCCCGAGCTTTGCTATTGTAGTTCGATCTTATGATATTTCTCCCCCTCTACTCTCTTGTGATGAATTGAGTATCCCGTTTGAAGTTATCTTATCGGATTGAGTCTTTTATGAGAACACTTGATGTATGTCTTGCGTGGGATAACCGTGGTGACAATGGGTTATTCTATTGATCCACTTGATGTATGTTTTGGTGATCAACTTGCAGGTTTCGTGACATTGGGAACCTATGCATATGGGTTGGCACACGTTCTTGACTCTCCGGTAGTAGCTTTGGGGCACTCTTTGAAGTACTTTTATGTTGGTTTGATGAATCTGAGATTGTGTGATGCATATCATATAATCATGCCCACGGATACTTGAGGTGACAATGGAGTATCTAGGTGACATTAGGGTTTTGGTTGATTTGTGTCTTAAGGTGTTATTCTAGTACGAACTCTTTTATATATTGATCTGAAAGAATAACTTTGAGGTGGTTTCATACCCTACCATAATCTCTACGTTTGTTCTCTGCTATTAGTGGCTTTGGAGTGACTCTTTGTTGCATGTTGAGGGCTTGTTATATGATCTATCTATGTTATTATTGTTGAGAGAACTTGCACTAGTGAAAGTATGAACCCCAGGCCTTGTTTCCTATCATTGCGATACCGTTTATGCTCACTTTTACCACTTGTTACCTTGCTGTTTTTATAATTTCAGATTACAAATACCTTTATCTACCTTCCATATTGCACTTGTATCACCATCTCTTCACCGAATTAGTGCACCTATACAATTTACCATTGTATTGGGTGTGTTGGGGACACAAGAGACTCTTTGTTATTTGGTTGCAGGGTTGTTTGAGAGAGACCATCTTCATCCTACGCCTCCTACGGATTGATAAACCTTAGGTCATCCACTTGAGGGAAATTTGCTACTGTCCTACAAACCTATGCACTTGCAGGCCCAACAACGTCTACAAGAAGAAGGTTGTGTAGTAGACAACATGCTCTTTTCTGGCGCCGTTGTCGGGGAGGCCAGGTAAACGGTACTCACATCCCGTCCACTAAGATCTTTTATGGAGAGGTGAGTGCTTGAAGGTATATCTTTAGATCTTGCAATCGAATCTTTTTGTTTCTTGTTTTATCACTAGTTTAGTTTATAAAAGAAAACTACAAAAAAATGGAATTGAGTTTGTCTCATACGCTTCATCTTTTTAATATCTTTTGTGAGTATGATGGAAAGGAAAATAGTGCTCAAGTGCTAGAAGAAGAATTATATAGAATGCTTGGCATGAAATATGTGAATGATGAGCATGATTGCAATGTTGTTAGTATGAATTCCTTGAATATCCATGATACTAATGATATGCAAAGCCACAAGCTTGGGCAAGCTATGTTTGATGAAGATGATATTTTTTGTTCCCCAAGCTTTAATGAGCAAAATTACTATGATGAAAGCATGCCTCCTATCTATGATGATTATTGTGATGACACGTATGCTTTAAAGAATAATGATAACAATGAAACGTGTCATCTTGATCTTAATTTTCAATCACATGATGGTTATTTTGTTGAGTTTGCTCCCACTACTATTCATGAGAAGAAATTTGCTTATGTGGAGAGTAGTAAATTTTCTATGCTTGTAGATCATGAAAAGAATGTTTTAGGTGCTGGTTATATTGTTGAATTCATTCATGATGCTACTGAAAACTATTATGAGAGAGGAACATTGGTAGGAAAAGACCATCGCTCGTCCCCGACTGCCACTCATAAGGAAGACAATCAAAAGAGTACCTCATGCAACAAATTTGTCACACAACTTTTACCATACGTGCATGCTACGGGACTTGCCAACTTCAACAAAAGTATTTCTCAATTTCATAATTACCCACTAGCATGACTCTAACATTACTACCTTTATATCTCAAAACAATTATCAATCAACATATTGATCATAGCATCCAATTCACTTCCTATGATAGTTTTCATTCAAATTACCATGCTGTTTAAGATTCTCAAAATAATATAAGTGAAGCATGAGAGTCTAGCAATTTCTTCAAAATATAACCAGCGCCTTGCTCTAAAAGATATAAGTGAAGCACTAGATCAAACGACAAACTACTCCAAAAGATATAAGTGAAGTTCAATGAGTAGTCAAATAATTGTGCAACTATGTGAAGACTCTCTAACATTTAAGAATTTCAGATCTTGGTATCTTATTCAAACAGCAAGCAAAACAAAGCAAAATGACATTGCAAGGATAGCACAACTCATGTGAAGAAGCAAAAACTTAGGCTCAACCGATACTAACCGATAGTTGTTGAAGAAGAAAGGTGGGATGCCTAACGAGGCATCCCCAAGCTTAGATGCTTGAGACTTCTTGAAATATTATTTTGGGGTGCCTTGGGCATCCCCAAGCTTGAACTTTTATGTCTCCTTAATTCCTCTCATATCATGATTTCTCTTATTATCAAAAGCTTCATTCACAACAAACTCAACAAGAACTCGTGAGATAGGTTAGTATAAACCAATGCAAAACCTTATCATTTTCTACTGTAACAAATCACTTAAATTATTATTCAACATTGCATACTAAATGCCTCTGCATATGTAATACTCCTATCCTCAAATAGAAACATTAAACAAGCAAACATATGCAAACAATGCAATCATAACAGCAATCTGTCAAAACAGTACAGTCTGTAAAGAATGCCAGGGTATCAATACTTCCCTGACTCCAAAAATTATGAACTAAAATTCCCACTGTAATAAATTTATCATAGCTTAATATGAATATTCAATGTTATACCATTCTCTGACTTTTCTAGGGAATTTGTGCAACAGCGGTAAACTTTCTGTTTTCAAACAGCAACATGTATACTAGCAAAATAAGCATGGCAAAGGCTATCCTTGACTTTTTTATTGAAACTAAAGATGAAAAACATTATTATAACTAACAGCAAGCAAACACTAACAAAATAAAATGACGCTCCAAGCAAAACCACATATCATGTGGTGAATAAAAATATAGCTCCAAGTAAAGTTACCGATGAACGAAGACGAAAGAGGGGATGCCTTCCGGGGCATCCCCAAGCTTAGGCTCTTGGTTGTCCTTGTATATTACCTTGGGGTGACTTGAGAATCCCCAAGCTTAGGCTCTTTCCACTCCTTATTCCATAGTCCATCGAATCTTGACCCAAAACTTGAAAACTTCAACCACACAAAACTCAACACAAAACTCGTAAGCTCCGTTAGTATAAGAAAATAAAACCACCACTTAGGTAGTGTAATGAACTAATTCTAAATTCATATTTGTGTAAAACCTACTGTATTCCAACTTCTCTATGGTTCATACCCTCCGATACTAGCCATAGATGCATCAAAATAAGCAAACAACACAATGAAAACAGAATCTGTCAAAAACAGAACAGTCTGTAGTAATCTGTATCAAACGTATACTTTTGGAACCCAAAAAATTGTTAAATAAATTGATGGACCTGATTAATTTGTCTATTAATCATCTTCAAAAAGAATCAACCTAAAAGCACTCTCCAGTAAAAAATGGCAGCTATTCTCGTGAGCGCTAAAGTTTCTGTTTTTCACAGCAAGATCATATAAACTACATCCAAGTCTTCCCAAAGGTTCTACTTGGCACTTTATTGAAACAAAAGCTATAAAACATGATTAATAAAGTATCATAATCATGTGGAAACACAAAAACAGTAAGGATAAATATTGGGTTGTCTCCCAACAAGCGCTTTTCTTTAATGCCTTTCTAGCTAGGCATGATGATGGCAATGATGCTCACATAAAAGATAAGAATTGAAACATAAAGAGAGCATCATGAAGAATATGACTAGCACATTTAAGTCTAAACCAATTCCTATGCATAGGGATATTATGAGCCAACAACTTATGGGAACAACAATCAACTAGCAAAGGAAGGTAAAACAAGCATAGCTTCAAAACTTTAAGCACATAGAGAGGAAACTTGATATTATTGCAATTCCTACAAGCGTAAGTTCCTCCCTCATAATAATTCTCAGTAGAATCATGAATGAATTCAACAATATAACCAGAACCTAAAGAATTCTTTTCATGATCTACAAGCATAGAAAATTTACTACTCTCCACATAAGCAAAATTCTTCTCATTCGGAATAGTGAGAGTATCATAAGAGACTTGAACACTAAAAATTGTTTCCACATTAAAAGAGTAACGTTCAGAAATAGGGTAATCATAATCATGACAAGATTTGTAAATATAATCATCACTACTTTTTATATCATAAGTTTCATCACAATAATCATCATAAGTAGCAACTTCGTTCTCATCATAATCGATTGAAACCTCTCCCAAGATAGTGGAATCACTAAATAAAGTTGACACTCTTCCAAATCGACTTTCATATTCATCACAATAAAATTCAACATCCTCCAAAATAGTGGGATCATTACTTCCTAAAGTTGACACTCTTCCGAACCCACTTTCATCAATATAATCATCATAGGTACAAGGCATGCTATCATCATAACAACTTTGCATATCAAAACTTGGGATGCTAAAAATATCTTCTTCATTAAATATAGCATCCCCAAGCTTGGGACAAACATTAATTTAAGCAAATATATTCTCAAATATTTCATCCTCATCAAACATAGCTTCCCCAAGCTTGGGCCCTTTCATATCATAAGCATAATCACTCTCATCATTAAAAATATGGATAGCACCAATAGTAAAGCAATTACCATCATCACAATGAGTAGTAGGAGCAACATCATTTGGGAGGGATACCTTTCTACCTTTGTTGCTCCTTCTTTTCTTTTTCTTCTTCACATTATGTGTGGGTTCAACCTTCCTCTTTGAGCTCCTTATTGGTGAGATTGGTTGAATAGAAAGCTCCTCCTCATTACTTGATTCATCATAAGAAATAATAGGAGGATATTGGGAAGTCTCTTCCCTTTCATTAGTATTCTCATCATATTCTATTTGCTTTCTTTTCTTTAGATAATTGGCAATATAAGGATTTTCAATGCAATTCTCCGCACAAAACATATAAATCTTTTCTAGATCAATATCAAGGAATTTCTTATGGGCAAATTCTGGAAGATCCTTAAGTAAACGTTTCAATTCTTCATAACCCAAAAGTAAACTAAGTTCATTGTAATGTGCAATGGAGATCAAATCATCACAATTTTTGGACACGATTCGATCATGAAACAATTTGCATTGGAGATGTAAATGACCACGTTCATTGCAAAGTTCACAAGTACGGCAAAGGAATTTTAAATTTTCAGCACTCACATCTAGCCTTTCTTGCAACCATTTAGTTTCTAAATGCTTATGCCTCTTGCAATAAATATCTTCTCTATTAGGTGTGTTCATGCAAACATGCACTCCACAAAAGTTGACATGCTCATAAGATATATTTTTATCATGACTAGAGGAATCATCATTAATACTATGGATATTCAAGGAGTTCATACTAACAACATTGCAATCATGCTCATCATTCAAAGATTTAGTATCAAGCATTCTAATGCATTCTTCTTCTAGCACTTGAGCACAATTTTCCTTTCCATCAAACTCATGGAAGATATTGAAAAGATGAAGCGTACGAGACAAACTTAAATCCATTTTTTTAGTTTTCTTTTATAAACTAAACTAGTGATAAAACAAGAAACAAAAATATTCGATTGCAAGATCTAAAGATATACCTTCAAGCACTCACCTCCCCGGCAACGGCGCCAGAAAAGAGCTTGATGTCTACTACACAACCTTCTTCTTGTAGACATTGTTGGGCCTGCAAGTGCACAGGTTTGTAGGACAGTAGCAAATTTCCCTCAAGTGGATGACCTAAGGTTTATCAATTCGTAGGAGGCGTAGCATGAAGATGGTCTCTCTCAAACAACCCTGCAACCAGATAACAAAGAGTCTCTTGTGTCCCCAACACACCAAATACAATGGTAATTTGTATAGGTGCACTAGTTCGGCGAAGAGATGGTGATACAAGTGCAATATGGATAGTAGATAAAGGTTTTTGTAATCTGAAATATAAAAACAGCAAGGTAGCAAGCGATAAAAGTGAGCATAAACGGTATTGCAATGATAGGAAACAAGGCCTAGGGTTCATACTTTCACTAGTGCAAGTTCTCTCAACAATAATAACATAGATAGATCATATGACAAGCCCTCAACATGCAACAAAGAGTCACTCCAAAGACACTAATAGCGGAGAACGAACGAAGAGATTATGGTAGGGTATGAAACCACCTCAAAGTTATTCTTTCGGATCAATCTATTCAAGAGTTCGTACTAGAATAACACCTTAAGACACAAATCAACTAAAACCCTAATGTCACCTAGATACTCCATTGTCACCTCAAGTATCCGTGGGCATGATTGTAAGATACGCATCACACAATCTCAATTCATCTATTCAACCAACACAAAGTACTTCAAATATTTCCCCAAAGTTTCTACCGGAGAGTCAAGAACGTGTGCCAACCCCTATGCATAGGTTCATGGGCGGAACCCGCAAGTTGGTCACCAAAACATACATCAAGTGTCACATGATATCCCATTGTCACCACAGATAATCACGGCAAGACATACATAAAGTGTTCTCAAATAAAGACTCAATCGATAAGATAACTTCAAAGGGGAAACTCAATTCATCACAAGAGAGTAGAGGGGGAGAAACATCATAAGATCCAACTACAATAGCAAAGCTCGGGATACATAAAGATTGTGCCATAGAGGGAACACGAGAGAGAACATGAGAGAGAGACAGAGAGATCGAACACATAGCTACTGGTACATACCCTCAGCCACGAGGGTGAACTACTCCCTCCTCGTCATGGAGAGCGTTGGGATGATGAAGATGGCCACCGGTGAAGGATCCCCCCTTCGGCGGGGTGTCGGGAAGGGCTCCCGAGAGGTTTTTGGTGGCTACAGAGGCTTGCGGTGGTGGAACTCCCGATCTATCTTCTCCGTGGATGTTTTTAGGGTACGTGGGACTATATAGGCGAAAGAAGTCGGTCGGGGGGTGCTCGAGGGGCCCACGAGACAGGGGGCGCGCCCAGTAGGGGGGGCACACCCCCTATCTCCTGGGCTCCTCGAGGATCTTCTGACTTCATCTCCAAGCCTCCAGGATGATAATATTCCAAAAAATCATGATGCCGAAGGTTTCATTCCGTTTGGAATCCGTTTGATATTCCTTTTCTTCAAAATACTGAAACAGGCAATAAAACAACAATATGGGTTGGGCCTCCGGTTAATAGGTTAGTCCCAAAAGTAATATAAAAGTGTATAATAAATCCCATAATCATTCAAAACAGGTAATATAATAGCATGGAACAATAAAAAATTATAGATACATTGGAGACATATCAGTGCCTGATGTGGACTTGCGATCTACCTTGTCACCAGCATAATCAGCATCTGAGAATCCAACTAGATCAAACTCTGAGCCCTTTGGATACCATAATCCTAGTGTTGGGGTGTAAGCCAAATATCGAAGAATTCGCTTCACAGCTAAGTGATGCGATTCCTTTGGTGCCACTTGGAATCGGGCACACATGCAAACACCAAGCATTATATTTTGCCTAGATGCACATAAGTAAAGCAAAGAACCAATCATGGAGCGGTATACCTTTTGGTTGAACTCTTTACCATTGTCGTCGGGACCCAGATGACTTTTGTTTGGCATTGGCATCGTGTAACCTTCGCAGTCTTGCATTCCAAACTTCTTCAGGCAATCTTTGAGATATTTTTCTTGGGATATGAAGATACCATTGCATTGTCGTCGAATTTGGAGACCCAGAAAGAACTTCAGTTCACCCATCATGGACATCTGATACTGTTCTTGCATCATGTGACCAAACTCATCACTTTATTTCTTGTTGGTGTAGCCAAAGATAATGTCATCCACATAGATTTGGCACACAAACAGTTCACCATCATATGTCTTCGTGAAGAGAGTGGGATCTAGTGAGCCAGGTTTGAAGCCTTTGCTCTTCAGGAAGTCTTTGAGTGTATCATACCAAGCTCGAGGGGCTTGTTTGAGGCCATACAGTGCCTTGTTGAGCTTGTAAACCATATCAGGATGTTTTGGATCTTCAAAGCCAGGAGGTTGTGCAACATATACTTCTTCTTATATCTTTCCATTGAGAAAAGCACTCTTCACATCCATTTGATATAGCAGGATGTTGTTATGATTTGCATAGGCAAGCAGTATGCGAATGGCTTCAAGCCTTGCCACAGGAGCAAAAGTTTCATCAAAGTCAATCCCTTCCACTTGAGTGTAGCCTTGTGCAACGAGACGAGCTTTGTTTCTGACCACTTGACCATGTTCATCTTGCTTGTTGCGATATATCCATTTGGTGCCAATGATATTAAGCTTCCGGGGATCAGGACGCTTGACCAGTTCCCACACATTGTTCAGCTCAAACTGTTGAAGCTCTTCTTGCATAGCTTGAATCCATTCAGGTTCCATGAAGGCTTCAGTGACTTTCTTGGGTTCTAAGATTGAGACGAATGCAAAATGTCCACAGAAATTGGTGAGTTGTGTTGCTCTTTGTGTGGCTCTTGAATGAGTGAGCAGACCAGGTGCATTGAGGCTATCGATCATCTTCTCAATCTATACTTCATTTGCAACACGAGGATGAGTAGGACGAAGATTTTGTTCATTCTGATCACTGTCATCATTTGGAGGATTATCTTCAGGATGAGCATTGTCTTCAGGTTGAGTGGAAGCAGAAACGATCAGTTCTTCTTCAGTCTGATTCTCAGAGGGTATGATTTCTCCAGTTCCCATTTGCTTGATTAACTCGCTAGGGGATAATTCATCTAGCACATTTGTAGGTGCTCTCAGTTAGGAGCTCATAGGAGGTTTTCTTCAGAAGCTTGTGAAGATAAACACGGTTGATGACGTGGCATGCAGTGTCAATGGCTTCAGGCCAGAACTTCCGTGGAGTCTTGTACTCATCAAGCATCGTTCATGCCATCTCAATGAGAGTTCTGTTCTTGCGCTCCGCGATGCCATTCTGCTGAGGTGTGTAAGGAGCAGAGAACTCATGAGTGATACCCATGGTATCCAAGTACAGGTCGAGGCCGGTGTTCTTGAACTCAGTGCCGTTGTCGCTTCTGATGTGCTTGATCTTGACACCATAGTTCGTCATGGCACGGTTGGCAAAGCGTCTGAAGACATCCTGCACTTCAGTCTTGTAGAGGATTATATGCACCCAAGTATATCGAGAGTAATCATCAACAATGACGAAACCATAGAGGCAAGCAGTGGCATTGAGAGTAGAGTAGTGAGTAGGGCCAAATAAGTCCATGTGCAGCAGCTCAAAGGGTTGAGACGTGTCCATGATTGTCTTCGAGGGATGCTTGGCTCTTGTCATCTTTCCGGCTTCACAGGTGCCACACAGATGATCCTTCTTGAACTTGACGCCTTCGATGCCCAAAACATGCTTCTTCTTCGCGAGAGTGTGCAAGTTCCTCATCCCAGCATGCCTTGGCCTTCGATGCCAAAGCCAGCATTCTGAAGCTTTTGCTAGAAGACATACGACCATCTGTGGTCCTGCTGAGAAATCTACCATATACATATCATATTTTCAATATCCTTCAAAGACTAGTGACTTGTCAGATTCCATCAGTACAAGGCAGTGATATTTTCCAAATAACACAATCATGTTTAAGTCACAAAGCATTGAGACAGACATTAAGTTGAAACCAAGGGATTCAACAAGCATCAATTTATCCATGTGCTGATCCCTTGATATCGCAACTCTACCTAGACCCAATACCTTGATTCTACCAGTGTCAGCAAATGTGATGTGGCTCTTGTCTGATGGACATAGCGTTGAGTCCATCAGAAGACTTCGATCGCCAGTCATGCGATTAGTGCATCCACTGTCCATAATCCATTCTAAAGCACGAGGTGTCATAGCCTACAGTGCAGTTTGGGGGATAGGCTTCACCAAGCGAGTTGTGAAGCAGAAACATTTGACGAACAAGTGGAACATGGAAATTCAGGTCTTGGTTAGGATAGATAGGATGAGTATCAAGAAAATCTGGAGTGAAATACATAGTAAGACCATTTGGGCATTTTATCTTGCGCCCAACAAGATTTTTAAGGTCTCCAGCATTAGCTTTGGACGCCTTTGATTTTCGGCTGGAGACCTTTCCCTGCAAAAGAGAGTTAAGTTTTCTTAACCACCCACATCTTTAGGGGTGGCTTAGAAGCAATGAGTCTAAGTGCAGCATCTGAGAATTTTGGCTTCAGAGCCCTAGTAAATAGCCTTGTAGGGGGTGAATAATACTCATATGAATAAGCAGAAAAGTTCTTGGTTCTATGAACATAGCGGTTTAATGAAACACGCTCACATTCATGGGTCTGAGTATGATTTTCCTGCAAAACATTGATGTTAGGGTGACTCAGATGAGTCCTTGGTCTGTATGATGCTTTTGGAACATATGAAGCCTTTGGTAGGGGGTTTGTCTTCTTCACAGGTGGTTTCATGATGCCATTCACCGGAAGATTCTCAAGGCAACTCTTGGGTACCCATATCTTCTTCATAGGTGACCCATTCCTGCAGTTAGTACCAATATACCTGGCAAACACTTCGCCATTATGATTCTTAAACAACTTACAGTTTGCATCAAAGGATTCATCAATGATAATTGGGTTAGCACAAGTGAGGGAGTCCTGGACTAGGGGGTGTCCGGATAGCCGAACTATCATCATCGGCCGGACTCCAAGACTATGAAGATACAAGATTGAAGACTTCGTCCCGTGTCCGGATGGGACTTTCCTTGGCGTGGAAGGCAAGCTTGGCGATACGGATATGTAGATTTCCTACCATTGTAACCGACTCTGTGTAACCCTAGCCCTATCCGGTGTCTATATAAACCGGATGGCTTTAGTCCGTAGGACGAACAACAATCATACCATAGGCTAGCTTCTAGGGTTTAGCCTCCTTGATCTCGTGGTAGATCTACTCTTGTAACACACATCATCAATACTAATCAAGCAGGACGTAGGGTTTTACCTCCATCAAGAGGGCCCGAACCTGGGTAAAACATTGTGTCCATTGTGTCCTGTTACCATCCGCCTAGACGCACAGTTCGGGACCACCTACCCGAGATCCGCCGGTTTTGACACCGACATTGGTGCTTTCATTGAGAGTTCCTCTGTGTCGTCGCTGATAGGCTCGATGGCTTCTTCGATCGTCATCAACGACGCAGTCCAGGGTGAGACCTTCCTCCCCGGACAGATCGTTGTATTCGGCGGCTTTGCACTGCGAGCCAATTCGCTTGGCCATCTAGAGCAGATCGAAAGCTATGCCCCTGGCCGTCAGGTCAGATTTGGAAGTTTGAACTTCACGGCCGACATCCATGGGGACTTGATCCTCGATGGATTCGAGCCACAGCCGAGCATGCCGCACTGTCTCGACGAGCATGATTTAACTCTGCTGCCGGACAGTACCCTGGAGGCCGCACTCGAGCCCGCTCCGATCTTTAATTCGGAGCCGGCTGCGCAGATCGAGGACGGATGGCTAGACATCGCCTCGGGGGTTGCAACCTCTACGGCGATAGAGCCGAACATTGATCTTGTCCCTCACGAAGCTTGTGACTCCGAGGTGCCGGACTCCTCGCCGGACTCCGAACCTCCTGCGCCCCCTCCGATCGAATCCGATTGGGCGCCGATCATGCAGTTCACCGCGGCGGACATCTTTCAACACTCACCTTTTGGCGACATCTTGAGTTCGCTGAAGTATCTCTCGTTATCAGGAGAGCCCTGGCCGGACTGTGGCCAGGGCGGTTGGGATGCGGACGACAAAGAAATTCAAAGCCCACCCACCGCCCACTTGGTAGCCACTGTCGATGATCTAACCGACATGCTAGACTACGACTCCGAAAACATCGACGGTATGGACGACGATGCCGGAGACGACCAAGAACCAGCGCCTGCTGGGCACTGGAAAGCCACCTCATCATATGACATATACATGGTGGATACCCCAAAGAATGGGAACGGCGAAGGGGCAGTGGAGGATGACCCCTCCAAGAAACAGCCCAAGCGTCGGCGTCAGCGGCGCCGCTCTAAATCCCGCCACAGCAAGAACGAAGATTCCGGCACCGGAGATAATAATACACCAGACAGCGCCGAAGACAATCCACTCCAGCAAGATCCAGCGCAGGAGGACGGAGACGCCAGCCCTCATGAGAGAGCGGCAGAAGAAGAGGTAGAGGACTACATGCCTCCCTCCAGAGACGAGGCAAGCCTCGACAACGACGAATTCGTCGTGCCTGAGGATCCCGTCAAACAAGAGCATTTTAAACGCAGGCTTATGACCACGGCGAACAGCCTCAAGAAAAAGCAGCAACAGCTTAGAGCTGATCAAGATCTGCTAGCCGACAGATGGACTGAAGTCCTCGCAACCGAAGAGCATGAGCTCGAACGCCCCTCCAAAAGCTACCCAAAAAGCAAGCTGCTCCCCCGATTAGAGGAGGAGGCGTATGAACCCGCATCACCAGGAGACAATACGGCTGACCGACCACCCCGTGGTCGCGACAGAGAGGCCTCCAGGCCCCTCACTAGACCCGTACCCCGGCATCGCTCGAAAAGCACAAGGCCACAGGGGAACGCTCCGGACTTGCGAGATATATTGGAGGACAGGGCAAGACAATCAAGATCGATCTATGGATCACGTTGGCGCCCCATTATACGTGACGACAACCGTCGCTCCGGACACAGTAAGTCCGGCCGGGCCGAACAAAACAGACAAAGCTCTTTTGAGCTCCGTCGTGATATCGCCCAGTACAGAGGCGCCGCACACCCACTATGCTTCACAGATGAAGTAATGGATCATCAAATCCCCGAAGGGTTTAAACCCGTGAATATTGAATCTTACGTTGGCACAACAGACCCCGCGGTTTGGATCGAAGACTATCTCCTTCACATCCATATGGCCTGCGGTGACGATCTTCACGCCATCAAATATCTCCCCCTCAAACTTAAAGGACCAGCCCGGCATTGGCTTAACAGCTTGCCAGCAGAGTCAATTGGGAGTTGGGAAGACCTGGAAGCCGCATTTCTCGATAACTTCCAAGGCACGTATGTGCGACCACCAGACGCTGATGACCTAAGCCACATAATTCAGCAGCCAGATGAATCGGCCAGACAATTCTGGACACGGTTCTTAACCAAGAGAAACCAAATCGTCGACTGTCCGGATGCAGAGGCCCTTGCAGCCTTCAAGCATAATATCTGCGACGAGTGGCTTGCCCGGCACCTGGGACAGGAAAAGCCGAAATCCATGGCAGCCCTCACATCACTCATGACCCGCTTCTGCATGGGTGAGGACAGCTGGCTAGCACGCAGCAACAACCTCAGCAAAAATTCTGGCAGTTCGCATATCAAGGACCGTAATGGCAGGCCGCGTCGTAACAAAAACAAACGCCGCATTAACGGCGACAACAGTGAAGATACAGCAGTCAATGCCGGATTCAGAGGCTCTAAACCCGGTCAGCAGAAAAAGCCATTCAAAAGAACTACTCTGGGTCCTTCCAATTTGGACCGAATACTCGACCGCTTGTGCCAGATACATGGCACCCCTGAAAAGCCTGCTAACCACACCAACAGGGACTGTTGGGTATTCAAGCAGGCAGGCAAGTTAATTGCCGAAAACAATGACAAGGGGCTGCATAGCGATGACGAGGAAGAGACCCGACCACCGAACAATAGAGGACAGAAGGGTTTCCCCCCACAGGTGCGGACGGTGAACATGATATACGCAACGCACATACCCAAAAGGGAGCGGAAGCATGCACTCAGGGATGTATACATGATGGAGCCAGTTGCCCCGAAGTTCAATCCATGGTCCTCCTGCCCGATCACTTTTGACCGGAGGGACCACCCCACCAGCATCCGCCATGGCGGATTCGCCGCATTGGTTCTAGACCCAATCGTTGATGGATTTCACCTCACCAGAGTCCTGATGGACGGCGGCAGCAGCCTGAACCTGCTTTATCAAGACACAGCGCGCAAAATGGGCATAGACCCCTCAAGGGTTAAACCTACCAAGACGACCTTTAAAGGCGTCATACCAGGTGTAGAAGCCAATTGTACAGGCTCAGTTACACTAAAAGTGGTCTTCGGATCCCCGGATAACTTCCGAAGCGAGGAGTTAATCTTCGACATAGTCCCGTTCCGCAGCGGCTATCATGCCTTGCTCGGACGTACCGCGTTTGCAAAGTTCAACGTGGTGCCGCACTACGCATACCTCAAGATCAAGATGCCAGGCCCTCGAGGAGTCATCACGGTCAACGGAAACACTGAACATTCTCTCCGAACGGAGGAACATACAGCGGCTCTCGCGGCAGAAGTACAATGCAGCCTCTTAAGGCAATTCTCGAGTCCGGCCGTTAAGCGGCCGGACATAGCTAAGCGCGCCCGGAGTAACCTACAACAAGACCACCTGGCACGTTCCGAGCACGCATAGCAGTGTGGCCCCAACCCCAGCCCCTGTAAAACGCGTACACCATTACGCTCTGAAGATACCATGGGCATGGGGAGAGGGGCGCGACCACGATAGGCCCAGACTGCGGTTCAACCACACCAGGGGCTCTCAAGTGTGTCGTTCTTTTTTTTCTTTTTTTTACCCACAGGACTCCATTCGTCAGAGGCCCTGTCCGGCAATAGACCTGCCGAACTCACGATGCAACAGCCAGGGAAGCAGAAAGGCTACAGCGAATATCCAGGTGGTCTCCATTAAGAGCATTAAATCTGTTTTATGCACCATTACGCATCCTACCCCTGGAGGGGGACATGTTTAACAGTCCCATCCCTTGCTTATCGCACCATTTGTATCGTTCTGCACTTATAGCAGTTTTTCTTGAATAAGTAATGCAGCACCTTTTTGCTTCCAATTGCATTTCTCTTTTATACATATGTTCCTTTTTGACATTACGCATCCGTGCGTTTTGGTACGGCTAAATACACCAGGGGCTTATGTTTCCCGCATCATGGTGTGATAAGTCCGAACACTTTCACAAGTTCGGCACCCCGAACTTATAGCATTATATGCATCGGCTCCGAATCATGTCTTGGGTCAATAGTTGGGTTTGCCCGGCTCCCATGTTTTGGTACCTTACGTTCCGTTATATCGGCTAAGGTAGCACTAGGAGAACCACTGCGATTACGCCCCAGTTGAGCTGGGTTAACACCTCAATGGAGAAAGCTAAAACTGACTGTCATGATGAGGCGAGAGCCGGTCGCTGTTCGAGAGGTTTTTGCGAGTCCCTAAAGACTTATGCCGCTTAGAGCGAGGAGCCGGATCCTGTCCAGCCCAGGCGTGGATAGCGCCCCAAATTCGGCCTTCCGAAGACTAGGGGCTTCGCCGAAATTTAAAATTATAGAATTCTATGGCTAAGTGAGAGTGTTCAAGCATTATAAGTCCGGTTGCCTTGTTCGTTGTGTTGAGCGCCTCCCTAGATGGACCCAAATATGGGAACAAGAGCGCTCAAATTTATCCCGAACACCCTAGCACTCGTGGCGTGGGGGCTGAAGCCGACGACTTGCCATCTCTCAGATTTGATAACAGCCGCACAGATGGTAATATTTTAAATTAAGAAGCGTTGCTTAGCGCAAATGAACTAAGTTTTCAGCGCACAGTATAACAAAATGCGAGTCTACTCAAATATTACATCTTTGGAGCACTCACCCGCAATAGTGCGGGCGCCCTTCAGCACACTCTTATAATACATCTCGGGCGTGCGATGCTACTTGCCCTCTAGTGGCGGGTCCGTCACAAGCTTCTGGGCATCCATCTTGCCCCAATGCACCTTTGCGCGGGCAAGGGCCCGAAGGGGACCCTCAATACAGGCGGAGTGCTGGATGACTTCAAACCACGGGCACGCATCCACCAGCCGCCGCACCAGGCCGAAGTAGCTCCCAGGCATGGCCTCCTTAGGCCACAGCCGAACTATGAGGCCCTTCATGCCCTGTTCGGCTGCCTTGTGGAGCCCGACCAGCTGCTTCAGCTGGTCGCTCAGGGGCACCGGATGTCCGGCCTCAGCATACTGAGACCAGAAGACCTTCTCCGTCGAGCTCCCCTCCTCGGCCCGGTAGAATGCGGCAGCATCGGACACGCTGCGAGGAAGATCTGTGAACGCTCCTGGAGAGCTCCGAATTCGGGTAAGCAACAGGTAATTAACACTCACATGCTTACTTTGCATGAAAAATGCCTTACCCGCTGCTATTTTCTTCACCGCCTCAATCTCCTGGAGGGCCTTGTAGGCTTCGGCCTTAGCGGCTTTCGCACTCTCAAGAGCCGTTGCAAGCTCAGACTCTCGAGTCTTCGAGTCACGCTCCAGGCTCTCATGTTTCTGCACGAGATCCTGGAGCTCTTGATGTACCTCCGCCACCCGCACCTCCTGCTTCTCTCGCTCGGTGCGCTCCGTAGCCGCATTGCGTTCGGCCGCGGTCACCGCCTCTTTCAGGGTCGCCACCTCGTTAGTGGCCCCTGCAATACCCACGTTATCCTTGTCATTCTTTTTGCAACCAAAATCCTTTTCTGTAAGGTGCAATTTTAATAAGGTATTACTCACATTCCTTGTCCTCGAGCTGCTTCTTGGCACGGCCGAGCTCGTTCTCGGACCGCTCAAGGCCTTCTTTCAAAGTATTGACCTCTGCAGTCAGTGCGGCAGAGGTCAGCAGCGCAGCCTGCAATCCCATATTGACATATTTTTTATGACTCCTACGTATATCTTTTTTAGATCCTCAGTCCGGCTTTTCTTTCCGACCACCGAACCGAGCATCAGGGGCTACTGTCTATGCGGTACCATTTTATACATATTGAAATGCTTACCTCAAAGCCTGTTAGAAGGCTGCTGCAGGCTTCGGTCAGCCCGCTCTTGGCAAGCTGCACCTTCTGAATCACCGCACTCATAACAGTGTGGTGTTCCTCTTTGATGGAGGCGCTATTGAGCGCCTCCAGCAAGCTATCCGGCGCCTCCGGTTGGACGGAGGCTGCCGGTGCCATGGTCTTGCCCTTCTTACGAAGGGGCCGCCCGCCGGACTCCGGAGCCACTATGGGAGCAAAGTCCGGGAGGTTGTCCTGCGACACCCCCAGGGCCTCCTCCTCCTGGTGGGTCCCTTCTTGGGATCCCACCTCGGCATCGTCTGTGTCATGGGGGGTGGAGGCAGTCGGAAGAGAATCCATATCTGACGCACCTAAGGACCCGCTCGACGAAGTGGGAAGATCATCCTTAGGCGGACTACAGGGTTGTATGCGGCTTTAGAAAGACATTATGTGGCGGAAAATAAAAACCTTGAAGTTATTCGGGAGTCCGGATACTTACGATCTCGCCAGAGGCTTGGCCCTTGGAGGCCAGTCCTCGTCATCGTCACTGGCGTTGGCAGAGCAGTCCGGGGGAAGAGTTTTTCCACTTCTTGGACCCTTCGGCCTCCCTTGTTGGGGAGGCCTTCCTTTTCTTCCCTCCTCCCGCTGGGGGAGAGGCTTTCTTCTTCTCCTCCTCGCCTTGGTGGGAGGAGTCGGCCTTGGATTCATCATCCGATAGCACCTGAAAACGGGAACTCTTCCGAGTCCCCGTGTCCTTCTTCTTGGCCTTCTTCTCCGGCACCATGTGGGGTGCCGGAGCCAGCAGCCCCGTTAGGCGGGCGTCCGCTGGGTCCTCTGGCAATGGGGCCGGACAGATAGCCTGTGCGGCCTTCTTCAGCCAGTCCTATCAAAGGAAAGGGAGTTTAGATCCCGCATAGAGTCAAACTATGGAAAACAAGTGTCCCTTAAAGGACAAAATAACTTACCTCATCAGCTAGACGCTCCAAGATGAATCCGCGATCTTCGGTAGCGGATGTGGGAGCCTCGGCGCCCTTGAACAGCACCTTCCAGACATCTTCGTACATAGTGTCGAAGAGCCCATTCAAAGTCTGGTGCTGTGCCAGATCGAACTCCCACATGTTGAAGCCTCGTCGTTGGCACGGGAGAATCTGGCGGATGAGCATGACCTGGACTACGTTGACAAGCTTGAGCTTCTTGTCCACTAGCTTTTGGATACAAGCTTGGAGTCCGGTCAGCTCCTCCAAATCCCCCCATGTCCGGTCGCTCTCTTTCCAGGAGGTGAGCCGTGTGGGGATGCCAGATCTGAATTCGGGGACCGCTGCCCATTCGGGGTCACGCGGGTCGGTGATGTAGAACCACCCCGATTGCCACCCCTTGATGGTTTCCACGAAAGTGCCCTCGAGCCAAGTAACGTGGGACATCCTGCCCACCATGGCGCCTCCACACTCCGCTTGGCTGCCCTTCACAACCTTCGGCTTGACACTGAAGGTCTTGAGCCACAAGCCGAAGTGGGGCTGGATGCAGAGGAAGGCCTCGCACACGACGATAAACACCGAGATGTTGAGGATGAAATTCGGGGCCAGATCATGGAAATCCAGGCCGTAGTAGAACATGAGCCCCCGGATAAAGGGATGGAGTGGGAAGCCCAGTCCGCGGAGGAAATGGGGAAGGAATACTACCCTCTCATGGGGCTTGGGGGTGGGGATGAGCTCTCCCTCGTTGGGGAGCCGGTGCGCGATGTCGCTGGACAAGTATCCGGCGTTGCGCAGCTTCTGCATCTGCCCCTCCGTGACGGAGGAGGCCATCCACTTGCCTCCTGCTCCGGACATAGTTGGAGAAGGTTGAGGTGAGATGTGCGGGCTTGGGCGCTGGAGCTCGGGTTCGCAGAGATGGATAAGCCAAGGAGGAAGAAGGCGCAGGTAAAAAGGTTGGATCTTTATCCCCTTATATGGGCGGACGGAAACATGCATCCCCACCGGCATCTGAGAATTTTGGCTTCAGAGCCCTAGTATATAGCCTTGTAGGGGGTCAATAATACTCATATGAATAAGCAGAAAAGTTCTTGGTTCTATGAACATAGCGGTTTAATGAAACACGCTCACATTCATGGGTCTGAGTATGATTTTCCTGCAAAACATTGA
Organism: Triticum aestivum; assembly: GCF_018294505.1. Classification (NCBI taxonomy): domain Eukaryota; kingdom Viridiplantae; phylum Streptophyta; class Magnoliopsida; order Poales; family Poaceae; genus Triticum; species Triticum aestivum. The sequence goes on from NC_057804.1 coordinate 55,962,915, forward strand.
CGTTAGGGTGACTCAGATGAGTCCTTGGTCTGTATGAAGCTTTTGGAACATATGAAGCCTTTGGTAGGGGGTTTGTCTTCTTCACAGGTGGTTTCATGATGCCATCCACCGGAAGATTCTCAAGGCAACTCTTGGGTACCCATATCTTCTTCATAGGTGACCCATTCCTGCAGTTAGTACCAATATACCTGGCAAACACTTCGCCATTCTGATTCTTAAACAACTTACAGTTTGCATCAAAGGATTCATCAATGATAATTGGGTTAGCACAAGTGAGGGAGTCCTGGACTAGGGGGTGTCCGGATAGCCGAACTATCATCATCGGCCGGACTCCAAGACTATGAAGATACAAGATTGAAGACTTCGTCCCGTGTCCGGATGGGACTTTCCTTGGCGTGGAAGGCAAGCTTGGCGATACGGATATGTAGATTTCCTACCATTGTAACCGACTCTGTGTAACCCTAGCCCCCTCCGGTGTCTATATAAACCGGATGGCTTTAGTCCGTAGGACGAACAACAATCATACCATAGGCTAGCTTCTAGGGTTTGGCCTCCTTGATCTCGTGGTAGATCTACTCTTGTAACACACATCATTAATATTAATCAAGCAGGACGTAGGGTTTTACCTCCATCAAGAGGGCCCGAACCTGGGTAAAACATCGTGTCCCTTGTCTCCTGTTACCATCCGCCTAGACGCACAGTTTGGGGCCCCCTACCCAAGATCCGCCGGTTTTGACACCGACAACAAGTGAAGCCAGATAAGGTGGATGGATCCACAGGAGGTTCCTTTGCAGCAACCCAGGTGGTTTGGGGTACTGCTCAGGTTTCTAGTATGACCATCAACATTCATTTTTCTCTCGAACCCTACACCCTCTTTTCTAGGGTTTCGGTTTCAGAATCTGCTTTTTGAGGACATCACATAATGTTTGATGCCCTTTGAGGCTTTTGTACATCCCTGTCTCAAGCAGTGTCTTGAACCTGGCATTCTCATCAGCAATAATAGTGGTATCCTCAACAGAGGGGTTAGTTACCACATCAGCAGTTGAAGATATTGCAACAGGAGTAGCAGTAGAACATTCAGCAACAGAGGCAGCGTTATCACGCTCAATGCATTTTAGACATGGTGTTTCAAATCCTTCCTGAGCGGGACTGATCTGTTGAGCGCGAAGTGACTCATTCTCTTTGAAGATCTTCATGATCCGATCTCAATTTCTCAAGTTCCTGCTTCCTTTGAAGATAATCATAGGAGAGCTTTTCATGAGATGTTGAGAGCGTTTCATGACGACCTTAAAGTTCCTGGTACTTAACATGAAGATTTTTTATGTCTTCAATTAAGGACCGAGTCTTAGTCATTTCCATGTCCAATAGGTCATCGTTTTTGTCTAACAGTTTTTGAATATGTTCCATAGCTTTCTGTTGTTCAGTTGCAATTTTAGCAAGTTTTTTGTAGCTAGGTTTGGATTCACCATCAGAGTCATCTTCACTTGATGTTTGAAAGTAAGCATCGCAAGAGTTTACCTTGGCACCACGTGCCATGAAGTAATAGGTGGGAGCCGAGTCGTTCTCGTCATCAGCGTTGGTGACGGAGCCATTCTCTTCAGTGTTGAAGATGAACTTGGCGGTGTAGGCTGTAGCTAGAGCCAGACTTGCGACACCAGAGTCAAACTCCTCCTCAGACTCCACCACTGCCTCCTTAGAAGTAGACTCCTCCTCTGAATCCATTTCCTTGCCAACAAAAGCACGTGCCTTGCCTGATGAGCTCTTCTTGTGTGATGAAGACTTGGAGGAAGATTTGGAAGAAGACTTTGAGGATTTCTTCTTCTTCTTGTCATCAGAATCATATTCTTTGCTCTTCTTCTTCTTCTTCTTCTCATTGTCCCACTGTGGACATTCAGAGATGTAGTGGCCAGGTTTCTTGCACTTGTGACAGGTTCTTTTCTTGTTGTCATGGTTGGGAGCTTCATCATCCCTTGAGCTGGATCGTGAAGACTTTCTGAAGCTTTTCTTCCTAGTGAATTTCTGGAACTTCTTCACAAGCATAGCAAGCTCCTTTCCAATATCTTCAGGATCACCGGAACTGTAGTCAGATTCTTCTCCAGATGAGGAAGCAACAGCCTTTGCCTTCAAAGCGCGAGTTCGGCCATAGTTATCTCGTTTCTCAGATAGCTGGTACTCATGTGTGTTGAGCCTCTCAAGTATGTCAGACGGATCGAGTGTCTTGAAATTAGGGCGTTCTTGTATCATCAGGGCTAAGGTGTAAAATGATCTGTCAAGAGATCTCAACAGTGTCTTCATTATGTCATGCTTCATAATGTCAGTTGCACCGAGTGCACGAAGCTCATTTGTGATATCAGTTAGGCGATCAAACGTGAGCTGGACGTTCTCGTTGTCGTGTCTTTTGAAGCGGTTGAAGAGGTTGCAAAGAGTACTGATTCGTTGATCTCACTGAGTTGAGACGCCTTCATTGACCTTGGAGAGCCAGTCCCAGACTAGCTTCGACGTTTCTAGAGCGCTCACATGGCCATACTGCCCTTTGGTCAGATGACCACAGATGATGTTCTTGGCGGTAGAGTCTAGTTGAATGAAATTTTTCACATCAGCGGGGGTGACACCTTCACCAGTCTTGGGAACGCCATTCTTGACGACATACCACAGATCGACATCAATGGCTTCAAGATGCATGCGCATCATATTCTTCCAGTAGGGATATTCAGTGCCATCAAAGATGGGGCACGTAGCGGAGACCTTGATTATCCCTGCAATCGACAAAGCTAAGACTCCAGGTGGTTAAACCGAATCACACAGAACAAGGGAGTACCTTGCTCTGATACCAATTGAAAGGGCTAGTTATCGACTAGAGGGGGGGTGAATAGGCGATTTTTATGAAAGTCTTCAATACATGGAAGTTTTGAAGACCAACAGTAGAAACAACACTATTCGAATGCAGCGGAAGGTAGACTACACTAGACAAGCCATAGTCAAGTATTCAATGAAGTGAAAGCACGAAGACTATTAGCAGCTAGGTAGTAAGGATCAGAAAGGAAGATAGTGCGAAGCCAATCAGGATAAGTAGTCACACAGTGAAGTCAAACAGATAATTGCAAGCAGGCAATGACTTCACGAAGACAAATGGTAAGTAAAGAAAAGAGAGAGATAGAACGAGTGACTTCAGAAGGACAGTGGTTTGTTCGACCAGTTCCAGTTGCTGTGACAACTGTACGTCTGGTTAGGGAGGCTGAGATTTAACTCAGAAGACCGCGTCTTCACCTTATTCCCCTTGAGCTAAGGACACCTAGTCCCCGCCCAATCACTCTGGTAAGTCTTCAAGGTAGACTTCCAAACCTTCACAGTCTTCGTTCACCGACAATCCATAATGACTCTTGGATGCTCAGAACGTGACGCCTAACCGGCTGGAGGATCCACAGTCCTCAAGTGAAATAAGACTTCAGATCACGCCGACAGAAAGACTTCAGTGATGCCAAACACTCTTTGGGCTCTGGGTGGTTTGGGCTTTGTCCTCGCAAGGATTCTCTCTCTCAAAGGCTTTGGAGGTGGGTTGCTCTCAAATGACAAAAGTTGTATCTAACTCTGAGCAGCCACCAATTTATGGTGTAGGGGGTGGGCTATTTATAGCCACAGGGCAACCCGACCTGATTTGTCCGAAATGACCCTGAATCACTAAGGAACTGACACGTGTCGCAACTGTCAGATTTCAAACACACGCGGCAGCTTGACTTGGGCTACAAGTAAAGCTGACTTATCCGACTCTGGATAAGATTTGCTCTCATTGTCTTCGCTCGAAGAGATAGGATTTGGTTGAGCATCACTTTAGTCAATCTGACTTTGTTCACTTGGATCCCACTTAACAGTGCGGTGGTTCCTATGACTCAACAAAGAAGAAAAGGAAACAACAAAACAACTAAGTCTTCATGCTCCATAGTCTTCACTCAATGTCTTCTCGTGTCATAGTCTTCAATGTGAATATCTTCATGGACCACCATTGTCTTCAATGTCTTCACACACTTTTAGGGGTCATCTCTGGTAGGTAAACCGAATCAAAGAGGGACTACTACCTGTGTTATCCTGCAATTCTCACAAACACATTAGTCCCTCAACCAGGTTTGTCGTCAATACTCCAAAACCAACTAGGGGTGGCACTAGAAGCACTTACAGATGATATGTTCGTCGAAATCAATTTCATTTTTGATCAGTTTTAAATGGTTTAGTGACGACAATTCTCGATCAGATGGCAAACATACTCTTATTGGATTCACCGGTCGGTTCCGGTTTTTCGTTCGCTCGTGATCCCAAAGGCTACTATGTTGGGGACCACTCGTCATCTTCACAGGTCCAAACATTTCTAAATAAGGTGATGAGTGGCACCACTGATGTCGTACCATCATACTATTTTGCACGGAGAACTTCCAAGCATTGATTATTGGCCACTCTATGCATGGTTATGTACTGTGGTTCACGGATCATCCGCAGTACCTTTCAAATCCTTTATACATTGGTGGAGATTCATATGCTGGAAAGGTGATTCCACTTATTGCACAAGGCATTTCATAAGGTAATTATTAGCTCTTTACATCATTGCACATCTATGCGCATTCCTGAATGTATTATGACAAGCGGTTCGAAAGGAACTACAAAATCATATGTTTTTGTACAAAATTTTGAGTCATTAAGATCTGGGTTTGATTCTAAAGATGGAGCTCACATTACTAACTTTATGTGAAAAACATCAAAAATATGCTCCACATTATAACCCTCCTCTAGTTTCCATTGGTGTTGCTTACGTGGAAGCCACATCTTGATCGTCACAATATCTTCCCTTTCCATTTGTTTTTATAAAGAAAACTCGTATAATTGAAACTTTTGGAAAATATTGCATATGATCTATACGTTTTAATTTATAAAAGGGAAAAATAATTCACTGGGCCAATGGTTCAATTCATTTTCACAAATAGTTGATGAGAAAACTATATTAAAATGGCACCCCAAGTTTTGACCAAAATTTCAAGCCATTCTGAATACTACAAAAAAACATATTTTATTCTATAAGCCAATTACTAAAATTTAAGCTCAGTTAGACAAACTATTATACAAGATGATATTGTTCAAGATGTATACCTCAAAGTTTGGAGGAAATCCCAAACAATTGAGAAAATAAAAAATGATAAAAACTCGGTTGTTTGAATTTGAAACTGTTTGCACATTTTTAGGATAAAGTAGATGTGTATGTTGCTGCCCACACCCAAGGTGTTTGGGAACACCACGCTCGTCGTCTCCGAGCGCCACACCTGGACCTACTCTGCCAAGAACGTCACGCAGCTCCTCCAGGACATCGTGTTCGCCGACGGGGTGGAGCCATACCGGGCGCGGATACGGCCGCTCGGTGAGGTCCTACCTGAGCCAGGCGTGCCGGTGACATGCCTCGTGGGCACCGGCGTCGACATGGTGGAGAGCCTCGTGTTCGGGGACGAGGGGTTCGACGCGGAGCCGTCAATGTGGTGTACGGTGATGGCGACGGGACGGTGAACCTCGCCAGCCTCATGGGACCGATCAAGGCTTGGTCCGACTCGCCGTCGCAGGTCCTCGAGGTGGTGGAGCTGCCCAAGGTGTCGCACATGGGCATCTTCAAGGACAAGAGTGCCCTCGATCAGATCCTCAGGATTCTTGATTCCATCAACCTAAATGCCACGACCACAACCTATCAGTCTTATAAATAGGTTTGCAATAGGTTTTGTGGAGTTTTTTCCTTCAAATGCTATTGAGATTTGCTAGCTAGTGGCACTTGCCACATGGGAGTAGAGATCAACCATATTCTTATTGACTTCAACAAGGGTTCAACAAAGAGGCATCTAGTGTTGAGTAAAGTTAATTTGAAACTATTTGCACACTTTTTAGGATAAAGTAAATTTTATGTTGTTGCCTCGAATTCTAACATGAACAAAGAGGAGAGAGAGCATATGACATGGTGATGATGTCTTGGCCACCACATAGGAAAAAACTGGTACAACCTGGAGGAGGGTTGCAATCACAACATTTGTAAAGAGTTGGTGTGTCCGAGGAGAGTAATTTGGAAATCAACAATAGTTGAGAATGTAATGTGGACTATACTTACCTATTGATTTCAATATCCTCCAAAAATTGGCATGGGCCAGCAACCTGTCATCAATCTCAAGGCAAGTTATTAGCTATCCTTTGAGAATTAAATATTGAAAATGGCAAAAGAATGGAAAAGAGTTCGAGACCATATTTTTTATTCCTTTTCCATGTCAATACAATTGTTTTTAGGGATATATGGTTGGAAACCCTATAACAGATCCGAAATTTGATGAAAATGACAAAATTCCAAGTGCTCATGGCTTTGGGATAATATCTGATCAAATTTATGAGGTGATGCCACATTTGAACGCGCGCCCTGCCTTTTTAGCATGGCCATCCTGGCGAGCACGCTAGAGAACGCTAGGTACGAGGAGGGCCGCGACCTCTTCGGCGCTGTAACGCCCCAGACACACCCGCTGGTGGTCGTTACTCCTGGCGGGATCTAGACTGGCCCCACGGATCAATACTAGTCTTTTATGCGCACTTTGTCCTCACTCATGCGCACCCGGGAGCAACTTTCTGATCGGTCACCCATCCTGAAATTACTCCAAGCCGAGCACGCTTAACTTTGGAGTTCTTTCCGAATGGGCTCCCGGAAAATGATGAATTCCTTATTGATATGAGTAGTCTATCATCCCTAATAAGCTAGGCTATCACATACACCCCCACTCAGAGGAACCAACGTCCTCGTCGGGCCACAAGAACGTTCCCTCTTTGCACAAACGTCTGTGCTTCCAGTCCGACACATGTGCCATGCCATGTGCCACGACGAGTCACAAACGTCATGCACAACATGACCGCGCACCTGTCCGCCAGCATCCGTTTAACCGCGAGGGTCGGCTCTGATACCAACTTGTAATGCCCCGGACACACCCGCCGGTGGTCGTTACTCCTGGCGGGATCTAGACTGGCCCCACAGATCAATACTAGTCTTTTCTGCGCACTTTGTCCTCACTCATGCATATCCGGGAGCAACTTCCCGACCGGTCACCCATCCTGAAATTACTCCAAGCTGAGCACACTTAACTTTGGAGTTCTTTCTGAATGGGCTCCCGAAAAAGAAGGAATTGCTTATTGATATGAGTAGTCTATCATCCCTAATAAGCCAGCTATCACAGGCGCGCCCTACGACTTCCGCTAGAGGCTGGCCGCGCCGGGCCACCCCTCGCAGGTGGGCAGCACGTACCTGGAGTGCCTCAGGCTGCTCGTGGAGTCTGCGTGCGCGGTCAACGGCGGCAGGTCGGCGATCCTCATGGCGCACAGCCTCGATGGGATGTACGTGCTGCAGTTCCTGGCCCATGCCCCGCCCACCTAGCGCGCGGCGCACGTGAAGCGGCTAGTGACGCTATCCGCGTCATGGGGCGGCTCCGTGCACGAGATGCTCACCTTCGCCTCCGGCAACACCCTTGACGTGCCCTTCGTCGACCCCTCCCTCATTGCTACGTCTTGAGCTTGCGTTGGTTTTCCTCGAAGAGGAGAGGGTGATGCAGCAATAGTAGCGTAAGTATTTCCCTCAGTTTTTGAGAACCAATGTATCAATCCAATAGGAGGCTCCTCAACAAGTCCCACGAACCTACACAAACAAACAAAGAACTCGCAACCAACACGACAAAGGGGTTGTCAATCCCTTCACGGCCACTTGCGTAAGTGAGATCTGATAGAGATAGTATGATAAGATAAATATATTTTTGGTATTTTATAATATAGATGCAGAAAATAAAGATGCAAATAAAAGTAGATTGAAAGCAAATATGATAAGAGATAGACCCGGGGGCCATAGGTTTCACTAGTGGCTTCTCTCGAGAGCATAAGTATTACGGTGGGCGAACAAATTACTGTCGAGCAATTGATAGAAAAGCGAATAATTATGACATTATCTAGGCATGATCATGTATATAGGCATCACGTACATAACAAGTAGACCGACTCCTGCCTGCATCTACTACTATTACTCCACACATCGACCGCTATCCAGCATGCATCTAGAGTATTAAGTTCATAAGAACAGAGTAACGCATTAAGCAAGATGACATGATGTAGAGGGATAAACTCAAGCAATATGATATAAACCCCATCTTGTTATCCTCGATGGCAATAATACAATACGTGTCTTGCAACCCTTTCTGTCACTGGGTAAGAACACCGCAAGATTGAACCCAAAGCTAAGCACTTCTCCCATGGCAAGAAAGATCAATCTAGTAGGCCAAACCAAACAAATAATTCGAAGAGACTTGCAAAGATAACTCAATCATATAAAATAATTCAGAGAAGATTCAATTATTATCCATAGATAAATCTGATCATATACTCACAATTCATTGGATCTCGACAAACGCACCGCAAAAAGAGATTACATCGAATAGATCTCCACAAGAGAGGGGGAGATCATTGTATTGAGATCCAAAAAGAGAGAAGAAGCAATCTAGCTAATAACTATGGACCCATAGGTCTGTGATAAACTACTCACAACTCATCGGAGAGGTGAGGGTGTTGATGTAGAAGCCCTCCGTGGTCGATTCCCCCTCCGGCAGAGTGCCGGCGAAGGCTCCAAGATGGGATCTCGCGGATACAGAAGGTTACGGCGGTGGAAATTGTGTTTCGTGGTGCCCCTAGATGTTTTCGGGGTACGTAGGCTTATATAGGAGGAAGGAGTACGTCGGTGGCCGCCCGAGGGGCCCACGAGACAGGGGGCCACGCCCTATAGGGGGGCGCGCCCTCCTATCTCGCGGAGGCCTCGGCTGTTTCTTGACTTGCACTCCAAGTCCTCTGGATCACGTTCGTTCCAAAAATCACGCTCCCGAAGGTTTCATTCCGTTTGGACTCCGTTTGATATTCCTTTTCTTCGAAATACTGAAATAGGCAAAAAAACAGCAATACGGGCTGGGCCTCCGGTTAGTAGGTTAGTCCCAAAAATTATATAAATGTGTAAAATAAAGCCCATAAACATCCAAAAGGGGTAATATAATAGCATGGAACAATCAAAAATTATAGATACGTTGGAGACGTATCAAGCATCCCCAAGCTTAATTCCTACTCGTCCTCGAGTAGGTAAATGATAAAAAAGAAATTTTTGATGTGGAATGCTACCTAGCATAATTCTGAATGTAATTTTCTTTAAAGTGGCATGAATGTTCAGATCCAAATGATTCAAGATAAAAGCTTATAAAACATAAAAATAATAATGCTTCAAAGCATACTAACAAATAATCATGTCCTATCAAAATAGATAGCCAAAGAAAGCTTATCCCTACAAAATCATATAGTTAGGCCATGCTTCATTTTCATTACACAAAATGCTCCCATCATGTACAACCCGATGACGAGCCGATCAATTGGTTCATACTTTTTAACGCGCTTCAGCTTTTTCAACTCTTACGCAATACATGCGCGCAAGCCATGGACATAGCACTATGGTGGTAAATGGTGGTGGTTGTAAGGATAAAAAGTGGGAGAAGATAGTCTCACATCAACTAGGCGTATCAACGGGCTAAGGAGATGCCCATCAATAGATATCAATGTGAGTGAGTAGGGATTGCCATGCAACGGATGCACTAGAGCTATAAATATATGAAAGCTCAACAAAAGAAACTAAGTGGGTGTGCATCCAACTTGCTTGCTCACGAATACCTAGGGCACTTTGAGGAAGCCCATCATTGGAATATACACACCAAGTTCTATAATGAAAAATTCCCACTAGTATATGTAAGTGACAACATATGAGACTCTTTGAAGATCATGGTGCTATTTTGAAGCACAAGTGTGGGAAAGAGATAGTAGCAATTGTCCCTTCTCTCTTTTTCTCTCATTCTATTTCCTCTTTTTTTTCCTTTTTTTCCTTTTTTTCTTTTTGGTGGGCTTCTTTGGCCTCTTTTATTTTATAAAGTCCGAAGTCTCATCCCGACTTGTGGGGAATCATCGTCTTCATCATCCTTTCCTCACTAGGACAATGCTCTAATAATGAAGACCATCACACTTTTATGGATTTACAACTCAAGAATTACAACTCAAAGCTAGAACAAGATATGACTCTATGTGAATGCCTCCGGCGGTGTACCGGGATATGCAATGAATCAAGAGCGACATGTATGAAATTTATGAAGGTGGCTTTGCCACAAATACGATGTCAACTACATGATCATGCAAAGAGCAATATGACAATGATGAAATGTGTCATAATAAACTGAACGGTGGAAAGTTGCATGGCAATATATCTCGGAATGGCTATGGAAATGCCATAATAGGTAGGTATGGTGGCTGTTTTGAGGAAGGTAAATAATGGGTTCAATACCGGCGAGAGTTGCGCGGTAATAAGAAAAGCTAGCAAAGTGGAAGGATGAGTGTGCGTATATCCATGGACTCACATTAGTCATAAAGAACTCATATACTTATTGCAAAAGTCTACTTAGCCCTCGAAGCAAAGTACTACTACGCATGCCCCAAGAGGGATAGATTGGTAGGAAAAAAAATTCCATCGCTCGTCCCCGGCTGCCACTCATAAGGAAGACACTCAAAAGAGCACCTCATGCAACAAATTTGTCACATAACTTTTACCATACGTGCATGCTACGGGACTTGCCAACTTCAACAAAAGTATTTCTCAATTTCATAATTATCCACTAGCATGACCCTAACATTACTACCTTTATATCTCAAAACAATTATCAAGCAACAAATTGATCGTAGCATCCAATTCAATTTCTATGATAGTTTTTATTATACCCAACTTGGATGCTCATCATTCTAGGACCAAATTTGTAACCAAAGAAAATACCATGCTGTTCTAAAAGACTATCCAAATAATATAAGTGAAGCATGAGATACTAGCAATTTCTCCAAAATTAAGACACCACTGTGCTCTAAAAGATATAAGTGAAGTACTAGAGCAAAAACTATCAAGCTCAAAAGATATAAGTGAAGCACATAGAGTATTCTAGCAAATTCTAATCAAATAGGCTTCTCCAAAAAGGTGCGTACATCAAGGATGATTGTGGTAAACTAAAAAGCAAAGACTAACATAATACACGATGCTCCAAGCAAAACACATATCATGTGGTGAATAAAAATATAGCTCCAAGTAAAGTTACAAATGAACGAAGACGAAAGAGGGGATGCCTTCCCGGGGCATCCCGAAGCTTAGGCTTTTGTCTATCCTTGAATATCTTGGGGTTCCTTGGGCATCCCCAAGCTTAGGCTCTTGGCACCCTTTATTCCATAGTCCATAAAAGCTTTACCCAAAACTTGAAAACTTCACAACACAAAACTCAACAGGAAATCTTATAAGCTCCGTTAGTGAAAGAAAACAAAACCACCACATAAGGTACTGTAATGAACTAATTATTTATTTATTTTGGTGTTAAACCTACTGTATTCCAACTTCTCTATGGTTTATAAACTATTTTACTAGCCATAGATGCATCAAAATAAGCAAACAACACACGAAAAACAGAATCTGTCAAAAACAGAACAGTCTGTAGCAATCTATAACTAACGCAAACTTATGGAACTCTAAAAATACTACCAAAATAGGAAGCACTGGAAAATTTGTTTATTGATCAGAAGCAAAAAGAATCAATGCAAAATCTCGTTTCTGTGATTTATTGAATTGTTTTTCGTGAGCGCAAAGTTTCTGTTTTTCAGCAGAATCAAATCAACTATCATCATAGTTTATCCTATAGGTTCTACTTGGCACAAACACTAATTAAAAGCTAAAAACACATCTAAACAGAAAGTAGAAACAAAATTTAACACTAAACAGGAACAAAAACAAATAACATAAAGAAAATTGGGTTGCCTCCCAACTAGCGCTGTCGTTTAACGCCCCTAGCTAGGCATAAAAGCGAAGATAGATCTAAGTAGTGTCATCTTTGGCACGTGGCTCATAAGTAGCCCGCATGATAGATTCATAAGGTAATTTGACTTTCTTTCTTGGAAAGTGCTCCATGCATTTATTTAATGGAAATTGGAATCTAATATTCCATTCCTTCATATCAATAATCGCGCCAATCGTTCTAAGGAAAGGTCTACCAAGAATAATAGGGCAAGAAAGATTGCAATCTACATCAAGAACGATAAAATCAACGGGCACCAAATTTCTATTTGCAACAATAAGAAAATCACTGATCCTCCCCATTGGCTTTTTAATGGTGGAATCCTCAAGGTGCAAATTTAACGAGCAATCATCAAGATCATGGAAACCTAGAACATCACATAAAGTTTTCGGAATCGTGGAAACACTAGCACCCCAACCACACAAAGCAAAACACTCATAATCTTTAATTTTAATATTTATAGTAGGTTCCCACTCATCACTAAGTTTTCTAGGTATAGAAACTTCCAAATTAAGTTTTTCATCAAAAGATTGCATCAAGGCATCAACAATATGTTTGGTAAAAGCTTTGTTTTGACTATAAGCATGTGGAGAATTAACAACGGATTGCAACAAGGAAATACAACCTTCTAAAGAACAATTATCATAATCAAATTCCTTGAAATCTAAGATAGTGGGTTCAATGCTATTTAAAGTTGTGACTTCTCCAATCTTACTTTTACCAAAATTAGCATCAAGATCTAAAAACTTCGAATTCTTAGGATGCCTTCTAGGCAAAGTTGATTCATCATCAGTCCCATAATCATCAAAATTCATATTGCAAAACATAGATCTAATAGGAGATGCATCAATAACTTTAAGATCTTCATCATTATTTTCATGGAAACTAGAAGAACATGCTTTTATAAAGCTATCTTTCTTAGCACGCAATCTAGCGGTTCTTTCCTTTCACTCTTCAATGGAAATTCTCATTGCTTTGAGAGACTCATTGATATCATGCTTAGGAGGAGAAGATCTAATTTTAAGAGAATCAACATCAAGCAAAAGTCTATCAACGTTCCTAGCCAAATCATCAACTTTGAGCAATTTTTCTTCAAGCAAAGAATTAAAATTCTTTTGACAAATCATAAATTCTTTCACACTATTCTCAATATCAGAGGGAATATTATTGAAATTACCATAAGAATTATTGTAGGAATTTCCATAATTATTAGAGGAATTACTAGGGAACGGTCTAGCATTAAAGTTTCCTCTATAAGCATTGTTTCCAAAATTATTTCACATCCATAGATTCATTATTATTCTCAATCAAGGAAGACAAAGGCATATCATTGGGATCAAGAGGAGTGTTTTTAGTAGCAAAAAATTTCATAAGTTCATCCATCTTTCCACTCAAAACATTGATTTCTTCTATAGCATGCACTTTTTTACTAGAAGATCTTTCGGTGTGCCATTGAGAATAATTAGACATAATATTATCAAGAAGTTTTGTAGCATATCCTAACGTGATTTCCATAAACGTGCCTCCCGCGGCCGAATCTAAAAGATTTCTAGAAGCAAAGTTCAAACCGGCATAAATTTTTTGTATGATCATCCATAAATTCAAACCATGAGTAGGGCAATATCGAAACATCAATTTCATTCTTTCCCATGATTGGGCAACATGCTCATGATAAAGTTGTTTAAAATTCATAATATCGTTCCTAAGAGTGATGATCTTAGCGGGAGGAAAATACTTATAGATAAAAGCATCTTTGCACTTGTTCCAAGAATCAATACTATTTTTAGGCAAAGACAAAAACCAAACTTTAGCATGATCTCTAAGTGAAAACGGAAATAACTTCAATTTGACAATATTGTTATCCGTATCTTTCTTCTTTTGCATATCACACAAATCAACAAAGTTGTTTAGATGAGTAGCGACATCTTCACTAGGAAGGTCGGCGAATTGATCTTTCATAACAAGATTCAGCAAAGCAGCATTGATTTCACAAGACTCAACATCATTAAGAGGAGCAATTGGAGTACTAAGGAAATCATTATTATTGGTGATCGAGAAATCACACAATTTGGTATTATCTTGTGCCATGGTAACAAGTAATCCAACAGAGAAAATGGCAAACGGAAAAGAGAGGAGGAGATTGGGAAAGAGAGGGTGAATAAAACGGCAAGGGTGAAGTAGGGGAGAGGAAAACGAGAGGCAAATGGCAAATAATGTAAATGCGAGGGAGATGAGTTTGTGATGGGTACTTGGTATGTCTTGACTTGAGCGAAGACCTCCCCGGCAACGGCGCCAGAAATCCTTCTTGCTACGTCTTGAGCTTGCGTTGGTTTTCCTCGGAGAGGAGAGGGTGATACAGCAATAGTAGCATAAGTATTTCCCTCAGTTTTTGAGAACCAAGGTATCAATCCAGTAGGAGGCTCCTCAATAAGTCCCACGAACCTACACAAACAAACAAAGAACTCGTAACCAACGCGACAAAGGGGTTGTCAATCCCTTCACGGCCACTTGCGAAAGTGAGATCTGATAGAGATAGTATGATAAGATAAATATATTTTTGGTATTTTATAATATAGATGCAAAAAATAAAGATGCAAATAAAAGTAGATTGAAAGCAAATATGATAAGAGATAGACCCGGGGGCCATAGATTTCACTAGTGGCTTCTCTTGAGAGCATAAGTATTACGGTGGGTGAACAAATTACTGTCGAGCAATTGATAGAAAAGCGAATAATTATGACGTTATCTAGGCATGATCATGTATATAGGCATCACGTCCATAACAAGTAGACCGGCTCCTGCCTGCATCTACTACTATTACTCCACACATCGACCGCTATCCAGCATGCATCTAGAGTATTAAGTTCATAGGAACAGAGTAACGCATTAAGTAAGATGACATGATGTAGAGGGATAAACTCAAGGAATATTATATAAACCCCATCTTGTTATCCTCGATGGTAACAATACAATACGTGTCTTGCAACCCTTTCTGTCACTGGGTAAGAACACTGCAAGATTGAACCCAAAGCTAAGCACTTCTCCCATGGCAAGAAAGATCAATCTAGTAGGCCAAACCAAACAGATAATTCGAAGAGACTTGCAAACATAACTCAATCATATAAAATAATTCAGAGAAGATTCAATTATTATCCATAGATAAATCTGATCATAAACTCACAATTCATCGGATCTCGACAAACACACCGCAAAAAGAGATTACATCGAATAGATCTCCACAAGAGAGGGGGAGATCATTGTATTGAGATCCAAAAAGAGAGAAGAAGCCATCTAGATAATAACTATGGACCCGTAGGTCTGTGATAAACTACTCACAACTCATCGGAGAGGCTAGGGTGTTGATGTAGAAGCCCTCCGTGGTCGATTCCCCCTCCAGCAGAGTGTCGGCGAAGGCTCCAAGATGGGATCTCGCGGATACAGAAGGTTACGGCGGTGGAAATTGTGTTTCGTGGTGCCCCTGGATGTTTTCGGGGTACATGGGCTTATATAGGAGGAAGAAGTATGTCGGTGGCCGCCCGAGGGGCCCACGAGACAGGGGGCGCGCCCTATAGGGGGGGCGCCCTCCTATCTCATGGAGGCCTCGGCTATTTATTGACTGCACTCCAAGTCCTCTGGATCATGTTCGTTCCAAAAATCATGCTCTCGAAGGTTTCATTCCGTTTGGACTCCGTTTGATATTCCTTTTCTTCGAAATACTGAAATAGGCAAAAAAAAACAGCAATACGGGTTGGGCCTCCGGTTAGTAGGTTAGTCCCAAAAATGATATAAATGTGTAAAATAAAGCCCATAAACATCCAAAAGGCATAATATAATAGCATGGAACAATCAAAAATTATAGATATGTTGGAGACGTATCACTCATCCGCAACGAGCAGCGCTGCTCCGAGAGCAACCTCTGGCTGCTGCCCGCGCCCAAGGTCTTCGGAAACACCACACTCATCGTGTTCCTACAACACAACCGCACCTACTCTGCCAAGAATGTCACACTGTTCCTCTAGGACATCGGGCTCGCCGACGGGGTGGAGCCGTACAGGGCGCGGATACGGCCGCTCGGCGAGGTCCTTCCTGAGTCGGGCATGCCGGTGACATGCCTCGTGGGCACCAGCATGGGCACGATGGAGAGCCTCGTGTTCGGGGACGAGGGGTTCGACGCGGGGCCCATCAATGTGGTGTACGGTGACGGCGACGGGACGGTGAACCTCGCCAGCCTCATGGGACCGATCAAGGCTTGGTCCGACTCGCCATCGCGGGTCCTCGAGGTGGTGGAGCTGCCCAAGGTGTCGCGCATGGGCATCCTCAAGGACAAGAGTGCCCTCGACCAGATCCTCGGGATTCTTGATTCCATCAACCTAAATGCCATCACCACAACCTATCAATCTTATAAATAGGTTTGCAATAGGTTTTTCGGAGTTTTTTCCCTGGGAAAATGAGGAAAATGCTGTTGAGATTTGCTAGCTAGTGGCACTTGCCAGATGGGAGTAGAGATCAACCATATTCTTATTGACTTCAACAAGGGTTCAACAAAGAGGCATCTAGTGTTGAGTAAAGTAAATTTGAAACTATTTGCACACTTTTTAGGATAAAGTAAATTTTATGTTGTTGCCTCTAATTCTAACACGAACAAAGAGGAGAGAGAGAGAGAGCATATGACATGGTGATGATGTCTTGGCCACCACATAGGAAAAAACCGGTACAACCTGGAGGAGGGTTGCAATCACAACATTTGTAAAGAGTTGGTGTATGAACCGAGGAGAGTAATTTGGAAATCAACAAGAGTTGAGGATGTAATGTGGACTATACTAACCTATTGATTCTAATATCCTCCAGGAATTGACATCGGCCAGCAGCCTGTCATCAATCTCAAGGCAAGTTATTAGCTATCCTTTGAGAATTAAATATTGAAAATGGCAAAAGAATGGAAAAGAGTTCGAGACCATATTTTTTATTCCTTTTCCATGTCAATACAATTGTTTTTAGGGATATATGGTTGGAAACCCTATAACAGATCTGAAATTTGATGAAAATTACAAAATTCCAAGTGCTCATAGCTTTGGGATAATATCTGATCAAATTTATGAGGTGACGCCACATTTGAACGCGGGCCCTGCCCTTTTTAGCATGGACGTCCTGGCGAGCACGCTAGAGAAGGCCAGGTATGAGGAGGGCCACGACCTCTTCGACGCGCCCTACGACTTCCGCTACGGGCTGGCCGCGCCGGGCCACCCCTCGCTGGTGGGCAGCGCGTACCTGGAGAGCCTCAGGCTGCTGATGGAGTCTGTGGGCGCGGCGGCCAATGGCGGCACGCTGGCGATCCTCATGGCGCACAGCCTCGGCGGGCCATACGCGCTGCAATTCCTGGCCTGCGCCACACCCGCCTGGCGTGCGGCGCACGTGAAGCGGCTGGTGACACTGTCCACGCTGTGGGGCGGGTCGGTGCAGGAGATGCTCACCTTCACCTTCGGCAACACCCTCGGCGTGCCCTTCGTTGACCCCACCCTCATCGGCGACGAGCAACGCATCTCTGAGAACATTGCACATCTATGCACATTCCTGCCATGGGCGCCGCCACCATCGGCGACAACATTTGTAAAGAGTTGGTGTATGAACCGAGGAGAGTAATTTGGAAATCAACAAGAGTTGAGGATGTAATGTGGACTATACTTACCTATTGATTCTAATATCCTCCAGGAATTGACATGGGCCAGCAACCTGTCATCAATCTCAAGGCAAGTTATTAGCTATCCTTTGAAAATTAAATATTGAAAATGGCAAGAGAATGGAAAAGAGTTTGAGACCATATTTTTTATTCCTTTTCCATGTCAATACAATTGTTTTTAGGGATATATGGTTGGCAACCCTATAATAGATCCAAAATTTGATGAAAATTACAAAATTCCAAGTGCTCATGGCTTTGGGATAATATCTAATCAAATTTATGAGGTGATGCCACATTTGAACGCTATAACATCTGGAATTCTTTTCTAAATTGCAGACATATGGTTACTAGTTGGCTTACTTTTGGACCACGCAAGCTTCTTGAAGCGCAAAAGTGAAAAGATAAAAATAAATAACATCAGAGTGAAAAGATGTGAAAACGACAAAAAAGCAAAAAAAAAGTGGTTTATCACATCATGTAGAGTGAGCGAGACACTTCAGCGTCTTGGTTTTGTTACTCACAAGGCCAAAAAATTTGTTTCATTACAATCAAGGCCAAAATTTTGAGGCGAAAGACCCAAAAGTTTTGGTTTTGTTACAAACAAGGCCAAAATTTTGACAAGTCGTGCGGATTTTCGCTAGAAATTTCAGCAGCATAACGCGTTAGCGGAGAATCAAAATCACCGCGTAGTTCCTTGCAAAATTCATTCATGCACTCCCAAGTCAAGTCATTACACGGGACTGGATGAAACGTTCCATATCATCATCCAACCAAATCGTTTCCTCAACAAAAGCCAAACACAGCTAACAAGCTAACCCAACACCCCTGCAAACTAAAACAAGCTTCTACCTCCCTTGTTGGTTGTTCTTCAGGTTGAATGAATCGTCACACCAAGACCAAGATAGACCTTCCTTGTGTTTAATAGAAAAGCATGGCCAATCTTCATACCTCGTGTAGCCTCGCCCGGAGATCAGAATTTTGGGTGGCGACAAAGCAGTGCTCCCAGGATTTTTATCTTATCCGTAGCCTCCCGTAGCCACTGCATCGACCACTTTGTCATCGTCGCAACTGAACACACAAATAAAATTCCAGATAAAAAACAATCCGAGCTTCTTCTCCATGTAACGATAACGTAAAACTATCATCACTGAATGTAGTATTAGTATGAATACACTCAACACACAATAGAAGTCCATTGAACAATCAGTGATTCAAACTCGTGTAAAACTATAGTAAAGCTACCATTCATGGATGACTAAACATGGTAGTAGTACTTCATACAATCAAACCGACAAAATAGCAAGCGCTAGGCTCTACTACCTCCTTTCGAAAATGACTTGTCGCTCAAACGGATGTATCTAGTGCTAGATACATCCATTCGAGCGACAAGTGATTCCGGGCGGAGTGAGTATGATTTAGGAATAGACACGATCTCTATGGTGCGAATCCATGCTAAACAAGGCAAAAAATAATACAAATTCAGTTTCACAAAAGTATCAACTCTGAACCTTTGATACATCATGGCATGTGATCTATATCTTCAGGAAAGGGGCAAATTTTAGTACACCAAACGCCCTGTATCTCAACAGCCAGTGCATTTTCTTTGTGCGCAAAGTAACTTTGGTGGGAACTTAACTAACCTTGTAAGCACCAGTTAAAGCATGGAACCAATGCATGTCACCCTAATTAAATTAACTATGTAAACAGTAGGGGAACTCA
Organism: Triticum aestivum; assembly: GCF_018294505.1. Classification (NCBI taxonomy): domain Eukaryota; kingdom Viridiplantae; phylum Streptophyta; class Magnoliopsida; order Poales; family Poaceae; genus Triticum; species Triticum aestivum. Next base: position 55,982,250 of record NC_057804.1, read on the forward strand.
TAGCTGTTAGACTATCATGGCCAAAAGATTGACAGCCACCATCACAAGCTACCAACCACGGTTCGATGGCTGGCAAGAAGAGGGGTCATAGCTCCAAGGCTATGTCCCAGAGCAAGTGGAACAAAGGCGAGGAGCTAGGAAAACTGGGAACTTACCAGCCGAGGCCGTAAAGCAACGCCGCTAAGGCGTCATAGTAGAGGCGACGTGCACCAAACCAAGCCTTCAACCTTGCACGCATGGGCGCCCAACAACCGTCGCCGGAGACCACGAGGGCGACCACCAAGTCGCACCGATGAGATCCATAGGTCTGCATGCATGTCAAGGGTGAATGCCAGGACCAACATGTTCAATACATCAAGATTAGTTGCTATAAAACATGAGCATCATGTTGACTCCAGGAGCAAACCAAAAGACGACCAACAGTAGGAAAAATATTATCATCGCTAAAAGCATGACAATTCACATCACAGAATCAACCATGGCTCCATGGCCGGCATGAAGAGGGGGCCATAGCTTGAAAGATATGTCACAGAGCTAAGAAAACCAGGAAATTACCAGAATGATTGTAGCCGAGGCTGTATGGAAAACATGACTTTGACTATGTGATAGTATCTGATTTAGAAATGACGAAAGGCATTGGCTTGGCAAGTAACCAATAGGACACCATCTTGGGTATCAGGAATGATTCCACACAAGACATCAGGAAAAACATAATTCGACATAGAGTAGCTGATGTCCTTGCTACAAGGGCATCATTCCAGCAGAACAAGCCATATGTGTGGAGATAAATTGCGACCTTTGTTCAGGTAGAATGCGAGAAAACTTGGCATTTGGAGATACAGATACGAAACAAGAGAAAACTCGACTAATCCTTGGTCCTAATGAGACCTTAAATGACATGTCAATCGAGTGTTCTAGTGTTTTAGCCACTTTATTATTTATCAAGCATCGCAAGAAACCTTGTTTCTATCCTCCAATTTTTCTGTACTGAAGTAATCCATGGACATAAGTAGTGTTAAAGAAAAGATATTTGTGTAGCAGGAAGAGCAAACATCCAATCTGTAGGATTCAACACGAGTGTCAAGACTTGCAGGCAGGAGGCAAACAATGATAGACATCAATCCATTCCATTCTATCTACACAACAATCTCATCTGGATATCATGTTCACTTGGCAGAATTCTATTATTAAAATATCAGCACTCAATGATTACTGTAGTATCCAGATAAGTAGATCCAGGGAACAAAGGAACTCACAAGGTCCATGTTGCAGAGCAGGAAGGAGAAGAAGCAAGCAGAGGGCGACGATAGTCCAGCGCTTGGGGAACTGCTTCCACCAGGAAGGAGAAAAAGCTTCATCTCTCCTCAAACAAAGCAGTGATCAATAGTCTTCTAAGGCTGTCGCTTCTAGATCTTTGAAGGTGCCGCTTCAGCAGCGATATCTTTGCTTCTTCCGGCATCCAACCAGTTGCTCCTACCCAACAAAAAAATAGAAAAAAAAAGAGCAAATCAAGGATGTTTTCAGGCTGAATAAAGTGTTATAAGCAAGAAATCAACTTCTTTATGTCATGGTCAAGACCTACTACTTTACACTACCTGCATATCACATTGCCACTTCATTTGAGGATCATACTACTAGAAATGACAAGACAAAGCATCGTTCGTACCAACAAATGTATGGCCATCCTAATTCTGAATGAAATATGTATGCACCTCCCACTCCTAGTCCCAGGGTAACAATATAATAGATTAAGATTTGGTGGGGATGAATAAGGGGGCACCTGTGCTTAAGTGCTGGGCCGTGGTTTCTCTTGGTGTTGATGAAGAGAAGAGGTCTTTTTCCTCCGATGAACAATTGTGGATGGATCGATGCATCAAATGCATCAGTTCATAGAGATCGACATCTTTCATTCTTCCACTTCTTCCTCTTGGAGACGGACGGATGGATCAGCTGGATCCAGGGCTCCATATGTCTCCAACAGTTGGTGATGAGGGCCGTTAAAAAGTTGTAGCAGGGGCTGCACAGTGCCATTGAGGAGCCATGCATCAGACCAGAAAATCAATGAATTACCCATATTCACTTTAACTACAGTAAACCTTATGTATCCATCACTGAGATTCATGACTTCTATCCACCACAAGAAGCCACACATCACTATCACAAATGGCACAACTCCATCATAATGAGAATTATAAATTAAGGAGACCCGGGGAACATCAACTTTAGTATACAACTTGCGTAGTTCTTACTTATTGTAGCTGGAACACCAAAACTATTTACAACGACACTAAATAACTACTGAAGCATAAGGCTACTATCCCACGGTAAACAGAATGATGTTATTGCATTAGTGGATTGAGTTTGCACGAACACACAAAGGCTGACAAGTAGTCAAGGTCTTGGTTAACTAGAAGTTGTAGCATGCGAGAAAAGCGATGTGTTAGTCATTACACTGAAACAAGCTCTGGTTGGTTGAGAGAAAATGGATTTATTGATAGTACGACAATCATGGCTCGCCGAGGGCATAAAACAATAAAATTTGATAACATTAATTGTTTCAAGACTTACTCCCTCTGTAAAGAAATATAAGAGCGTTTAGATCACTAAAATTAGTGATCCAAAACGCTCTTGTATTTCTTCACGGAGGGAGTATTTATTCAAAAAGATCCAAGCTTTAAGGTACTACAAAAAAGATATGTGTGTGGCCTTTATTCATTTCATTAACCAGTGGGGAGGAACCAGTGGCTTACCTATGCCGGAACCGAAGAGGAAGCAGCCACTGGAGGGGCAGAACGGGAGGCGTCGGAGTGATCACCGGAGCACACAAAACTGCTTCGATGGCCAAACCTATGCCAGACAGCACCATGGTCCTAAAAGCAGCATCAATCATGGGATGTTCCAGGACCCATTCACCTTTGCCATCATTTCGCTATCATAGGGCCCGCCCCACCTTGGAGTTGGGTTGTTGCTTTGCCACATTGCTCATTACTGCAGCAAAACACAACAGGGTCAAGTGGCTGGAATGAGTATATATAGGAGCACAACAACAATGTAGGCTACAACAGGTCTAGACACAACTTAAAGCAAGCAGCAAATAGGGAAACATGGTCCTATGACAAAGAACCACAAAAATATAGTAGTAGTAACAAACATGAACAGGCTAATGGACATGTGAACTGTGTGACAGTGTAAGAGCAGACTATGGTTTGAATTATACCAAATTATCACCACTTACAAAAAAAGCAAAGAGGACTGAGCAGGATTTTGAGGACGCCTATTCACATGTAATCCTCGTAATCCAGGTAATATTTGGGGATACCCAGAGCATGTATATCACAGAGAGCACCAAGTGTTTTAGAATAAAGTGTTGGCGGCAGTTACTAGTACCATTTTTTGCAGTCAGGAACAGTGGCCCCTTCTTCCCCTTCCTGACTGATATCAGCACCATGGTCAAGGAGGTATGTGGGGGCCGACAAGTTTCCTCCGTCCACAAAATGCTCCACATGCATCTTCTTGCCTGGCACACAGTTAGGCAAGATGATGTTGATCAGCATAATGAATGGCTCAATGTAGGCATCCCAATCGACTTGGCACAACCAGATGGCCATGGGCACACATGCATGAGAGAGCAAAGAAGAGACTTAACGCATGCGGCGGAGTTGAAGAAGAATCAACCACCGGAAGAGCAGGGCAGGAGGCGAATCTTGTGCACCTGCACGAGGAAACCAAACCACGTAAATCAGACAAGTAGAACAACAACACATCACCTAGCATACGACCTACATGTGACACCACTAGCTCCATAGCCTACTGATAACCCACAAGTATAGGGGATCGCAACAGCTTTCGAGGGTAGAGTATTCAACCCAAATTTATTGATTCGACACAAGGGGAGCCAAAGAATATTCCTGAGTATTAGCAGTTGAGTTGTCAATTCAACCACACCTGGATAACTTAGTATCTGCAGCAAGGTATTTAGTAGCAAAGTAGTATGATAATAATGGTAACAGTAGCAACAGTAAAGATAAATGTTTTTGGGTTTTTGTAGTAGTTGTAACAGTAGCACCGAAAAAGTAATAAGCGAAGAACAATATATGAAAAGCTCGTAGGCAATGGATCAGTGATGGATAATTATGCCGAATGCGATTCCTCATGCAATAGTTATAACATAGGGTGATATAGAACTAGCTCCAGTTCATCAATGTAATGTAGGCATGTATTCCGTAAATAGTCATACGTGCTTATGGAAAAGAACTTGCATGACATCTTTTGTCCTACCCTCCCGTGGCAGCGGGGTCCTAGTGGAAACTAAGGGATATTAAGGCCTCCTTTTAATAGAGAACCGGACCAAAGCATTAACACATAGTCAATACATGAACTCCTCAAACTACGGTCATCACCGAGAAGTGTCCCGATTATTGTCACTTCGGGGTTGTCGGATCATAACACATAATAGGTGACTACAGACTTGCAAGATAGCATCAAGAACACACATATATTCATGAAAACATAATAGGTTCAGATCTGAAATCATGGCACTCGGGCCCTAGTGACAAGCATTAAGCATAGCATAGTCATAGCAACATCAATCTCAGAACATAGTGGATACTAGGGATCAAACCCTAACAAAACTAACTTGATTACATGGTAAATCTCATCCAACCCATCACTGTCCAGCAAGCCTACGATGGAATTACTCACACACGGTGGTGAGCATCATGAAATTGGTGATGGAGGATGGTTGATGACGACGACGGCGATGAATTCCCCTCTCCGCAGCCCCAAACGGACTCCAGATTAGCCCTCCCGAGAGAGATTAGGGCTTGGCGGCGGCTCCGTATTGTAAAACGCGATGAAACTTTCTCCTTGATTTTTTTCTCCGTGAGACGTTATATATGGAGTTGGAATTGAGGTCGGAGGAGGTACGGGGGGCCCACGAGATAGGGGGGCATGCCCTGGGGGGTGCCCCCTGTCTCGTGCACAGGCCTTGGGCCCCCTGGCCCTGATTCTTTCGCCAAAAATTCTTATTAATTCTGAAAAGTCCCTCCGTGGATTTGCAGGTCATTCCGAGAACTTTTCTTTTCTACACATAAAACAACATCATGGTAGTTCTGCTGAAAACAGCGTCAGTCCGGGTTAGTTTCATTCAAATCATGCAAGTTAGAGTCCAAAACAAGGGCAAAAGTGTTTGGAAAAGTAGATACGTTGGAGACGTATCAACTCCCCCAAGCTTAAACCTTTGCTTTGTTGGAAATATGCCCTAGAGGCAATAATAAAATGATTATTATTATATTTCCTTGTTCATTATAATTGTCTTTTATTCATGCTATAATTGTGTTATCCGGAAATTGTAATACATGTGTGAATACATAGACCACAACATGTCCCTAGTAAGCCTCTAGTTGACTAGCTCGTTGATCAACACATAGTCATGGTTTCCTGACTATGGACATTGGATGTCGTTGATAACGGCATCACATCAGTAGGAGAATGATGTGATGGACAAGACCCAATCCTAAGCATAGCACAAGATCGTGTAGTTCGTTTGCTAGAACTTTTCCGATGTCAAGTATTTTTTTCCTTAGAACATGAGATCGTGTAACTCCCGGATACCGTAGGAGTGCTTTGGGTGTACCAAACGTCACAACGTAACTGGGTGACTATAAAGGTATACTACGGGTATCCCCGAAAGTGTCTGTTGGGTTGACACGGATCGAGACTGGGATTTGTCACTCCGTATGACGGAGAGGTATCTCTGGGCCCACTCGGTAATGCATCATCATAATGAGCTCAAAGTGACCAAGTGTTTGGTAACGGGATCATGCATTACGGTACGAGTAAAGTGACTTGCCGATAACGAGATTGAACGAGGTATTGGGATACCGATGATCGAATCTCGGGCAAGTAACGTACCGATTGACAAAGGGAATTGTATACGGGATTACTTGAATCCTCGACATCGTGGTTCATCCGATGAGATCATCGAGGAGCATGTGGGAGCCAACATGGGTATCCAGATCCCGCTGTTGGTTATTGACCGGAGAGTCGTCTCAGTCATGACTGCGTGTTTCCGAACCCGTAGGGTCTACACACTTAAGGTTCGGTGACGCTAGGGTTGTAGAGATATTAGTATGCAGTAACCCGAAAGTTGTTCGGAGTCCCGGATGAGATCCCAGACGTCACGAGGAGTTCCGGAATGGTCCGGAGGTGAAGAATTATATATAGGAAGTCAAGTTTCGGCCATCGGGAAAGTTTCGGGGGTCACCGGTATTGTACCGGGACCACCGGAAGGGTCCCGGGGGTCCACCGGGTGGGGCCACCTATCCCGGAGGGCCCCATGGGATGAAGTGGGAGGGAAACCAGCCCCTGGTGGGCTGGTGCGCCCCCCCTTGGGCCCCTCCTGCGCCTAGGGTTGGAAACCCTAGGGGTGGGGGCGCCGCCACTTGGCTTGGGGGGCAAGCCACCCTCTTGGCCGCCGCCCCCCCCCCCCCTCCCTTGGAGATTGGATCTCCTAGGGCCGCCCCCCCCCCTTAGGGGCCCTATATAAAGAGGGGGGAGGGAGGGATGTGCACCCATGCTCCTGGCGCCTCCCTCTCCCTCCGCAACACCTCTCCCTCTCGTAGTGCTTGGCGAAGCCCTACCGAGATCGCTGATGCATCCACCACCACGCCATCGTGCTGTTGGATCTCCATCAACCTCTCCTTCCCCCTTGCTGGATCAAGAAGGAGGAGACGTCTTCCCCAACTGTACGTGTGTTGAACGCGGAGGTGCTGTCCGTTCAGCACTAGGATCATCGGTGATTTGGATCACGACGAGTACGACTCCCTCAACCCCGTTCTCTTGAACGCTTCCGCTCGCGATCTACAAGGGTATGTAGATGCACTCCTCTCTCTCGTTGCTAGATGAACTCCATAGATTGATCTTGGTGAAGCGTAGAAAATTTTTATTTTCTGCAACATTCCCCAACATGCTTGTCCTCAAGCAATTCAGTTGATAAACTGAAAGTGAAAAAGAAAAACTTTTACAAACTCTGTTTGCTCTTGTTGTTGTAAACATGAAAAGCCAGCATTCAAGTTTCAGCAAATATTACGAACTAACCATACTCACAATAACACATAGGTCTCACAATTACTCATATCAATAACATAATCAGCTAGCGAGTCATAATAATAAAACTCAGATGACAACACTTTCTCAAAATAATCATAACATGATATAACAAAATGGTATTTTGCTAGCCCTTTCTGAGACCGCAAAATATAAATGGAGAGCACCTTTAAAGATCAAGGACTGACTAAACATTGTAATTCGTGGTAAAAGAGATCCAGTCAAGTCATACCCAATATAAACCAATAATAATGAATGCAAATGACAGTGCGCTCTCCAGCGGGTGCTTTCAATAAGAAGGGTGATGAATCAACATAAAAGTAAATAGATAGGCCCTTCGTAGAGGGAAGTAGGGATTTGTAGAGGTGCCAGAGCTCGATTTTAAAATACAGATTGAATAACATTTTGAGCGGCATACTTTTGCTGTCAACACAACACCTATGAGATGGTTGTATCTTCCACACTAAATGCATTATAGGCAGTTCCCAAACAGAATGGTAAAGGTTTATACTCCCCCAACCACCAACAAGCATCAATCCATGGCTTGCTCGAAACAACGAGTGCCTCCAACATACAACAGCCCTGGGGGAGTTTTGTTTAATTATTTTGATTTGCTTTGATCTTTTTGGATCATGGGACTGGGCATCCCGGTTACCGGCCCTTTCTCGTGAATGAGGAGCGGAGTCCACTCCTCTGAGAATAACCCACCTAGCATGGAAGATATAGGCATCCCTAGTTGTTACATGAGTTGCTCGAGCATACAAAACAGAATTTCATTTGAAGGTTTGGAGTTTGGCACATACAAATTTACTTGGAACGGCAGGTAGATACCGCATATAGGAAGGTATAGTGGACTCATATGGAACAACTTTGGGGTTTAAGGAGTTTGGATGCACAAGCAGTATTCCCGCTTAGGACAGGTGAAGGCTAGCAAAAGACTGGGAAGCGACCAACTGAGAGAGCGACAACAGTCGTAAGCATGCATTAAAATTAATTCACACTTAGTACAAGCATGAGTAGGATATAATCCACCCTGAACATAAATATCATGAAGGTTGCGTTGATTTGATTCAACTACATGCGTGAACATGTGCCAAGTCGAGTCACTCAATTCATTTAAAGGAGGATACCATCCCATCATACCACATCATAATCATTCTAATAGCATGTTGGCACGCAAGGTAAACCATTATAACTCATAGCTAATCAAGCATGGCACAAGTAACTATAATCTCTAAATGTCATTGCAAATATGTTTTCTTCATAATAGCTGACTCAGGAACGATGAATCATCATATTTACAAAAACAAGAGAGGTCGAGTTTATACCAGCTTTTCTCATCCCAATAAGTCCATCATATATCGTCATTATTGCCTTTCACTTGCACGACCGAATGATGTGTATAATAATAAGAGTGTACGTGCATTGGACTAAGCTGGAATCTGCAAGCATTCAACTCAAGAGAGAAGACAAGTAATATGGGCTCTAATTAAATAAACAATCATGCATATAAGAGCCACTAAGCATTTTTAATAAGGTCTTCTCGACCCCCAAAGGAAAGAAAAGAAAATAAAACTATTTACACGGGAAAGCTCCCAACAAGTAAAAAGAAGAACTAGAAATTTTTTTGGGTTTTCATTTTAATTTCTACTACAGGCAAGAAAATTAAACTAACTAATTTTTTTGGTTTTTCTCAAGGTTTATCAAACACACAAGAAGAAGACTAGAAAAAGGAATTTAAACTAACATGGATAATACAATGAAAGAGTATGAGCACCGATGACTAGTGTGTGAACATGAATGTAAAGTCGATGAGAAATACATACTCCCCCAAGCTTAGGCTTTTGGCCTAAGTTGGTTTAATACCAAGGACCGCCGCTACTCTCTCCGGTGTAATGAGAGGTGTAATGAGGATACCACCAGTTGGTCATCTCCGGATCCCACTGGACAGATGATGCACGATAGGGGTCCAACTCAAGTTCTGGTTCAGGTTCTAGTTCAGGTTCTGGAGTAAAAGCTTGAGCTTGATGATTTTTTACCGCCTCCGGTGTAACGAGAAATTTTTCTGCAAGCAAATCAAACAACAGAGGTGCAGGCAAGATAATAATCTCAAAGTGTTTCTTATTGAATCTAAGTTTATACAAGAGCATCCTATCTTCGTTATCAACAATAAACTTATGTGCTACCATGCTCTTGTAATCTAAAATGTGAAAGGGCAATTTAGTCTCTTTTTCCTCATGGTGCCTAATGGGTATCTGAAAATGTCTAGCAAGACGTGCAGCATAGATACCTCCGAATATGGGGCCTTTTGTACGATTAAGGGCTAGCCGTTTAGCAATGACGGCACCCATATTAAAACTATTGTCTCCAAGCAAGGCATGTTGAAGAATGATAATATCGGGAACACTCAAGTTTCCACTATTCCCATGACCGATCAAGCATCTACTAGCAAATATGGTAAAGTAGCGTAAAACAGGAAAATGTATGCTAGAGACTTTTGCTTCAGAACCCTTCTTCGGCTCTTCTACAGCAATAATATTAACAAAGCCGGCTACATCTTCATGATGGGGTTCCTCTAGTTCTCCCTCATAAGGTATCCTACATACCGTGCAAAAATGACATAAAGACATTTCTTTGAACTCGTCATATAAATAAAATGATACTTCAGGCGGTGACTTCTTAGGATAAAAATAAAAGTTTTGCACGAAAGTATTGGTGAGTAAGAGATACTGATCGATTCGGTCGTTGATGAAACCGGTGAGGCCTGCAGTCTCGATTAAGGCATAAAAGTCTTCATGAATTCCAGACTCTCTCAAGAAATCATCACATGGCCATTCACACAGTCATACTTCCGCTAAGCGAGGAAGGTTATACTTGACTTTTTCCTTCTCTTTAGCTTGTTTTTCCTGGGAGCTTTGGCTAGAAGAGCCCCTCAAAAGTTTCCTCAACATTTTCTGAAAATTTCTGAAATTTTAGTAACTTCAAAATAAAAGTGCATAAAACTAAACCAGATTGATAGCAACTACTCCTACAAGTGCCTAGAGCCCATATCATGCATTAGAATTACTTGGAACCTCAAAATTTTAACATGCAAGCTCAAGAACAGGGTCACCAAGAAACATCTAAAAGAAGAAAACACGCATATATAAAATTAAAAAAATTAAAATCCTGAGGGAGCACCCAGCACGCGACATGTGGCGGTGGCTGAGTGCGTGCTCTTAGCCCACCAAAAATGACCCTTGCAAGAGCCCCGCAACGAGTACTCCTCAACTTTTTTATGGGATACGGGTACTCCTTAGTTTTTTATTTGTATTTGGTTTTTTAGAAACACAAGTACTCTTTAGTTTTTTTTTCTAGAAACACCTGTAATTTTATTCATATTCATAACAAATATGGGTACATGGATTTGGATAAAAATCGAAAAAATACAAAGTAACTTCTATACAATGAAATCTCTTGAAAACACCTTCTTCGTTATATCAATCTCTACTAAAAGAAATACTCCAAACACTTCGTTAAAGAGGCTGCAATTGGACCGGAGCAACAATGTTGCCACTCTATCACCCGCACGAACATTACCAATAAAGGTTTTGAAAGCACCTTGAGTCGCTTATCCAAAAAGATAGGAAGTCTTGATCGGTGAACGTAATTAAGCCAGGGATGATCCCCTATAAGTGAAGTCCGTCGGACCACAATATCTTCACCATTGTGTTGATAAAATATTTCAACTACACAAAGAATCAAGCCAACAAAAATAAAGTTTGACTCACCAGATCCGAATAATCAAATCTACGAGGAAAGAAAACTCTCTAATCTCATGACATCACCAGAAGAATGAGAGTAAATTTATTCTCACAAAATACGCTAATCACTAGATGATGACAAAAAACACAGGATTCTTGAAGATGCGAGGTATTCCACCTCTCTTCCCTGCAAAAAAAGGGTATTCCACCTCTCAACGCCAAGATGACAGCCGAAGGCGAGAGGATCAAACACTCTACTGCTGCAGCGGCGGCGGCTGCAGCCCTAGCGAAACCCTCAAAAACAACCGTAGTGATAAGAAAGCAGCCCCAGGATCAATCTTTTTTTTTGAGGGGGGATCAATCAGGACCTGATCGATCGAGGAGAGTGCAGTGGGTTTGTGGGTCGAGCATGAGTTTATGTTTGTAAGTTTTTTTTTTTTTGAGAATCGCATGAGTTATTGGAGGTGTAGTGGGCCGAGCTTCTGGGCTGCGCGATTTCAGGTGAGCTTTCAGCCATCCGATATAGCTCCCCTCCTACCTAAATCTGAGAACAGTTTTTAAAAAATTGGTTAAAATGGTTTGGTTTTTACTCTAGGCTTAATTGGTTGAGGTTTTATTGGGTTCATTTTTTTGGGTTCAAGTTTGGTTTGGGTACATAGAAAAGCCAGTTTGGGTATAATTGGTTTCGGGCTTAAAGAGTTTGGGCCTAACCGCTAAAAACTATGGTTTTTTTTAGACAAACTGCAAAGCTTTATTAGTCCGTCACAATATTTACAGGGACGAAGTCAAGTTCATTGGGTTGGCCTAACCAAGCATGGCGGCCAACCCCGAGAGATAAAGCGTGCTTTGCTAGTTTGTGAGCCTCGATATTCGAGCTCCTAAACTCGCGAATAATATTACAAGTTTAAAAAGATACTCTATATTGCATGATCTCATGCACAATTACACCGTAGCTCCCTTTGTATAGATGGTGAATGTCGTCGACGGCCACCTTGCAATCTGATGCCACATGAATCCTTCTGGCGTAGAGATCATCCGCGAGCGCCAGAGCCTCCCTAATTGCGAGTGTCTCTAGGATACCGGGGTTTGACAGGTTTGGAAATACCACTACCGATGCTCCCATGAAACCACCATCTCGATCTCTACAGACTGCTGCAACTGCTCCATTCAATCTTCCCACTGTTGCGTCTACATTGACTTTGGATAATCCCTCCGGAGGTGCAAACCAATGATTTGGCCGGCTTTGGGCCGCCCTTCTGCCGTCCCCTCCTGACTGTTGTAGTGCTCTTAGCTCCGCTATATAAGATGTAACAAAACTGTGAATAGTGAAAGGGGTTTGGAAGATGTCCTCGTACATGGCCTTTCTTCTCGAATGCCACAGCGCCCAGAGGGTAACCACAAAAGCAAGAAAATCATCCTAGTTGAGAGCTTCGTGCATGACAAACATCCACTTCTTTGGATTTTCTTCTTTGCAGGTGCTCAGCCTATCCAAAACAGCATCCGATGATAGTGCCCAAGTGCTCCTAGAGACCGAGCAATCCACAAATGCATGTCGCCAAGTATCGACAGACCCGCATAAGCAACAAGCCCCGGAAGATGACATGTTCATGTGGTGGAGAAGTGCAGCTGTAGGGATTGAGTTTTTAGCTAGCCTCCACAAGAAAATTTTCAGTTTAGACGGGACCCTGATCTGCCATAGATCAGTCCAGCCTTGGTCGGCAACTTGGGATTCAGAGGAGCCGCCTTGCTCGTACAGCCATGCCTCCCGACTTAACTTTGTCTGTTGAATCATCCGGTATGCTGAACGTACTGAATAGAGACCCTTTCGCTCCTCAGCCCAAGCCCAAAAGTCGTCTACTTGTCTTGTACAAAGAGAAATTTGTAAGATGGCCTCTGCATCTATCGGTATGAACACTGAGCGCACCAAGTTCTCGTTCCAGGTAGACGATGTGTGGTCAATCAGTTCAGCCACCAGCCTCGGTGGGTCATTGGCTAAGCAAGCAATTGGCCTCCTCGCATGTGATCTTGGCAACCAGTTGTCCTCTCAAATATTGGTTGATTCTCCATCTCCAATCCTACGAACCAAACCTTGCACCATTATGTCCCATCCATCGAGGATAGCTCGCCAAATCTGCGAGGGGTGTGATCCCAGGGATGCATCAAAGATGTCTGTATGAGGATAGTAGACTGCTTTCAGAATCCTCGCGCTTAAAGACAGTGGGTTTTGAAACATACGCCATGACTGCCGAGCTAAAAGTGACAAGTTAAACATCTCCATGTCTCGAAAACCAAGACCTCCAAGGTTCTTCGGTAAGGTCATCGCGTCCCAAGCCACCCAGCTAGGCTTCCGTTTTCCTTGTTTGCTCCCCCACTAGAATTGTCTGATTAGCGAAGTAACACTTTCACATAGGCCCCGAGGAAGACGGAAGCATGCCATAGAGTAAACTAGAATTGCCTGAGCAACCGCCTTGATCAGAACTTCTTTCCCTGCAGAGGATAAGAGTTTTTCCATCCACCCTCTTACCTTTTCCCACACACGATCCCGCAAGTACTTGAAAGTCCCATTCTTTGAGTGTCCGACCTCTGTTGGCATACCTAGGTACCTGTCACTGAGTGACTCATTTTGCACATGCAGAATATTTTTCATATCATCTCTGACCTGTTGTGGACATCCTCTACTGAAAAAGATTGATGACTTATCGTGATTTATCCTTTGTCCTGATGCCAAACAGTATGTATCCAGTAGGTTTGATACCGCTACTGCCCCCTCATTCCCTGACTTAAAAAGCAGCAGGTTGTCATCTGCGAAAAGAAGGTGGTTCACGGCTGGGGTCGTAGGTGCCACCTTTAATCCTACAATGTTTGATGACGAAGAACTGGTTTTCAGGAGGCACGAAAGGCCCTCCGTTGTAATTAAGAAAAGGTAAGGGGATATCAGATATCCCTGCCTTATACCTCTGCTTGGTACAAATTGATCAAGCTTTTCTCCATTAAACAGAACTGAAAAGGAAACAGACCGCACCATGGCCATGACAGTTTTTATCCAGGGCATAGCAAAGCCCAGCTTTCCCATTGTTGCCTCCAAATAGTCCCACTCCAACCTGTCATATGCCTTCATCATGTCAAGCTTAAGAGCACAATAACTGTTAGCCTTCGCTTTGTTGCGCTTCATAAAATGAAGACACTCATAAGCACTGATGATATTATCTGTTATAAGCCTGCCTGGGATGAAAGCTGACTGTTCCTCAGATATGATCTTCGGCAAAATTTGCTTCAGCCTGTTTGCAATGACCTTGGATGCAATTTTGTATAGGACATTGCAAAGGCTTATAGGCCTGAATTGTGACAAGATGGAAGGATTTGTTACCCTAGGGATCAAAAGGAGGATGGTGTCATTTATGCTCTCCGGAGTTTCTTCCCCTCTCACAATCCTCAAAACAGCAGTTGTCACCTCTTCACCACATAACTCCCAGTGTCTCCGATAGAAGTGTGCCGGAAAGCCGTCAGGACCGGGTGCCTTTGTTGGGAACATCTGAAATAAGGCTGCCTTAACCTCCTCGTTTGAGTAGGGGGCACACAACATGTCGTTCATCTCCGCTGAGACTTTGGTCGGGACAGAGTTTAAGACTCTCTCCATGTGCTAACCCCCTCCGAAGTGTACAAAGTCTTATAGAAATCATTTACCATAGCCTTTAACTCCTCCGGATCATTAGTTATAACCCCTAGCGAGTTTTGCAATGCCTTGATCATATTCTTCTTACGCCGGATACCTGCACATAAGTGGAAAAACTTGGTGTTCCTATCACCCGATGTAAGCCACTGCACCCGTGATCTCTGCCTCCACATTATTTCCTCCCTGTGATACAGCTCCACAAGCTTCTCATTGATTTTAATCTCAACATGCGTTGGCGCAGTACGGCTTGCGTCCGCCCGAAGCTTTTCAAGTTCGTCCTTGAGCTATTTAATCTCCTTGCGAACACTCCCAAATGTGTATCTGTTCCATCGTCCCAAATCACGTGACACCGCTGCTAGCTTAGGTTTGAGCTCTTCCACCCTGCCGGCTGCTCCATGCACATCCCACGTTTCAGCTATCATGCTGTTCCAGGATTCATGGCCCTCCCACATGACTTCATACTTGAAGGAGCCTGTACTCTGCCTACACCTCTGATCCGTGTTCATCCTGGCCAAAATCGGGCTATGGTCTGATGTTGCAGCTACCAGATGGGTAAGATCAGCCAACGGAAAGCGTGCTTGCCACTCAGCCGACACTAGGGCTCTGTCAAGGCGTACCCGTGTGAAAGTTCCTCCCGTTACCTTCTTTTGAAAAGTCTATGGTATACCAGAACAGCCAATGTCCAGCAACATGCAAACATCAACAGCATCTCAGAAGGCTTGTATTTGCGCGTTGCTACGCTGCCCGACACCCACGTGCTCATCCGAGCGTAGCACTTCATTGAAATCACCAATACAGAGCCACAGGAGATTGCTCAAAGTACTGATGTTTTTCAGAGTATCTCAGGTGGGTTTGAGCTTCACCGTAAACTACAGTTAATCTCCAAGGAGCATCACCCAGTTTAAGGACCGAGCAGTCAAGATGATAATCAGAATAACCCAAAATCTCTATATTTATTGCATTGTTCCATAACAAACCGATACATCCACTCCTACCACGACTACTAACAGCATAACCATCATCGTATCCAAGTGTTCCTGCTAAAGCTTCTACCCTAGAGCCTTCCAACTGGGTTTCTACGATACATAACAGGGCAGGGGCAAATTTCCTCACGAAATTCTCGAACCGTCGCGGCTTTGCCCACGCCACGACAGTTCCAGCAGAGAACACTCATTGGGCTCGATGGTGCCCGTCACTCGGGCCCGCCAACTTTGGTTCAATCTTGCTTAGCAACATGGACTTCACTGCTGAAACTTTCTCCGTCTCCGTCCCCACCTTTGCTCTCTTAGTTTCCTATGTAGAACTTGGGCTTAAAGGCACCGGTGGGGGTAGCAGTGCAAGCAACTTCCCTTGTGATCCCGCCGGGGATTGAGTATCCTTTGGGGTTGTCACCGGTCCCAGGTGCACAGATGGTTCGGACCCCCTCTTCCTAACTCTTTCAGCGTCCATCATCTCCAAGTCATGCTCACCGTAATCCTCTTCGGCCCCTTCATGCTGAGAACTTGAGCCTCCACCTCTCCTAGATCGTCCTCCTCTGCGACCCCCCTGCGTCCACGGCCGCCTCCTGGCCCGCTACCTTTCCTCATAAACCAATTTGCCCTGAGCTCCTTGAAGACAAGCGTCGATGGAGGGTGGATTCCCGTGCCATGTTCCTTATAGAGGTGGCCTGGCATGCCGCATACCGCACACCAATCCGGTAACTTCTCATACTTGACCTTGTAGATTTGCCTCTCGCCTCCTCTGATCATAGATACTGCGTTCTTGAGTGGCTTGGTGACGTTTATCCTGACCCACACACGGTAGAAGTTTCCCCTGAAATCATGCGATTGGGCCTCGGTAAAAAGAACCTCTCCCACCTTAGATGCAAGGGATGGAATCAAGTGGGCGTAGAGGAGCGGCACATCATGAATCTGGATCCATATCTCAATTGAGTCCAAACTGACCGTCGATGGCTTCGTCACCCCATCATATTCTTTGAGAATTACTGCGTCACCTTGGAAGTGCCACGGTCCCTCGTGCATGACCCTCTCCCAATCCCCTAGACAGGAAAATTGGATAGTGTAGAGGTTCTCCTCTAAGGGCTTGAACTTGGCTTCTTGTGCGAGATCCCCTGCCGCTCTCATATTCTTGAAAAACCAAAACTGACTGTAGGGTTTATCGGAGTTGACCCTAGCGAGAGCAATCCAACGTGCCGCCGCCCGCGGGACGTCCTTCTCATCAAAGATCACGTCGTCTAGGTCTTCCTCCTTCAGCCCTAACTCTTCCATCATCCTTGCGATGTCGCTGATCCCCTCCGGAGTCTGGGATCCATCTTCCGCCATGTTTTAAACCCTAACCAGAGCTTGAAGATCGGGTTTTCTGCAGGAGCCCTATGCCCTCGTTCCTCCGGACGCAGCCCAGACCTCGGAGAGCCCCCCCCCCCCCCCCGTAGTTGGGAGGAGAAGCTGCGGAGGAGTTGCGGGCAGGGAAGAAACAAGGCTCGATGGCGGCGAGAATCGCCCCCCGAGAAGCCCAAACCCTAACTAGAGGGAAAGATACTCGAGTCTGAAAACTATGGGTTCCAACCTGGTTCTTCGCCCCGGAGCGTAACTGAGAGCATCTCCAACAGCCGCGCTTCGCGCCACGCGCAAAAAACCTGTTTGCTGCACGTGCTTCGGCTGGTTTAGCACGGCCGCCAGCACTGGCTCCAACAGCCGCGCTATAATGCAGCGCGCGCGCGCCGCTCCAGCAGCGCGCAAAAATACAGCGCGCGCGACTCACTGGCATTTTGGACACAAACATTTCAGACACAAAATGAGTTTGAAACATTCATCAAAATGCAATGAACATGTGAAATTTGACACAAACAAGTTGATGAATAAAAGTTCATGCCCACAAGTTCAAAATCATGCCCACAAGTTCATCCAACCAAGTTGAAAATGCAAACTAAAGTTCAAGACACAAATGAAAGACACATCAATCATCTTCCTCGTCTTGGTCCTCATCTTCCGAAGACGATTCTTCCGCCTCCGAAGATGAATCTTCCTCCCTCACCTCATCACGCACCGCATCACGTGAAGCTTCGACGATGTTGGCAAGATCTTCAACGGCATCTTCATGGGAATGTGTGTGAGGAGGCACATCGAAAGACATTCCACCCATGGACGGAGGTGCACCCATGCCTCCCATGAGAGAAGCAAAACTCATGCCTCCTGATACGTCTCCAACGTATCTATAATTTTTGATTGCTCCATGCTACTTTATCTACTGTTTTGGACTATATTGGGCTTTATTTTCCACTTTTATATTATTTTTGGGACTAACTTATTAACTGGAGGCCCAGCCCAGAATTGCTGTTTTTTGCCTATTTCAGTGTTTCGAAGAAACAGAATATCAAACGGAGTCCAAACGGAATGAAACCTTCGGGAACGTGATTTTCTCACCGAATGTGATCCAGGAGACTTGGACCCTGCTCCAAGGAACAACCGAGGCGGTCACGAGGGTGGGGGCACGTCCTCCCCCCTGGGCGCGCCCCCCTACCTCGTGGGCCCCCTGTTCCTCCACCGACGTAGTCCTTCCTCCTATATATACCCCCCGACAGATCAAATACATAGCCAAAAACCTAATTCCACCGCCGCAACCTTCTGTATCCACGAGATCCCATCTTGGGGCCTGTTCCGGAGCTCCGCCGGAGGGGGCATCCACCACGGAGGGCTTCTACATCAACATCATAGCCTCTCCGATGAAGTGTGAGTAGTTTACCTCAGACCTTCGGGTCCATAGTTAGTAGCTAGATGGCTTATTCTCTCTTTTTGGATCTCAATACAATGTTCTCCCCCTCTCTTGTGGAGATCTATTCGATGTAATCTTCTCTTTGCGGTGTGTTTGTTGAGAACGATGAATTGTGGGTTTATGATCCAGCTTATCTATGAATAATATTTGAATATTCTCTGAATTCTTTTATGTATGATTGAGTTATCTTTGCAAGTCTCTTCGAATTATCCGTTTGGTTTGGCCAACTAGATTGGTAGTTCTGGCAATGGGAGAAGTGTTTAGCTTTGGGTTCAATCTTGCGGTGTCCTTTCCCAGTGACAGTAGGGGCAGCAAGGCACGTATTGTATTGTTGCCATCGAGGATAACAAGATGTTTTTTTACCATATTGCATGAATTTATCCCTCTACATCATGTCATCTTGCTTAAGGCGTTACTCTGTTTTTAACTTAATACTCTAGATGCATGCTGGATAGCGGTCGATGAGTGGAGTAATAGTAGTAGATGCAGAATCGTTTCGGTTTACTTGTCTCGGACATGATGCCTATACACATGATCATACCTAGATATACTCATAACTATGCTCAATTTTATCAATTGCTCAACAGTAATTTGTTCACCCACCGTAGAATACTTATGCTCTTGAGAGAAGCCACTAGTGAAACCTATGGCCCCCGGGTCTATTCACATCATATCAATCTCCATTACTTTAATACTTGCTTTGTTTTTTACTTTGCCTTTTACTTTTCACTTTGCATCTCTATATCAAAAATACCAAAAATATTATTTATCATCTCTATCAGATCTCACTCTCGTAAGTGACCGTGAAGGGATTGACAACCCCTAATCGCGTTGGTTGCGAGTAGCTATCGTTTTGTGCAGGTACGAGGGACTCGTGCGTGATCTCCTACTGGATTGATACCTTGGTTCTAAAAAACTGAGGGAAATACTTACGCTACTTTACTGCATCATCCTCTCCTCTTCGGGGAAATCCAACGCAGTGCTCAAGAGGTAGCAAGAAGAATTTCTGGCGCCGTTGTCGGGGAGTTTGCGCAAAAGTCAACCATACCAAGTACCCATCACAATCCCTATCTCTCGCATTACATTATTTGCCTCTCGTTTTCCTCTCCCCCACTTCACCCTTGCGGTTTTATTCGCTCTCTCTTTCCCAATCTCCTCCTCTCTTTTTCGCTCGCTTTCTTCCGCCTTGCTTTTGTTTGCCGCTATGTCTGAAATTGGGGAGATTATCATCGATATGGACAATAATGATAACACGGAAAATCCCGAGGCTCCGGCCGATGAACCCCCTATTTTGCATACTAAAAAGTTTTGAATCGGTAGTGGTAACATCATT
The DNA here is from genome assembly GCF_018294505.1 of Triticum aestivum. Lineage (NCBI taxonomy): Eukaryota > Viridiplantae > Streptophyta > Magnoliopsida > Poales > Poaceae > Triticum > Triticum aestivum. Next base: position 56,001,877 of record NC_057804.1, read on the forward strand.
GGCAAAAGCGTTATTCAAGATTTCTTTACTTGTGTCGGTGCTTTACCTTCTTTGGGAGGTTCTATTCTTCATAGAATTAGTAGTTTTACGGATGCTATCGCTATGCTTGTAGTTGAACTTGAAAGACAATTTATGCATATGCATCCTTGCATACAAAGAATTTTCCTAGAATTCTTCAATATTGAGCATTCTTCTGTTAAGCGCGTTGTTACTATCTTCTTGGCTCATGAGTTTAGATATATCATAAGAGAGGCCAAATAAATCTTTGCGCACTATAGGATGGACGCCGGTCGTCCTCCCATAGAGGCGATCCTCTATATCAAGAGGAATTTAGGCGTTTTCAATCTTCGGACTACGTTGCTTTTAATGAAAACCTTAGAAAAAGGTTCCTATCAATGTCTTGGTTGATTGCGTTAATGAACTTAATAATGCTTTTGCTCTTCGGAACAATGAGCTAGGTTACTCTCTTGAGTATAGGCTCACAAAAATTTGCCAAAGAATGCTTTTAGTGATGAAATAGTTGTGCACTATGAAGGGCCAGGGGAGGAACCCGTTCCTCCTGTGATTGATCTTGGGGACATCTGTCCCACTAAATTTAGCCCTTTTGATTACTTTTGCTTGGCTCAAAGAAAACTTGCCGCCGAACGTAGAGAATATGAGATGAGTCTTCAAGATCTATCTTATTATTATGGCACACATTAGATCTATTCTTGCTTTTACGCCTAGCACTACACCACAACACTACATCCCTAACAGCTAGGTTGGTCGGGAATACAAGTTCCCCCAACAGAGAGTCGGTCGGGAAAGAGTATTGCCGACCGACACCGTCTGTTGGGGAAATTCCAGACGGGAAAACCCTTTCCCGACCGACATGTCTTTCCCGACCGACTGTTTGTCGGCTATGGTGTATCTTTCCCGACCAACAGTCTGTTGGGGTTGCCATGGACCTTTCCCGACCAACAGTCGGTTGGGATTGCCATGGGCCTTTGCCGACCGACTATCAGACAGGGTAATCTTTCCCGACCGACAATCGGATAGTGCAGCCAAGAGATTTCCCGACCAACTATCTGATAGGTTCTTCTTTCCCGACCAACATTCTATGGGGCCAAGCATTAGCCTTTCCTGGCTGGTTGTGTGACAAGGTATATTTTGCCGACCAACATCTGTTAGCCCTCCCATAGCTGGATTTCACTTTACCAACAGAATGTCCATTAAGTTACATATTCGTAACTAACAGTGACATGCATCATCCAACAATACTGAACCAGAACCAAACAATAGTCACACACATTCATTAATTTTCACATATAAATAGTTCATTTGTTATGAATCAATGACCAGCCAAGTTTTCTATAAATAAACTAATGTAACTAATTAAATAGAGTTAACATGATAGTTCATTGCCTCGGAGCAAAAGTTCATCACTTTGTTTTCTGCAAAACAACATCTGCCTTGGCTCCTTGTAGTGGGCAACTACTACTCATCCTCACGGCTTCCCAGCAAGATTGTTTCATCGCTCTCGCACTTGACATCAAAGCCTTCATTCTTCATCCCATTGGAGAACATTCTCCAGCTTGAACATCTGCAAATCAAAATACCTGATAAATATTCCGCACCAACTACAGAACATTATATTCTCTAAACCGCCTTCAACATCATTTCATACCAAAGCAACTGAAGAGAATTCATTACCACTGAGACAGGAAAAGGGGTACCTTTCTAGAAATTTTAGAAGGGCGCGTACCTTAGCTCACCTCTTTTGTGTTTCCTATATCCTGAGATACAATGTATCCTGGTCTATGTGCCCATGGGGGATAACTACCTACATGCCATTCCTACATAAATGAAAGGAGTAAGAAATCGGATGATTAAGAAAAAGTAGCAGCTGATTAAGAACAGGTAGCAGCGAAAGCATTTGCTAAGCATCTGCAACATGATAAAGGATATTTCAATTAGCATCATGAGGCTTGCACAGTACAGAAACCAACTACCATTGCAAACATTAGCACACAAGAAGCAAAAAAAAAAAACATTACAAGCATAACCACACCAGTATAAAACAGAGCTCACTGGAATATAAGTAAAACTAAGAAGTTGGCATACACAGAAATAAATCTAAAAAGGGGAGATAAATCACACAGGAAGAAGTGAATATTTTCAAGAGACCCTAGAGAGAGAGAGAGAGAGTTCACCTTTTTCTGATTCACAAATACACAACACTTAGTTTTTTTGTTGTATCACTTGCTTTATGAACTAATAATCCATCTATATCTGTCATAGGAACTAAAGAATCATTTCTGTTGGGGTTTGCTACTACATATTGTGTTGCTAATGAAGGCAATTCGTATTTGGCATTTTCTTATATGAACATGGCAACAAAACTATCGCTAGCAAAATAGAAACTTGAGTAAATTCTCATTTCAAAGATATGGAAGTGATCATGTTCAGTGGTTCAAATTTTTAGTAAAAAAATGTGAAGAATAGTTTTGAAGTTGTTTCCATATTCACTTGCGGTGATGTACACCCAGAATTCAGCAGACAGCAGCATAGCAAGGTTGACAAGTAGCACACCAGCAAGATCAAACATAGTTCCACATCATTTCATTTTTCAGCTAGATATGATGCGCACTACAAAGCCAGAACCTAGAAGCTGCACATGGATTACAAAGTTTTTGTTATTTAGTGCACCAGTTGTTATAGTGGAGTTTCAATACAATAAATATCAAAATTACATAGTTATAGAAGTGTATTAATTAGCCATGCATAATAATACAAGTCCTTTAATTGGAAGCACTCCAACGCTCACATGTAAACAAAGAAGCTTTGAAATCCATAAAGTGAGCGCTTCAGCAAGGACAACACCCACTAGCAACTACTCCCTCTGTCCCATAATGTAAGACGTTTTTTGACACTACACCAGTGCTAAAAACGTCTTACATTATGGGACGGAGGGAGTAATTGTTAATTTGGAATGTGAACATCAGTAAAACCATGATAGCAGAAAGGCCAAGAGCGACTAAGTAAATGATTTGGTCTTTTCACTGGACATGGAAACTGTACATAAAGACAAGGGAACATGGCATCATACCATGCGACTAGATGAGAACAAAATAAAGTCTAGGAAGCTACTGTGCATTGGGTGATACAACATCGAATCAATTGTGCGACATTTTCATCAACCCGTGCATACTCCCTTAATCATAGTTGTAGAATAAGACCATATAATTTAAAAGAGTTCCCTTTAGATATCCCGTGTGAAATCTTACAGCACAATGGTTTGCATTAATGACAACTCCAACAAATATCTTAATATACATACATTGGAAAATTAACCACAGATAGTACATATAAAATATGTTGAGTATTACACTTCATAGGATTTCTGTACACCACTGGTCATGATCTTACAGTATGCACATATACCTCTTAATTTCTCTAATCACATAGTAATAAACTTGCAGTGGAAGGGATACTAAACAGAGTTTTTGGAGAAAATAGTGATGAAATCCACAATTAGTACTTCTGATAACATTAGATGAGAGAGAGAGAGACAGAGAGAGAGAGAGTAGTGCAGTTTTTATTTTGTTGCAAAGACGCATGTGCGAGTGTACTTGTCTAGTAAATTAATTCAAAAAATGACATAGTTCTTTTGATAACCTTGTACGCCACGCATTAACCCTTGGGGTGCTCACTCTTTGTCTCGATGTCAGCATTCTTCACAGGTTGATATAGTGTTCCCTTATTCATGAGTTAAGCTAGCACCACCTGCTCATTGGAACACATATACTCATAATGGTGGTCCCTTGTGATACAGAAAAAAAATTGTGGGGATATTGCTCAGATTCAGAAGGCATTGTATAGATTTTTTTTGACTTATTTTTATTTATCATACTTTCTTACATGGAAACAATATATATGCGCATAGTATAAGTTATATGTACAAAGCATAATGAAAAGGTTCAAATAGCATAAGACTGTTATAATCAATATGCATGATTAAAGAAGCTTACGTTCGCCTATTTTTCTCATATCAAATTCATCAATAAAAGCTACAGAAAAGCTAACCTTGCCTGACCAAATACGGGTCAAATTTGGAAATTGTTCTGTTCATCCCATCCTCTCCTTGCTTTGGATGCCTCGTAACTATGCTCATACACATGCTAATAAATTAGCTCAAGTTAACCTATATTTTTTAAAGAACCAAGAGAACCATGCAACTAAGTGCTGCAAATACAGTACATACAAATGTTTTTCTTCATAAATAGTGGCATATTATTGCTATTACCATTATCTTTTCTGAGAAGCACGACAAAGACATAAAATTTTACCGTATAACTTATTAACCTTACCGAGCATCATAATATGACCAACTGTGAGATTAATTATCTAATTCTATATATGCTTTTCCACATGTTTCAAATGCCTGAATCATTCCCCGAAAAAGAAGACGTCCTAAATCTTAGAGGCCACTATATAACATGTTTAGCTATCCAGATTGCCAGATCTGCAAAATCAATCAGTAGATGGTCAATCACTTACCACATGCAGTTTAATTGTCCCAGCTTAACATACGTACAATGGTGGAGGCAGCTCATCTGATTAGAGATCCGACTATGCCTAGGGCGGCGCATAGTCTGGCCCCTGCTGCATAGGGAGGCAGCGCCTGGATCTGATTAGAGAGCCACACATGGAGACACATGAGCACGTCTGCACGGGCGCAAGTGTAACAATCCCTGAAGGTAAAAGAACCAGCAGATATCATCTAAACAAACAAAATCAAAATTAGCAACCTCCAGGATGTAAACTAACCTGCAATAGTTCAAGTGGCAGCAGCCTTGTCCTAATAGAAATCCCGTACTTTCTTCTGTCATGCTCATCTAGGAGGATGGGACGAAAAAGGTGAAAGATGAACAGGTGATACTCTACTCAAGTCTCTCTTTTTGCAGGGAGGAACGGGAACCTGGGAGTCGAGGTAAGTGCCGGAGCTGATGACGCCGCTCGCCGGGATCCCAACCCTGAAAGCTTCCACGAGAGGTAAGCACTAGCGCCTCCAGGGAGCGCTCCGGCGCCCGCCCTGTCTCCCCCGTCTGCAGTGGGTTAAGCCCCATCGCTCCCGGGATCTGCAGCAAATTAAGCCCCAGATCTGCCCGGCGGCCGCCGTGATGACGACGAGGTGAGGAGAGAGACCCGGTTGAGCAGAGGGTTTGAGCGTGTGGGGGCAGCAAGCCAGCAGGGGGGGGGGGGGGGGGGGTAGCGCAGACGCCGGGTGGAGAGGCCGGCGGCGGGTGCCCATGGCGGCGCGCGTGGGGAATGAGAAAGGGACTAGGGATTTGCCTCTCCCGTGCGTGCTGAGTAATGTGTTGTGGGGAAACATTTCGCGGGCTTTGGGCCAAAAGGGGGCGCTAAAATTTCTATACGCGCGCCCTGGCCCATTTCCCGCAGGCCGTTGGTCGGGGTTATTTCCCGACCGATGTATGGATGGGCATTAGAGCTTTCCCGACCCATCGTCTGACAATAATTGTGCTAACATTCCCGACCGACTATCCGTTTCTGTTTACAAGTTTTCCCAACCGATTGTTCGTTACACGTTTTCCCATTCAACAGTCGGTCGGCGAAAATGACTTTTCTCAACACACGTCTGTAGGTAATGTAGTATCATGGTGTAGTGTAGCTAGGGGCGTTAAACGATAGCGCTTATTGGGAGGCAACCCAATTTTATTTTTTGTTTTTTGTTTTTTATTATGTTTAGGAATAAATAATCCATCTAGCCTTTGGTTAGATGTGGTTTTATGTTTTAGTTAGTGTTTGTGCCAAGTAGAACCTATAGGATAACCTACGATGATAGTTGATTTGATTCTGCTGAAAAACAGAAACTTTGCGCTCACGAAAACAAATTTAATAAATCCCAGAAACGTGCTTTTGCATTGATTCTTTTTGCTGATGATCAATAAACAAATTTTCCAGTACGCCCTATTTTGGTAGAATTTTTAGAGTTCCAGAAGTTTGCGTTAGTTACATATTGCTACAGACTGTTCTGTTTTTGACAGATTCTGTTTTTCGTGTGTTGTTTGCTTATTTCAATGAATCTATGGCTAATTATATCTTTTGAGCTTGATAGTTTTGCTCATAGTGCTTCACTTATACCTTTTGAGCGTGATAATTTTTGCTCTAGTGCCTCACTTAGATCTTTTAGATCACGGTGGGGGATTTGTTTTAAAGAAACTATTGATCTCTCATGCTTCACTTAGATTATTTTTGAGAGTCGTTAATAGCATGGTAATTTGCTTAATATTAATATACTTGGTATTCAAGATATGTGAAACTTTCTTTTGAGTACGTTGAATACCAAGATAAGTTTGATGCTTGATAATTGTTTTGAGATATGGAGGTGATAATATCAAAGCAATGCTAGTTGGGGTGATTATGAATTTAAAGAATGCTTGTGTTGAAGTTTGTGATTCCTGTAGCATGCACGCATGGTGAACCGCTTTGTGATGAAGTTGGAGCATAATTTTATTTATTGATTGTCTTCCTTATGAGTGGCGGTCGGGGACGAGCGATGATCTTTTCCTACCAATCTATCCTCCTAGGAGCATGTGTGTAGTGCTTTGGCTTTTGATGACTTCTAAATTTTTGCAACAAGTGCATGAGTTCTTTTGATTAATGTTGAGTCCATGGATTATACGCACCCTTTCACCCTTCCACCATTGCTAGCCTCTCTAATACCGAGCACTTTTCGTCGGTATCATACACCCAACGTATACCTTCCTCAAAACATCCACCATACCTACCTATCATGGCATTTTCATAGCCATTCTGAGATATATTGCCATGCAACTTTCCACCATTCCGTTCATATGACACACATTACTTTTGTCATATTGTTTTTTGCATGAACATGTAGTTGACATTATATTTGTGGCAAAGCCACCATTCATAATTCTTTCATACATGTCACTCTTGATTCATTGCATATCCCGGTACACCGCCGGAGGCATTCATATAGAGTCATACCTTGTTCTAGTTTCCGGACAAAAAAATAAAATAAAAAAAAGAGGCCATAAAAAAGGGAAAGGCCCAAATAAAAAAATATGAGAGAAAAAGAGAGAAGGGACAATGCTACTATCCTTTTACCACACTTGTGCTTCAAAGTAGCACCATGATCTTCATGATAGAGAGTCTCATATGTTGTCACTTTCATATACTAGTGGGAATTTTTCATTATGGAACTTGGCTTGTATATTTCAATGATGGGCTTCCTCAAAAGTGCCCTAGGTCTTCGTGAGCAAGCAAGTTGGATGCACACCCACTTAGTTTCTTTTGTTGAGCTTTCATATATTTATAGCTCTAGTGCATCCGTTGCATGGCAATCCCTACTCACTCACATTGATATCTATTAATGGGCATCTCCATAGCCCGTTGATATGCCTAGTTGATGTGAGACTATCTTCTCCTTTTTGTCTTCTTCACAACCACCATTCTATTCCACATATAGTGTTATGTCCATGGCTCACGCTCATGTATTGCGTGAAAGTTGAAAGAGTTTGAGATTACTAAAGTATGAAACAATTGCTTGGCTTATCATCGGGGTTGTGCATGATTAAATACTTTATGTGATGAAGATATAGCTTAGCCAGACTATATGATTTTCTAGGGATAACTTTCTTTAGCCATGCTTTTTTGAGAAGACATGATTGCTTTGATTAGTATGCTTGATGTATTATTACTTTTATGTCAATATGAACTTTTGTCTTGAATCTTTCGGATTTAAATATTCATACTACAATTAAGAAGATTTACATTGAAATTATGCCAAAGCATCACTCCGCATCAAAAATTCTTTTTTATCATTTACCTACTCGAGGACGAGCAGGAATTAAGCTTGGGGATGCCTGATATGTCTCCAACGTATCTATAATTTTTGATTGCTCCATGCTACTTTATCTACTGTTTTGGACTATATTGAGCTTTATTTTCCACTTTTATATTATTTTTGGGACTAACCTATTAACCGGAGGCCCCCAGAATTGTTGTTTTTTGCCTATTTCAGTGTTTCGAAGAAACAGAATATCAAACGGAGTCCAAACGGAATGAAACCTTCGGGAACGTGATTTTCTCACCGAACATGATCCAGGAGACTTGGACCCTGCTCCAAGGAACAACCGAGGCGGTCACGAGGGTGGGGGCGCGCCCTCCCCTGGGCGCGCCCCCCTACCTCGCGGGCCCCTGTTGCTCCACCGACATACTCCTTCCTCCTATATATACCTACATACCCCCGACAGATCAAATACGGAGCCAAAAACCTAATTCCACCGCCGCAACCTTCCATATCCATGGGATCCCATCTTGGGGCCTGTTCCGGAGCTCCGCCGGAGGGGGCATCCACCATGGAGGGCTTCTACATCAACACCATAGCCTCTTCGATGAAGTGTGAGTAGTTTACCTCAGACCTTCGGATCCATAGTTAGTAGGTAGATGGCTTCTTCTCTCTTTTTGGATCTCAATACAATGTTGTCCCCTCTCTTGTGGAGATCTATTCGATGTAATCTTCTTTTTGCAGTGTGTTTGTTGAGACCGATGAATTGTGGGTTTATGATCCAGCTTATCTATGAATAATATTTGAATCTTTTCTGAATTATTTTATGTATGATTGAGTTATCTTTGCAAGTCTCTTCGAATTATCCATTTGGTTTGGCCAACTAGATTGGTAGTTCTGGCAATGGGAGAAGTGTTTAGCTTTGGGTTCAATCTTGCGGTGTCCTTTCCCAGTGACAGTAGGGACAGCAAGGCACGTATTGTATTGTTGCCATCAAGGATAACAAGATGGGGTTTTTATCATATTGCATGAATTTATCCCTCTACATCATGTCATCTTGCTTAAGGCGTTACTCTGTTTTTAACTTAATACTCTAGATGCATCCTGGATAGCGGTCAATGAGTGGAGTAATAGTAGTAGATGCAAAATCGTTTCGGTTTACTTGTCTCGGACGTGATGCCTATACACATGATCATACGTAGATATACTCATAACTATGCTCAATTCTATCAATTGCTCAACAATAATTTGTTCACCCACTGTAGAATACTTATGCTCTTGAGAGAAGCCACTAGTGAAACCTATGGCCCCCGGGTCTATTCACATCATATCAATCTCCATTACTTTAATACTTGCTTTGTTTTTACTTTGCCTTTTACTTTTCACTTTGCATCTCTATATCAAAAATACCAAAAATATTATTTACCATCTCTTTCAGATCTCACTCTCGTAAGTGACCGTGAAGGGTTTGACAATCCCTAATCGCGTTGGTTGCGAGTAGCTATCGTTTTGTGCAGGTACGAGGGACTCGTGCGTGATCTCCTACTGGATTGATACCTTGGTTCCCAAAAACTGAGGGAAATACTTACGCTACTTTACTGCATCATCCTCTCCTCTTTGGGGAAATCCAACGCAGTGCTCAAGAGGTAGCACCTCCCATGGCAGCCATAGCGTCGGATGGTGCTCCAAAGCCACCCATGCCTCCCATGGCAATCGTAGGTGCACCCATGCCTCCCATGGCTTCGAAGCCACCCATGCCACCCATGCCGCCAAGGCCACCGCCACCCATGCCGCCAAGGCCACCACCACCCATGCCGCCAAGGCCATCGCCACCCATTGCGCGGATCATGGCTCTTTTTTGGATCAAGACTTCTTCACGGGCAAGGTTGACATATTCCTTTTACGCATCATTGAACAAAGATGTGTCCAAGAAGAACAAGTGCTTCTCCCATTCCAACAACTTAGCTCGTTCCTCCATGCCCACCTTCCTCTGCTCCAATGCCACTTTCCTCTCCTCGGCGGCCACCCTTCTCTCCTCGGCCGCACCATCTTGGTTCCTTGCCATTTTCCTCACCTCGTTGGCTTCTTTTCTTGCCTTCACAATAGCTTCCATAGCATTTTTTAGCTCATCATCTCCTTTCCTCTTCTTCTTTTCGGTTTTGTCTTTCTTGCACCCATCCGGTCGTTTTGGCTTTGAGTATGAAACCGAGTTGGGTGTGGGGCTTCTCTTGCCGTCATCACTTGATGCATCATCCTCTTCCTCCTCCTCATCATCATTCAACTCAATTGTTTGCTTGCGTTTGTTGCTCAAATGCAAATCATCCAAACCATCACGCTTCTTCCATTTCTCATCATCCTTCAACACTTCATAGCAATGAGGCAATGTGAAGATCCTTCCTTTATTGATCTTCCCCTTCTTGGTTGTCCTCGTCTCTTCTTTGAACAAGTTTTGTGCAATGTTGTATTACAAGAAAAACAAAACAAGTTAGCACTTCGGACACCAAAAACAAGTATGATGAACATGTATGAGATGCCACTTACTCTATCATCCTCATTTGTTCCACTTGGGTTAATCTTGTCAACTGCCTTTTGTGCGGCCGCCCACTTTTGACAATCCGAGTTGATTGTTGACCATCGGGACCGAAGTGATCTCTCGGAGCGGTCAATTCCACTCACGTTGTTAGCATCAAAGTGTTCTTTCATTCGCCCCCAATTAGCATCTCTACTTTGATCACCTCCAACGGATGGATCCCTCGACACTTGCAACCAAGTATTGCATAGTAACTTGTCATCGTTGGTGGTGTAATTGCCCGCTCTTCCTTTCGACGCGTCGACAATGCCCTCACCCTCCTCGTCCACCTCAAACTCACGGTCTTCGAAATGGATGTCATTGGTTTGAGACCGATGCGAATTTTTGGACCCAACACCCATAGTTGACATGTATGCATCATCATTGAGACTACAAAGTTTTTTGAACAATGCAAATAAGCTATCTATATGATGATGCATTGAAAAAATAACAAAAAAAAATAAAAGATGGATTTTTTTTACCTTGGGGGCATTTCGTCAAACACATGGTGCGCGTCGGTGGCCGGCTCAACGAGTGAGCTCGCCGGAGCTATAGCCGCCGCGCCCGTCAAACGCCCTGCAAGCTTCTTTCCCCTCGCCTTCGAGCTGCCGGAGCCGTCCGCCGCCTTGTTCTTCTTCGCGGATGTCTTGCCCTTCTTCGGCCGCGCCGCATTGGGGAGCTTCGAGGGTGCGGCGGCGGCACGGGACGGCGCCGGCGCGACGCCCCCCGTCAACGTGGTCATCTGCGGCGGCAAGAAGAGGCTGCGCGCGAGGCCGACGCTCGGCGGAGCTCCGGCGATGGCGACGCCAACGCTCCCCGCGCTAGGGTTTCCGACGGCGGCGGGGAGGGGGGGAGGGGTCGCGGCTGTACAATGGGGTGAGCGGGGTGCCGACGCGTGCGTCCATGGCGAAGTTCGCCGGCGCCAGCACGCGCGGGTCATAGGAGGCGGAGAGGAGAGAGTGCGGCGCGAGCGCTCGAATGTGCGGCGCGCGGAAGCGGGCGCCCCAAATACACCGCGCGGGATAGCGTATTCGACCGCGCGCTCAACTCATTATAGCGCGCACGCGGTTTTTGCGCGTCCGCTGGAGCGACCCGCCGCGTTGCGCGCGCTAAAACGGCCTAATTTGCGGCGCGACGCTAATTTAGCGCGGCTGGTGGAGATGCTCTGAGAAAAAAAAATCCCCATCGAGGGGTCGAGGCGTCGAGCTAAACCTACTCGTTCCCGAGCGGCCGAGCTCTCCACCGCCGCCGCCGCCGCCACCGGCTGCCAACCACCGCCTCGTCTCCCTCACACCTCGTCGGCCTACGCCCTCTCCCTCTCCCCTACCCCTCCCCTCACAGATCAGTGCGCCCCCTCCTCCTCCAGCTCGCTTCCTCGCCCCCTCCTCGACGTCCTCGTCGGGTGCGCCGTGCATCACCCGGCTGGCGCGCGCCGGGGCCAGCGTCGCGCCGGCTGACCCAGCCGTCTATCGCAGCCCCGTCATCGTCACACACCCGGGCGAGGGGCAACAGCGCGGCCTGGAGGATCAGATCCTCCTACGGCGCAGCAGGGCGACGACACCTCCACCTCCTACATCGGCGCTTCCTAAGTCAAGTTCGTCGAGGCCGGCAGCGCCCGCGCCGTCCCGCTCATCTACAAGGCTACAACAAGCCCGCGAGCGCCTCCTCAAGGTCACTTCCTCCAAATCCCCCTCCCCCCTCCCTTCCTCTCTCATTTTACTCCAGAAATTCCTGTTCTTTGGAAGTCAACCCGAAGTAGATCTCGGTGGTATCTTGATTATTCAGTGCAGTAGACCACTTTGTAAATTACAACTTATATTTGTTTACAGAGGGAGTACAAACTAAGGTACATGGGTTGCTGTTCATGAACAACACAAGTAGCAGGCATTTGGTTAATGTTCATGGGTTGCTGTTTCAAGAACAGAGAATTGCTATTAGTTGCTTCTGCTTGATTAGGATTTGGAGTTACTGTAATTAACATGTTAGTATGGCACTAAACGCATGAATTTTACAATCTACTGGACATCCTTTGCAAATTCCTGTAATAGTGAAGAAATAGAACCATAGGCTGAATGAAATTTTAACTGTCAAGTGCATTCTTGTTCTGATTGTACATATACTGATACTTTACATGTATGGGTGGGGAACTGATCTAGAACCATAGGCTACAACCTTAGTTTCTAGAATCGGTTAGTTTGGTTTTGGTGAATCTGTCATATGGTATAGTTTGGGCTGGGCGCCAATGCCAATTACGTGGGTTCAGTTTGGTTTGGTTTCTGAAATGTCAGCACGTGGGTTCAGTTCAGGTTTGGTTCGGTTGCCCACCCACTCTCAGATTTACTCCTACCCTAATTAAAATGAAAAAACCTAATTCCAACCCCTTTCTACGCCGCCTTCTCCAACCCTTCCCCCCGCCGCCGCCTTCTCCAACCCTTCCCGCCTGGCCGCCGCCTTCTGCCAACGCTTCCCCAGCCCGCCCCTACGCCACCGCCTTATTTCACACGCTTCCACCGGCATCCGGCTATTCGCTTTGGAGTTATCCCCGGTTCCTACCCTTTTGCGCGAGATCCTGTGATACATGGAGAGCAAGTGCCAGATCTAGATCTGGCCATAGCTTTCTTGAAAATAACCATTTGCGAGCGCAAAGAGGGAACCAAGGTCCAATGTCCACCGATTGCTTTGAGTGAATGGGCTTGTCCTCTCATGTTAGGTTTTGGCAGCGCGGGCTTCAAGTGGCCTTGTACGGTGGGCCTGATGATGTAAGTTACTTCGTGTTTCACTTCTACTTTGCTCCATAGTGGATTCTTTTGGGACATATCCGTCCCATGAATGATGGAGTACTATTTTTTTTTGTCACTCAAAAACATAAATTATCTCTTGTCGAAAAAAAGCTACTCTTTCCGCTGGCCGGCGGAGTTGTCGAGTCGGTCTGGAACCGGCAGTCGGATCCGTTTTCATGTCAAACAGCAGATTACCTGCCTGGTGTCCGGATCTTTCCGAGTTGTCGACCGCCTGGTGTCCTGGTCGGTTTGGGAACCGGTAGTCCGAATATGTTCTCATGTCTATCGACAGAGCACCTACCTGATTGTGCTCAATATATATGCACGCACATCGATATCTATAGACATAGTTTCTCACCCAGATTAACATTGTCTTGTTGGTGCATTTAGGACGCAACGAAGGCTGTGATGGCTGTGAGCTTGAAAACAATCCCAGAAATACAGAAGGTATACAAGCGGAGAGTGCGCCGGCAGGTCCCTGTGATACCTGACGAGATTGTCTTTGAGATTCTTGTCCGGCTGCCTGTTAAAGCTATCATAAGGTTCAAGTCCGTCAACAAGACTTGGCATGCTATCATCTCTCATCCATGCTTCATCGGTTCACATCTCCAACAATCTGCCAAGAACCAAGAACGTAAGCCTTCCTTCCTCATCACCCCACATATCCTGGACAAGGTGATCGATAGCGAGGCCTGGCCGACCACCTTTTCCAACTACATCCCCTTCTACTCATGGCAAGAGGGCCAGGACAATGCGTGCCTTGTTCACTCAACAACCTTCCGTGGCGAGTTTGGGTCAGTTCACAACATGGTGCACTGCGACGGGCTTGTAGTGCTCCCGACCAACACCAAGGTGTTTGTCTTCAACCCAGCAATACATGATGTCCTTAAGCTGCGTAATGGCCAAAAGGATGAGTGGCAATTCCCGACTGTCAGTTTGGGCTTTGACCCACGCACGAGCAAGTACAAGGTTGCTCGCTTCTTTTACCGTTCAATAAATTTTTCTACAAGGACTTATAGTGTGGGAATGGAAATCTTTACTATCGGTGGTGATGATAACTCCTGGCGGAGTGTTGCGGAGGATCCACCGTTGCCAATTGAGCCGGGGACTGTCACACACTTTAAGGGCTCTTTGTATTTGCTTGTATGGGATGAACTCGTTGAAAGGTGCCCACAAGGTGTTCTTCGCTTCAGTTTAGAAGATGAAACATTTAGTTTCATATGCCATCCTCAACTTCAGTCATGCAAAGGGGAGCAGCTCAACTTTATTGAGCTAGGTGGAGAACTATGCCTAGCTCAATGCCTTGATGGGAAACAAGTAATATGGATGCTGCACTCTGTTGACGGTCATGAATGGATTCAACACCGTGTTATTATCTTACCTAAGCCAGAGCTGTACAAAACTTTATCGGTCCTTCCTAAAGATGTTTTGCTTATTCGCAGTGGTAATTGTCTTTACCACTATGCTGATGCCCGTCGAGATGCAAGGGAAGTGGGTCGTCTGGATCAGCTGAGGTATAAGAATCCTAGAGTTGGGTCCTTTGATTATGTTGGTCAGGATATCTTCATCTTCGACATGTTTTCATACACGGAGAGTCTTCATCCAGTGACAAAGCAAGGCAAACAGAGAATCTATAAGGATGGAGATGAAGCATTAGATGGATGATGAAAAGCATTCGAGAGAAGCCATCTTAATTACTATCAGTTTAGTTTGTCTTTTATCATTGTAACCGCAGGCCATACGGGGCCATACATGTACCGTTTGTTTACCTGCCTGAACAATGAACCAGTTATTCTATCTGCTCGTCGTTTTTTTCTCCTTCCGATATATGCTAGGTAGGTTTATTAGGCCCCTTTTATTTTGGTGTAAAGTATGACCAAAAGTTTTAACCAACGAAATGTAAACTATATGTCACAGGAATTATATTGTTAAAAAATTCTTTCAAATACAAATCCATTAATCTATTATTTTAAAATATATACTACCTATTTTAGTAGTCTATATAGTTGAGTTGGTCAAAGTCTAGCCCAAAATACAAAGGGGCGCAATAAACCTGGACGGAGGTAGTAGCGTATAATCTTTTGTGTTATGGGAAACGTTTTCATGACAGACCGGTTGGTCACATGCGGGCTGTGCGTTTTGCTTCGATCATCATTGTAGTTTTTATTTATCGCTCAAAGTCTTTTGCTTCGATCATTGTAGTTTTTATTTATCGCTTAAAGTCTGGCCCAAAATACAAAGGAGCGCAATAAACCCGGACGGAGGTAGTAGCATATAGTCTTTTTCGTTATGGAAAAAACGACGGACAGGCCAGTCACATGCAGGCTGTGCATTTCGCTTTGATCGTGCTGACACATTGTAGTTTTTTTATCGTCTTCTTCCACAACACATCTTAGCCTTATCTGCTCCCCATGATTTCTTGCTGCCGGTCCGTCATGGCTTCCGCTGGCGAGCTTCGCCACCGAATGGACCTCTCCTATACCCCTCTTTTTTCTCTTTCTTTCCGGTGACCTCTTCCTCCCACCTACCTCAAATTTCATGTTGTTGTCCCCGCTCCTAACAACCAAGGGCGGGTCCACCTAAGGTCATTGGTATAGGATGTACACCCAAATATTTTGGCAACAAAACTCTATATATGGTATATACTCCCTCCATTTTTCACAAATAGTGCATCCGTGTTTTCTGAGATCAAGTTTGACCGTAAATTTAACCAACGCGACCGACTGCGGCGGGAGCAAAAATTATATCACAGAATTCGTATCGAAAATATGAATTCTGTGATATGATTTTTGCTCCCGCCTCAATCGGTCGCGTTGGTCAAATTTATGGTCAAATTTAAATCTCGGGAAGCACATACCCACTACATTGTGGAAGGGAGAGAGTATTAGTTATATGTGTGTTAACCATGGTGTAGTTTAAGCAATGAACATCACATTCATTTGCAAGCCTTGTGCACCTCGTCCAACGAGAGCATCTCGTTCTGGCACACTTGCGCACGACCCAATTGGCCCAGCGTGAGTAGCTTGATCCCCCGGTTCCCAGTTATCATATCTACTAGATCGGGATCGCGCCTTGAGGTAAGGGTGCCGGGCTCAATATTTTGGTCAAAACAGATAATGCTAAGTTAGTAGGAATCCAGATTTAGCATATGCATTCGTACATATAACAATAAAGTGAAGAAAAAACATTCAATTGTTAGAGGAGCGAGCATAGTGGTGCTCGATATCGGCATGAGATCATAAGGAGGAATCGATTTCGGTGTGTTTAGAAGACCACAAAAGATAGCCACTCGACATGAAGTTCAATACCAAAAGTGCAACCACTCGACATGAAATTCGATACCAAAAGTGTGATAATAGGAGAGGGAGTAATACGAGCAAATAAAGGAGAGACAACTGCCGAGCCATAGCTACTAAGCACACTAATAGGTGGCTTCATTATTCAATTGCCTTGTCGATAAACTTTGTAGGCGCCACCACACGATCCTGATGCAAACAAATCGTGAGGTATATACGGCATATCATAATTTCTATATAGATAATGCACTTGTGATTTTGTAACTTACCCTCTTTTTAAAACCTATGGATGGTGAGTGTGTCCCCCCTGTCAATCTCAAAGTCAAAGACGCATATGTGAAACTCTTTGAGCCTTGATGCCTTGGCAAAGTCTGGCCAATTCTTTGATAAGGTGGCCCTCTTGTCTGTACCCATTATCATCCGGACGTGTCTCATAACACCCTCAGTGCTGAGTTTGACTGTGATGTCCTTGACTGGCTCGCATTTAGATGGTCCATTAGATGTAGCTCTGTGGAGTGACAATATATGTACTAGAAAAAAAAGTGCATTGGTCACAGTTGGGTACTACAATTTGTCAGAAGTAGGGTTTTTAAGATCCATACCATCCTCTGTCCAGGAGCGACGAATGTCTTGTTCATCTTGCAAACATATTACTTGACGAGAGGGTCGGTCGAACCAACGTAACGCTCAAGTCGTTTGATCTCGCACGGGGAATGTCCAATTCACTTGCATAGACACACTCATATCTGAAGATGTCAAAACTACCCAGATGTGGTCCTACATGATAGCATTTGATCTTTAGCCCATGGTTAGAAAACCATCTGTAAACATGATAAATTGAGATGAGCTTGTTACCCCATGTCACAGTCCTATCACATAGACACGGTCCATCACACGTAGCCTGAACCTTTCTCTTCTTAGTGTAGTGGTGTTTCTCTTAATATTCGATAACAGAAAAAAAATGGGAGGAGGGATCCTTCGGTGTCGGTGTGTGGTTGCCGCGGCCTGAGCGGCTCGAGTTGATCTGGGGCGGAGGGAGAGAAGGAGAGTGTAGGGGCGCCGACGGTTGGTAGAGGGTAGACGCCGGGGCCGGGGAAGACAAGATCGCCGCCGTTGGGGTTGGGATTGGGGGAGAGGGAGGCGGCGACTGAGTTGAGTGGGAGAGGAGGAAAACCTCACTCGTTTGGATGGGCTTGGGTCGTGGGTACGTTTGGTGTGTGTGCGTGGGGGTTTTCAGTTCCGTGGTGGTTTGAACAAAATGTAGTACTCCCTCCGTCCCAAAATTCTTGTCTTAGATTTGTCTATATACGGATGTATCTATTCACATTTTAGTGTTAGATACATCCGTATCTAGATAAATCCAAGACAAAAATTTTGGGACGGAGGGAGTACTATCTCGAAGAGCCGGGCGGGACACACGCCAAATATCTTGGCGCGAGAATTGAGAGTCACGGTGGGTGTTTGAGGGTTATGAGCGGGAGGGCAAAGTATTTCGAAAGAAGCGCCGGTGTGGGCGGTTTGGACCTGAGCAATAATTCGGCCTGCCTTCTTCTCATTGGTCAATCAGGCCCTCCCATGGATTGCCCCCATGGAATCGATCTCAGCCGCCCATCGTTTCTAGATCCGATGTCACAGACATCACTTCACGCGGATCACGCCCAGTAAAACCTATCAAACTTTCCCAACCACTCCGGTGTAAATTTCTTTCTGGGGTATCATAGATTTGATGAAAAGAAATTTAGAAAACAAGTCTACTATAAATACATGAAACTAAAAAAATGTGAAAATGATTTTTTGGTAATGGCAGCTTTTAGAATTCTTTTTCGCGGTTGTTGGTCTCGTACTCTCTTACGTCCTGTGATGGTGGATCTTGTTTGTGTTGTTTCAGTACTTTGTTGTGTGGCTTTATTTATAAAATCAGGCATATATGCCTCTTCTCTACAAAAAATAGAAATTATTTTTTGCCATGTGACCAAGGGGTTGCCATTTAGGAGTAGTGCTTATTTTCTTTCATATCAAATTTTTTAGGCGTGCCTTTCATCTAACTAGACCTTGACTCGACAATACCCCAACAACAACGAGCTTGCCCACACGGACATCCTGGCGCGCTCCCGAGTTGATTGGTGCTCAACGAGCTTCATGAGGCCCGGTCTTCTACGGGTCCTGCGGACCTCCTGGCGCCGTCCTTCCTTAGGCACATGGCTACCTGACGCCCTACGTCTTTGGTGGACCTCCCGACGCCATTGTCACAAAGCTTCGTTTGCTTGTCGTCATGTTCGGTGTAGCTTCACACCACCATGCACTTCATTTGAAAGCCCCAAGCTCGCCACCTCTTCTATTGTTCATTGTTTCTGAGATAGCTCACCGCTCATGTCAAGTTGTAAGCTCGCCACCTCTTAGGTAGCACCTACAGCTATGAATCAGGGTTAGTGGCAATGACATGCACCGGGGACAAAGCTTATCCGAGAGACTGTGTGCACCGGGGCCAAGGATTGGGCATTTGGACGAAAATAGATCGGGCAAGGTAATTATTCTTGTAAGCTGGCCCGTGAAGCACTAGATTATTCACGAGGCCTTCTTGTGAAATTTTCATGTAACAAGCATGAATTTACAAGACCAATAGAACATCCTCCGTTCCTCAATATAAGGTGTATTATTTTTTCAAAAAATCAAACTTTTCTAAGTTTAACCAAGTTTATAGACAAAAATATCATTATCTAGAATACCAAATCATTATGACTAGATTCATCATCAACTATATTTTTACATTTTATATATTTAATATTATAAATCTTTATATATTTTGCTGTAAAGTTGGTCGAACATACACAACATTTGACTTTTTGAAAAGCTAATACACCTTATATTTAGAAACCGAGGGAGTAAAGAGCAAGGGAATCATGGACGGGTCTTCCCTAGCTAGGGACAAATGTGGCAATGGTCAAGCTTAATTGTCACCTATTACTAAAAATTTAGGCATGATTAGACAGTCATGCCTTAGATAGTCAATGTCATCATCGTTGTCAAAGAGACATGCATGTAGTGAGAGAGATTATCACATGTGGCTATTCGACACATGCCGAGTCAATTCCTTGAGTGTCGATCCTAAACGCCCGCTCCGCGCGCATGAAAACAAAAAGATTTTGCATGGTGGAACGAAAAGCCTAACATATGGTTTGAATCATGCATGCATGCATGCATGGTTGAATGTAACGATTCATCAGCGAGCGAGCGAGAGATCTGGATTTGGAAGAAGAAGAAGACGAAAAGAAAAATAAACCAACTTGTGTTGCATGCATGCATAATGGCCGGGGTAACCAGAAATTACGGAACGTGCACGCCCGGTCATCAAGGAATGAAGAGCACACTTCTTTCTTTCTTTCTTTCTTTCTTTCTTTCGGTCAAGGGGGAATTGGACTCAAGTCATCAAGATTGAATTTCAATAAGCTATTCTTTTAGGTCGAAATGTCTACGAAATAGCCACGAACATTACAAGTTATGGAAATATTTCAAAAAGCATGTGTGAAGGGAATTCTACAGGATTTGTCAGGACCCCGACTCAATGCCACATCGATCTAGCATGTAACACCTCGTATCACTTTGCGGCCTCACGCACGGTATTCCACGGGTGTCGCCTTACCTTTGCCCGGGACCGTTTGCGCCTTTTGGCACACGTATATGACAGTGTCGCTAGCATCCATATGATAAGGAGCCCGGGCTGACATGGCTAGTCGTAAACCCAAAGTGGCACAGACTTACAGGGACAGGCATCCATGACCCAGCATCGAACGTGTCGGTCATCAGCGAGTGAATCCAGGCTGTAGCACTGGGCTAGCAGGACTCCGGTGAACCGGGCTGTAGCGGGCTAACAGGACTCCGGTATTCATCGCGTGACATTTCCCCGAAGGGACAGACACAGGAACGAAGAAGGTCACATGCCGGCCAGCCTAAGTGTTCCGGAGCAGTAGCAAGCTACCATGGCTCGGTGGAAACACTAGGAGACATTTCCCGGTAAGAGAGGCTACTAAGGATAAACAACTAGATAGTCAGATCCCACACATACCAAGCATTTCAATAACATACACACAATATGCTCGATATGTGCAAACACAACATGGCATCACAACATGACTCCATGACTCAAGTATTTATTCAATAGGCTCCGAGGAGCGAGATATTACAAACAGGGGTCTCATGACCCAACATTCAGAGCATACAAATCAAGGCACATGCGGAAGCTTAACATGTCTGAGTACAGACATCTATAAATGAAAAAGGCTGAGAAGCCTGACTATCTACCAATCCTGCCGAGGCACAAGATCGTAGCTGAGGTAACAAGCTAAACGTCGAAGTCCACGCGAAACTACTAGTGAGACCGAAGTCTCTCTGCAAAAACATAAAATAGGCAAACGTGAGTACAAATGTACCCAGCAAGACTTACATCAGAACTATCTACATATGCATCATTATCAACAAAGGGATGGTGGGGTTTAACTGCAGCAAGCCAGCTTTGACTCGGTGGTTATCCTGAACTACGACTGCAAATAACTCTTTTGAGGTGGCGCACACGAGTCCACATATTCACCATATCAATACACCACTATGGATCCACTCCCGTCTCCCTACGAGAACGCCATCCATAGCACTCACGCTTATCTTGCGTATTTTAGAGTATCCACTTTCACTTGTCTATGAACTGATATAAGCAACCCAGAAGTCCTTTTCCGCGGACACGGCTATTCGAATAGATTAGGTTAACCCTGCAGGGGTGTATTCTTCACACACGCTCTCACCACTTACCGCCGTTTACACGACATGTACTCGGCAACCTTCAAGCGGAAGCCCAACGTGGGTGTCGGCCACGACCTACCTAATCACCTAAGTCTCTAGTCCAGGTTTATCGCCTATTCGGGTTCCATCCATGAGGAGATCCGGCCGGAGTTTCGCTCACAGCCCCAAACGATGTGAACAGGGTTCCCGAGACACCAAACGGGCGCCCGGTACACCGTGCCACGTGCCTACCGCATCACAGCCCACCCCTACGGTCAGCGCTGCCCACGGCCTCCAGCATACTACAAACACCAGAAACTACTTGCAACTCCTGGACAGAGGACAAGGGTGATCAAGAAGCCGAGAGGGTCCATTGGTTTCGGGCCCAATGCGTGGTAGTAGCTGAATCATGGATCACAAACACAGAACTCAGTTCCTGAGGACGGCTGCAATGAGACAACCCACCATGTACTCCTACATGGCCTCTCACCGCTACCTTTACCAAAACGTGTTCACACACTTAGCTCACACACAGTAGGACATGTTCACACGCCTCTGATTCATCCCCGATGAATCAGACCTGACTCAACTCTAAGCAGTAGCAGGCATGACAAACAAGCAAGAATGAGTAGGCACAACAGGGCTCAAACAACTCCTACCCATGCTAGTGGGTTTCATCTATTTACTGTGGAATGACAGGTCATGCAAAGGATAAAGGGGTTCAGCTACCGCAGCAAGTAACAGATGAATCGTTGTTGTCCTAATGCAGTAAAAGAGAGCAGGAGCGAGAGAATGGGATTGTATCGGAATGAACAAGGGGGTTTTGCTTGCCTGGCACTTCTGAAGATAACATTGAGTCTTCATCAGTGTCAATGATCACAACGTCGGAACATCGTCTATCGGGAGGGAACAGATACCGGCAACAAAGAAGAAATACAATCAATGCAATGCACAATATGATGCATGCTCATGACATGGCAATATGAATGTGTTTTGAGCTAATGCAACTAGCAACAGATTAAATGAAGTTGGTTTGAATACAAGATTCAAATTCAACTCCATATGTGATTATTCAAATGCCATTTAATTGATTTGTGCTAAACAGCAGCTATAAGTTGTTCTAACATGCATGAAAATGGTACAGATGGATTCCTTGAATTTTTCTGATAAATTTTCATATATAAATTATTTAATTTGGAGTTACGGTTGAATTTCTATGAATTTTAGAAGTTTTAGGCATTTTCTGGAATTTCCTGAATAATATTAAATCCAGAAATGATTATGGCGTCAGCACCACGTCACAGTGACGTCAGCAGGGTCAACTGGGCGCCCCAGGTCAAACCTGACGTGTGGGGGCCACACGTCAGTGACACAGGAGCTAATCCCGGTCAAACCCAGCGCTGACTGGGGTTTGACCAGGGGTAGGGCCCACTGTCAGTGGCTGTGGGGGTGTTTAGCGTGGTCATTAGTGCTAACTAAAACAGCGCCACGTCAGCTAGTGACGCCGGCGACCATGGCGACGGCGGGACCTCGCCGGAGTTTCTCGGGATGGCGCTACAGCCCGCGGCTGGTCGCGCTGAGGGCACCAAGAGGGAGCCCGTGCTCCCGCGCATCTAGTGGCGCATGCAACTGGGCACAGGGAGGCCGGGGTTCGCCGGAAACGGGCTCATGGCGGCGGCCGGAGTTCGGCCATGTGCGGGGTTGGGGCTGCGGCGCGCTAGGGGAGAAGCTGATGGTCCAGACGGCATCCGCGGGCCACCAGAAGCGCGCTGGTGCCACGGGTTCGAGCAGAGGGGCTCAAGTCAGGAGAGCTACCCGGCCATGGCGGACGGCGGTGCTCGGGAATGTGGGCGGGGGTGCTACGGCACGAAAACGAGCAAAACGAAGGAGGGGAAACGGAGTGGAGCTCACAGCGAGTTCGTCGGCGGTCTCGTTGGGCTCGGGGACGGGTTGTGGACGACATATCGGCGACGGAGATCGGCGGTGCCCGAGGTTGAAGATGATGTCGATGGCGGCGATACGGCGCGTCCCCGGTTGCTTGGCTCGTCGAGGAGGCGTAGAAGGCGAAGGTGGGGCTCTCGGGCACGTCAGAGGGGTGAGGGGAAGGCGGTGGCCGCGGCAGCAGCAAGCGGCGGCGACGGGCTCCGCTCGGTGAGGAGAACAGAGGAGGGGGGAGTGTTCCGGGGAGAGGATGGGGACGCGGGAGAGTGAGGAAGAGAGGCAGGGAGGTGCGTGGCGTCTCCGGGCGTCGAGGAGGAAGCAGGAGGTGGCCAGGGGGAAGCAGGAGGTGGCCGAGGCCTCTCGGGCGCGCGCCACGCCTCGCCTCTGTTCGTCCTCCTGGCAGAGGAGGAAGATGACAAGGGGGAGGAGGTGGGCTGGGCCGGCCAGATGGAGCTGGGCCAGGTAAGTGGCGCCAGGTAAGTGGCCCAGGTGGCCTTCTCTCCCTCTCTCTGTTTTTCCTATTTCTGTTCTGTTTTGTTTTGGTTTAGTAAAAATACTAAACCATTTTATAAAATCCTGAAAATAATTATGTGGCTAGAACTAAAATATACCAAACCACATAAAATGTTCCAGTAATTATTGGACATGTATTATTTATATATAATATATATATCCAATGCAAATAGCTATTTATTTAATTCAAAGGCCCAAAATAATTAACTCTGAGATACCAAAAATATTGTTTTGAGTTCTACCTCTTTGCAATATTTTCAGAGACTAAGAGGAACATTTTCTTGGACTTCTTTGAGGAGATTTTAATGTTGATCATTTTTAGAAGGTTTCTGAGGCTTTAAAAATTTCCTCAATTCAAATTTCATTTGAATTAAAACATGATGCTCACATGAGGTCTAGCCTAGTGCATAACAGGACCAGGGATGTGACAACTCACCCCCACTAAACAAAAATCTCGTCCCGAGATTCAAGCGTAGGGTAAGGTGAAGAGGAAACGCAACTAGTATAATCTTCACGATCCAGGGTGCACTTCATAAGAGCGTTGATTCGATCACCATCATTGTCTCGAAGTCTTGCTCTGAGAACTCCAACTAACATGACAAGAAGAGGGAAGGAAAACTCTAGAAGAATTAATCTTCTCAAAGAACGAACAACTCAGGATTAACTCACGGAATGGGACATAGCAACATCTCTCGAGCTGAGAGACGAAGCACACCTCTAGAGGAATGGAGTGGAACAGATGACGAAGGTTCACTAGGTAGACAACGATTCCACACCTAAGAAGGTGGTGAACGATTGTCAACGTAGCGAGGAGTTGAGTTGCCATGATACCACAACGAGGCACCTTAGGGACGGTGACTCGTAGAAATATCCCCTTAAGTGGCAAAAAGAATTACCTTTGATTCAAAGATCATTGAAACTCTTTAAACCAGCCTAGGACAATTCTCGAGTGATCGTTTGGAGGGGGTCGGTAGAATGGCATACTCGGACTTGGATGATGTGGATTACCTTGTTGAAGACAACGTAATGGATGATTTTGCTTATCACCGGAAATGGAAGAGACCCATGGTAGAATGGCACATTGGCGGTGCAAGCTGGGAACAAAATGCAAATGATGGGAATGATTCTGGTAACTGGGGAAGAACCCAACAATAGAGAGTGAATTCACTGATTGAGAAGGTCATAGCATTGCCGAGGGAACTGAGAGCATCCCAATTAGAGCCGATGATAACACGTAGCGCTTGTGCGTGCTCTCAAGAACTTGAGCATTTCCACAATCATCAAGGTTTTATCAACATCCGTGTCAAGGGTGCTGACAACACAACATACTACCATGATGAATAGCGATGGACGATGCAGATGCAAAGGAGGATAACACTTTCTCAGATTTCATCTTAGCGAGGCCAAGGGAACGAAATCTGGATGATCGACCGAGAGACATTTAGCACTCCGCTTCTAATGTTCTCCTTGATGTGCTAGTGTAACCCATTCATAGATATGGTTTGATATCTAGAACATCAAGTAAAAAGGTCGGACTTCGGAACACAGAAATCCATAGGGGCAACTAGGGAGTAAATCCTACGAAATCCCTATGGGGAGGTGGCCAACTTCCTCAAATCAAGATACTACAACAGGAGGTCTTCCGGTTGGGTGTGTTGGCCACGACATCCACTTTACCGGTTATCGCGAGACCAATATTATAGTTCTTGGGAAATGTTCCAACCATCACATCTGCCTGAGATTCAGATCTGGTTGGTGTCAGAATATTCCAGACTCATCAAGTCTAGAAAGAAAAATGAAAGTTTACAACACAAATCGACGAGACGGCGTTGTGAGATTCTCGGGAGATGAACTACGATAGCAAGCTCCAAAACATGAGCTGGTTCTGCCATAAACATGTGAACATGTTGTCCAAGACAAGCATGACCACAAAGTAGTCTTATAATAAAACACTACCGAGTTCGGGTGGGGAACCATAATCGAGGATATCGAAGTCTTTACGCAAGTCCATGGATTAGATCCCAAGCATAGACTTCTTTTCCTTGAACAAGTCAATCAGTTGCTTGGTGTGCTAGGATATACATATAGAATGGAGGTTGCAAATCTCCAGACCACAGAATACTTCGCACGTCTGCATGACTGACTTGGGATGATTCCAGAGGAAGCAAAACTAACTTTCTCAAATTCACGGCGGCAACTTTCACCAAATGCACGTGTATAAGAGGAAGTCACTCCTTTCATCAAACAAATACTTCATGAGCTAGCATGAAGAAAATGCTTTCAAAAGTTTCCAACACTAGCTTAATGTCCAACAAAATCATGGAGGAGATAAGGATATTGTCAATGGACTCAACAACAATTCATCTGGGTTTCCTTTTAAAAGGAATTCCATAGTTAAGTGAACAAGTGATAGCATGGGTCAGACCCAAAAGATATAATGGTGTATACTCGAGGGATCAACCACGAGTAAGACAACATTACGAATATCGTTGGTTCTGGTCTGATTGGATGATAGCCCATACTCCAATCAAAGGTTGGATAAAATGATAGGTCCATTAACTGATCACGAGGTTCAGTCGATGAAAATATCAACTTTCTTCAACACACATACAAGGCATCCCTTATAATGAACTATATCGGACAAGCTTCTATCTTCCAACTCTCCAAGTTGATGCATAGCTTAACCAACTAGCTCAGGGGTATCCAACACGGATTCTTGGAGAAAGGGTGGTTTATAGGATAAACCAACTTGATCACGAGCTTAACATAACAGTCAGGTGACAACCTGGTGATACTTTCGAGAAGATATTCGGAAAATCACGAACCACCGATATGTTACTAAGATCGAGAACAATCTTGCTTTTCAGGGCAAGACGATATGATCAAATGAGTGAGGACTTGACACAATCCTAACTCATTGATCGAAGGGTGCACCGGAAATAAGGACTAGATAGCACGATCAGTCTTAGAATGATGATTCAAGAACCAACACGCTAAGAATGAAATTATTATCCTTTAACTACCAAGCAACAGAGTTGCTAGCAGTATTGATTTCACACGCCATGATTCATTTGTCGGCATTCCGGTTACAATAACACAGGAACCGAGGAATGAACAATGATGGCAAGAAGTATCACTGTACCAAGAGTTCATAGGATGGTGTGCAATTCCTATAACAATCTCAATATAAAATATGTAATACTCCAAGGTAGAGCAGAACAAAAGCTGGATTAGCAATTTGTTCTGCGGAGCACAACTTCTTTGACCCAACCTAGATATGGATGAGATTCTGGAGTTTGTTTCTCCTATTCGTTCTGAAATAGAATGGCTTGGCGGACCACAAGGGTAATAGGCATCGACGAACGAATACACGCATACTCTTGACTATCAATTGATAGACGAAGGTCAGAAACAACTAAGATGGGACAACTCAAAAGAACATATGATTTTCTGAGTTGTGGATGCATGGATTAGCATGTCGAACGAAGTTCAACATATTTCTTCCGGATAACCCATGCAGAAAGGTAGAACTGGCAGAGCCACAATATATAATGGAGAACTCATCAAGAATAATCCTGTTGTGATATTTCAGTTCAACGAGGAACTTCTGCCATAAGTAGTTCATGGTATTTGGAAGAAGAAGATACCACGGACTTCAAGGACTATCGCAAAGGTTACTAATATCCTAAAGGCACTAGCAATTACTATCAACATGAAGTAGGTAGAGTGAATCTCGGGTTCAAGAACCCAGGAACAGAATACCTATTACTAAGTAGCATCACGGGATGCTTTCGAGAATGATGGCCAGAATCATCACACTGGGAACACAAATCATGGCTAAATTACTAGATGATCCCCTAAGACACCTAGGGTCATAATAATATCTCCAACATATATGTCAAGGTAACGAAGTACCTCAACTCACTGATTAGTGTGGTTAATCTGGCCCATGGGAACATTAAAACGGGAAGAAAGGATTTGCAGATGCATCAGACTACTTAGAAACCTGGGATGACTCGGGCAGCATAACGACTGTAAATGCTCAGAAAAGATTTGAGACATTCACAAAAATGGTGGCATAACCACTCAGAAGCACAATATCAAGGTTCCGAGATCAACAATTAACATACGGAAGTAGTAGGAACTGAACTGAGACTTAAATCCAACAATCTTATAAGTCTACTGATTAGTAACACGTGATCCTGATAGAAAGAAGAGATAGCCTAGTTCTTAATCCTCGTAGAAGAGAAGATGATGACTCAGATCAGAAGGCATAAGGTGTAAGGAGTAAAAAGAGCCTTACGTTCCATCCCACAATCAATTCCCTTATATAACTAAAGAATTTCTAGACTCAACTTCGACCAGTTTGGCTTGGTAATCCTAAAGGCAGTCAAGCTCTGATACCAACGCTGTCAAGACCCCGACTCAATGCCACATCGATCTAGCATGTAACACCTCATATCACTTTGCGGCCTCACGCACGGTATTCCACGGGTGTCGCCTTACCTTTGCCCGGGACCGTTTGTGCCTTTTGGCACACGTATATGACAGTGTCGCTAGCATCCATATGATAAGGAGCCCGGGCTGACATGGCTAGTCGTAAACCCAAAGTGGCACAGACTTACAGGGACAGGCATCCATGACCCAGCATCGAACGTGTCGGTCATCAGCGAGTGAATCCAGGCTGTAGCACTGGGCTAGCAGGACTCCGGTGAACCGGGCTGTAGCGGGCTAACAGGACTCCGGTATTCATCGCGTGACATTTCCCCGAAGGGACAGACACAGGAACGAAGAAGGACACATGCCGGCCAGCCTAAGTGTTCTGGAGCAGTAGCAAGCTACCATGGCTCGGTGGAAACACTAGGAGACATTTCCCGGTAAGAGAGGCTACTAAGGATAAACAACTAGATAGTCAGATCCCACACATACCAAGCATTTCAATAACATACACACAATATGCTCGATATGTGCAAACACAACATGGCATCACAACATGACTCCACGACTCAAGTATTTATTCAATAGGCTCCGAGGAGCGAGATATTACAAACAGGGGTCTCATGACCCAACATTCAGAGCATACAAATCAAGGCACATGCGGAAGCTTAACATGTCTGAGTACAGACATCTATAAATGAAAAAGGCTGAGAAGCCTGACTATCTACCAATCCTGCCGAGGCACAAGATTGTAGCTGAGGTAACAAGCTAAACGTCGAAGTCCATGCGAAACTACTAGTGAGACCGAAGTCTCTCTGCAAAAACATAAAATAGGCAAACGTGAGTACAAATGTACCCAGCAAGACTTACATCAGAACTATCTACATATGCATCATTATCAACAAAGGGATGGTGGGGTTTAACTGCAGCAAGCCAGCTTTGACTCGGTGGTTATCCTGAACTACGACTGCAAATAACTCTTTTGAGGTGGCGCACACGAGTCCACATATTCACCATATCAATACACCACTATGGATCCACTCCCGTCTCCCTACGAGAACGCCATCCATAGCACTCACGCTTATCTTGCGTATTTTAGAGTATCCACTTTCACTTGTCTATGAACTGATATAAGCAACCCAGAAGTCCTTTTCCGCGGACACGGCTATTCGAATAGATTAGGTTAACCCTGCAGGGGTGTATTCTTCACACACGCTCTCACCACTTACCGCCGTTTACACGACATGTACTCGGCAACCTTCAAGCGGAAGCCCAACGTGGGTGTCGGCCACGACCTACCTAATCACCTAAGTCTCTAGTCCAGGTTTATCGCCTATTCGGGTTCCATCCATGAGGAGATCCGGCCGGAGTTTCGCTCACAGCCCCAAACGATGTGAACAGGGTTCCCGAGACACCAAACGGGCGCCCGGTACACCGTGCCACGTGCCTACCGCATCACAGCCCACCCCTACGGTCAGCGCTGCCCACGGCCTCCAGCATACTACAAACACCAGAAACTACTTGCAACTCCTGGACAGAGGACAAGGGTGATCAAGAAGCCGAGAGGGTCCATTGGTTTCGGGCCCAATGCGTGGTAGTAGCTGAATCATGGATCACAAACACAGAACTCAGTTCCTGAGGACGGCTGCAATGAGACAACCCACCATGTACTCCTACATGGCCTCTCACCGCTACCTTTACCAAAACGTGTTCACACACTTAGCTCACACACAGTAGGACATGTTCACACGCCTCTGATTCATCCCCGATGAATCAGACCTGACTCAACTCTAAGCAGTAGCAGGCATGACAAACAAGCAAGAATGAGTAGGCACAACAGGGCTCAAACAACTCCTACCCATGCTAGTGGGTTTCATCTATTTACTGTGGAATGACAGGTCATGCAAAGGATAAAGGGGTTCAGCTACCGCAGCAAGTAACAGATGAATCGTTGTTGTCCTAATGCAGTAAAAGAGAGCAGGAGCGAGAGAATGGGATTGTATCGGAATGAACAAGGGGGTTTTGCTTGCCTGGCACTTCTGAAGATAACATTGAGTCTTCATCAGTGTTAATGATCACAACGTCGGAACATCGTCTATCGGGAGGGAACAGATACCGGCAACAAAGAAGAAATACAATCAATGCAATGCACAATATGATGCATGCTCATGACATGGCAATATGAATGTGTTTTGAGCTAATGCAACTAGCAACAGATTAAATGAAGTTGGTTTGAATACAAGATTCAAATTCAACTCCATATGTGATTATTCAAATGCCATTTAATTGATTTGTGCTAAACAGCAGCTATAAGTTGTTCTAACATGCATGAAAATGGTACAGATGGATTCCTTGAATTTTTCTGATAAATTTTCATATATAAATTATTTAATTTGGAGTTACGGTTGAATTTCTATGAATTTTAGAAGTTTTAGGCATTTTCTGGAATTTCCTGAATAATATTAAATCCAGAAATGATTATGGCGTCAGCACCACGTCACAGTGACGTCAGCAGGGTCAACTGGGCGCCCCAGGTCAAACCTGACGTGTGGGGGCCACACGTCAGTGACACAGGAGCTAATCCCGGTCAAACCCAGCGCTGACTGGGGTTTGACCAGGGGTAGGGCCCACTGTCAGTGGCTGTGGGGGTGTTTAGCATGGTCATTAGTGCTAACTAAAACAGCGCCACGTCAGCTAGTGACGCCGGCGACCATGGCGACGGCGGGACCTCGCCGGAGTTTCTCGGGATGGCGCTACAGCCCGCGGCTGGTCGCACTGAGGGCACCAAGAGGGAGCCCGTGCTCCCGCGCATCTAGTGGCGCATGCAACTGGGCACAGGGAGGCCGGGGTTTGCCGAAAACGGTCTCCTGGCGGCGGCCGGAGTTCGGCCATGTGTGGGGTTGGGGCTGCGGCGCGCTAGGGGAGAAGCTGATGGTCCAGACGGCATCCGCGGGCCACCAGAAGCGCGCTGGTGCCACGGGTTCGAGCAGAGGGGCTCAGGTCAGGAGAGCTACGCGGCCATGGCGGACGGCGGTGCTCGGGAATGTGGGCGGGGGTGCTATGGCACGAAAACGAGCAAAACGAAGGAGGGGAAACGGAGTGGAGCTCACAGCGAGTTCGTCGGCGGTCTCGTTGGGCTCGGGGACGGGTTGTGGACAACATATCGGCGACGGAGATCGGCGGTGCCCGAGGTTGAAGATGATGTCGATGGCGGCGATACGGCGCGTCCCCGGTTGCTTGGCTCGTCGAGGAGGCGTAGAAGGCGAAGGTGGGGCTCTCGGGCACGTCAGAGGGGTGAGGGGAAGGCGGTGGCCGCGGCAGCAGCAAGCGGCGGCGACGGGCTCCGCTCGGTGAGGAGAACAGAGGAGGGGGGGAGTGTTCCGGGGAGAGGATGGGGACGCGGGAGAGTGAGGAAGAGAGGCAGGGAGGTGCGTGGCGTCTCCGGGCGTCGAGGAGGAAGCAGGAGGTGGCCAGGGGGAAGCAGGAGGTGGCCGAGGCCTCTCGGGCGCGCGCCACGCCTCGCCTCTGTTCGTCCTCCTGGCAGAGGAGGAAGATGACAAGGGGGAGGAGGTGGGCTGGGCCGGCTAGATGGAGCTGGGCCAGGTAAGTGGCTCCAGGTAAGTGGCCCAGGTGGCCTTCTCTCCCTCTCTCTGTTTTTCCTATTTCTGTTCTATTTTGTTTTGGTTTAGTAAAAATACTAAACCATTTTATAAAATCCTGAAAATAATTATGTGGCTAGAACTAAAATATACCAAACCACATAAAATGTTCCAGTAATTATTGGACATGTATTATTTATATATAATATATATATCCAATGCAAATAGCTATTTATTTAATTCAAAGGCCCAAAATAATTAACTCTGAGATACCAAAAATATTGTTTTGAGTTCTACCTCTTTGCAATATTTTCAGAGACTAAGAGGAACATTTTCTTGGACTTCTTTGAGGAGATTTTAATGTTGATCATTTTTAGAAGGTTTCTGAGGCTTTAAAAATTTCCTCAATTCAAATTTCATTTGAATTAAAACATGATGATCACATGAGGTCTAGCCTAGTGCATAACAGGACCAGGGATGTGACAGGATTAGATATATACGAGGACTCGCCGTCTTCCATGGCCACCCCCTCTTGTGAGTCGCCCCATACGTCATTCCGATCCAGGCTCTAAAGTCATTGCCGCCCTCGACAACTCATTTCTTTGAAATTTTGCACGAGCTTTTGCCTCAACTAACTCAAAAAGATATCGGCGAGGTTTTACAAGGTTTATTTATTTTTGCCAAAAGTATAACCATGAATCTGTGCTCACGGCGCATGCTATGATATATGATGCCAAAATGATTGAAACGAGGTGATTTCCCCGCGCCTTGCGGCGGAATCTGAAGATTAATTTCGGATGTATTATGTGTGTAGAAGATCTCAATCAAGAACTGCTATGTTTAATGTAAGGTGTTTCACACTTGCACCATGGGTGAATAAAGAGTATGCATGTGGTTTGCATGGTGTTGCAAAATAGTGTTAGTGGATGCTGACATCACACACTTGGTGAGTGGAAAGCCGCATGCTGAGAGGATTAGGCTTAGTGGGTATCAACTATTTAAGAAAACAGTAGATATCACCATAAACACCGATAAAATGCAAAACAATTAAATCAATCATACTCAGGTCGCTTGGTCAGCGGAAATGTAAAAGGAGACTACTAGGGTATGATCATAACGACACCGCCAAAAGAATGAAATATTCTCTTCTGTGTCTGACGGCATGCAACATGGAGTGTCAATAGAGCTATTAACATAAAAGGATCACATTTGCTGTACCACTCAAGATTTAATGTGATCTAATTTTACTACGCTTCCCTTTTATTTTGAACTGTCCACGAAATAGCCATGTGTTGGAAATATGCCCTAGAGGCAATAATAAAATGGTTAGTATTGTATTTCCTTGTTCATGATAATTGTCTATTATTCATGCTATAATTGTATTGACTGGAAACCGCAATACATGTGTGAATACATAGACCACAACATGTCCCTAGTGAGCCTCTAGTTGACTAGCTCGTTGATCAACAGATGGTCATGGTTTCCTGACCATGGACATTGGATGTCATTGATAACGGGATCACATCATTAGGAGAATAATGTGATGGACAAGACCCAATCCTAAGCCTAGCACAAGATCGTGTAGTTCGTATGCTAAAGCTTTTCTAAATGTCAAGTATCTTTTCCTTAGACCATGAGATTGTGCAACTCCCGGATACCGTAGGAATGCTTTGGGTGTGCCAAACGTCACAACGTAACTGGGTGGCTATAAATGTGCACTACGGGTATCTCCGAAAGTGTCTGTTGGGTTGGCACGAATCGAGACTGGGATTTGTCACTCCGTGTGACGGAGAGGTATCTCTGGGCCCACTCGGTAGGACATCATCATAATGTGCACAATGTGATCAAGGAGTTGATCGCGGGATGATGTGTTACGGAACGAGTAAAGAGACTTGTCGGTAACGAGATTGAATAAGGTATCGGGATACCGACGATCGAATCTCGGGCAAGTACTATACCGGTAGACAAAGGGACTTGTATACGGGATTGATTGAATCCTTGACATCGTGGTTCATCCGATGAGATCATCGTGGAACATGTGGTAGCCAACATGGGTATCCAGATCCCGACTTGTCTGCATGATTCCCGAACCCGTAGGGTCTACACACTTAAGGTTCGATGACGGTTATAAAGGAAGTTTGTATATGGTTACCGAATGTTGCTCGGAGTCCCGGATGAGATCCCGGAAGTCGTAAGGAGTTCCGGAATGGTCCGTAGGTAAAGATTTATATATGGGAACTCCAGTTTCAGTCACCGGAATAGTTTCGGGGGTTATCGGTATTGTACCGGGACCACCGAAAGGTGTCCGGGGGTCCACTGGGTGGGGCCACCTGTCCCGGGGGACTTAATGGGCTGAATATGGGAGGGAACCAGCCCCTAGTGGGCTGGTGCGCCCCTCCCCAAGGGCCCAAGGCGCCTAGGAATGAAAACCCTAGGGGAGGGGGCGCCTCCACCTTGCTTGGGGGGCAAGTCTCCCCCTCCTGGCCGCCGCCCCTCCCCTCTAGATGGGATCTGGAGGGGGCCGTCCCCCTCTCCCCTTTCCCTATATATAGTGGGGGTTTTGGGGCTGCCCAACACATGAGTTTTCCTCCCTCTTGGCGCAGCCCTACCCCTCTCCCTCCTCGTCTCTTGCGGTGCTTGGCGAAGCCCTACTGGAGTGCCACGCTCCTCCACCACCACCACGCCGTCGTGCTGCTGCTGGACGGAGTCTTCCCCAACTTCTCCCTCTCCCCTTGCTGGATCAAGGCACGGGAGACGTCATCGGGCTGCACGTGTGTTGAACGCGGAGGCGCCGTTGTTCGGCGCTTAGATCGAAATCAACTGTGATCTGAATTGCTACGAGTACGACTCCTTCATCCGCGTTCTTGTAACACTTCCGCATCGCGATCTTCAAGGGTATGAAGATGCACTCCCCCCTCTCTCGTTTCTAGTATCTCCATAGATTGATCTTGGTGATGCGTAGAAAATTTTGAATTTCTGCTACGTTCCCCAACAGTGGCATCATGAGCTAGGTCTATTGCGTAGATTCTATGCACGAGTAGAACAGAAGTTGTTGTGGGCGTTGATTTTGTTCAATATGCTTACCGTTACTAGTCCTATCTTGTTTCGACGGTATTGTGGGATGAAGCGGCCCGGACCGACCTTACACGTATACTTACGTGAGACAGGTTCCACCGACTGACATGCACTTGTTGCATAAGGTGGCTAGCGGGTGCCAGTCTCTCCCACTTTAGTCAGATCAGATTCGATGAAAAGGGTCCTTATGAAGGGTAAATAGCAATTGGCATATCACATTGTGGCTTTTGCGTAGGTAAGAAACGTTCTTGCTAGAAACCCATAGCAGCCACGTAAAACATGCAAACAACAATTAGAGGACGTCTAGCTTGTTTTTGCAGGGTATGCTATGTGATGTGATATGGCCAAAAGAATGTGATGAATGATATGTGATGTATGAGATTGATCATGTTCTTGTAATAGGAATCACGACTTGCATGTCGATGAGTATGACAACCGGCAGGAGCCATAGGAGTTGTCTTTATTTATTGTATGACCTGCGTGTCACTGAGTAACGCCATGTAATTACTTTACTTCATTGCCAAACCATTAGCCATAGTAGTAGAAGTAATAGTTGGCGAGACAACTTCATGGAGACACGATGATGGAGATCATGGTGTCATGCCGGTGAAGATGATGATCATGGAGCCCCGAAGATGGAGATCAGAAGGAGCAAAATGATATTGGCCATATCATGTCACTTTTTGATTGCATGTGATGTTTATCATGTTTATGCATCTTATTTGCTTAGAACGACGGTAGTAAATAAGATGATCCCTCATAATAATTTTAAGAAAGTGTTCCCCCTAACTGTGCACCGTTGCGAAAGTTCGTTGTTTCGAAGCACCACGTGATGATCGGGTGTGATAGATTCTAACGTTCACATACAATGGGTGTAAGCCAGATTTACACACGCGAAACACTTAGGTTGACTTGACGAGCCTAGCATGTACAGACATGGCCTCGGAACACAAGAGACCGAAAGGTCGAGCATGAGTCGTATAGTAGATATGATCAAAATGAAGATGTTCACCGATGATGACTAGTCCGTCTCACGTGATGATCGGACATGGCCTAGTTGACTCGGATCATGTATCACTTAGATGACTAGAGGGATGTCTATCTGAGTGGGAGTTCATTAGATGAACTTAATTATCCTGAACATAGTCAAAAGGTTTTTGCAAATTATGTCGTAGCTCGCGCTTTAGTTCTACTATTTTAGATATGTTCCTAGAGAAAATTTAGTTGAAATTTGATAGTAGCAATTATGCGGACTGGGTCCGTAAACTGAGGATTGTCCTCATTGCTGCGTAGAAGGCTTATGTCCTTAATGCACCACTCGGTGTGCTGAACCTCGAACGTCGTCTGTGGATGTTGCGAACATCTGACATACACGTTTTGATAACTACATGATAGTTCAGTAATGTTAAATGGTTTAGAATTGAGGCACCGAAGACGTTTTTGAAATGTCGCAGAACATATGGGATGTTCCAAGAGTTGAAATTGGGATTTCAGGCTCGTGCCCACGTCAAGAGGTATGAGACCTCCGACAAGTTTCTTAACCTGCAAACTAAGGGAGAAAAGCTCAACCATTGAGCTTGTACTCAGATTGTCTGGGTACAACAATCACTTGAATCGAGTGGGAGTTAATCTTCCATATGAGATAGTGATGTTTCTCCAGAGACATTGCCACCAAGCTACTAGAGCTTCATGATGAACTATAACATAACAGGGATAGATATGATGATCCTTGAGCTATTCGCGATGTTCGACACCGCGAAAGTAGAAATCAAGGAGGAGCATCAATTGTTGATGGTTAGTGAAACCACTAGTTTCAAGAAGGGCAAGGAGGGATACTTCATGAAATGGCAAATCAGTTGCTGCTCTAGTGAAGAAACCCAAGGTTGAACCCAAACTCGAGACTAAGTGCTTCTGTAATGAGGGAACGGTCACTGAAGCATAACTACCCTAGATACTTGGTATATGAGAAGGCTGGCAGGGTTGACAGAAGTATATTGGATATTAAATGTGTACTTTACTTGTACTCCTAGTAGCACCAGGGTATTGGATACCGGTTCGGTTGCTAAGTGTTGGTAACTCGAAATAAAAGCTGCGGAATAAACGGAGACTAGCTAAAGGTGAGATGACGATGTGTGTTGGAAATATTTCCAAGGTTGATGTGATCAAGCATCGCCTGCTCCCTCTACCATCAAGATTGGTGTTAAACCTAAATAATTGTTATTTGGTGTTTGCGTTGAGCATAGACATGATTGGATTATGTCTATAGCAATACGGTTATTCATTTAAGGAGAATAATGGTTACTCTGTTTATTTGAATAATACCTTCAATGGTCTTGCACCTAAAATGAATGGTTTATTGAATCTCGATCGTAGTGATACACATGTTCATGCCAAAAGATATAAGATAGTAATGATAGTACCACCTTCTTGTGGCACTGCCATTTGAGTCATAATGGTATAAAACGCATGAAGAAGCTACATGTTGATGGATCTTTGGACTCACTCATTTTTGAAAAGATTGAGACATGCGAACCATGCCTATTGGTATATACGCATGAAGAAACTCCATGCAGATGGATCGTTTGGACTCACTTGATTCTAAATCACTTGAGACATGCAAATCATACCACATGGGCAAGATGACTGAAAAGCCTCGTTTCAGTAAGATGGAACAAGAACGCAACTTGTTGGAAGTAATGCATTTTGATGTGTGCTGTCCAATGAGTGCCGAGGCACGCAGTGGATATCATTATGTTCTTACTTCATAGATGATTTGAGTAGATGCTGAGTATATTTACTTGATGAAACACAAGTCTGAATTATTGAAAGGTTCAAGTAATTTCAGAGTGAAGTTGAAGATCTTCGTGACAAGAGGATAAAATGTCTATGATATGATTATAGAGATGAATATCTGAGTTGCGAGTTTGGTACACAATCAAGACCTTGTGGAAATTGTTTCACAACTAATACCGCCTGGAACACCATAGTGTGATGGTGTGTCCGAACATCATAGCTGCACCCTATTGGATATGGTGCATACCATGATGTCTCTTATCAAATTACCACTATCGTTCATGGGTTAGGCATTAGAGGCAACCGCATTCACTTTAAATAGGGCACCACGTAATTCCGTTGAGATGACAGTGTATGAACTATGGTTTAGAGAAACCTAAGCTGTCGTTTCTTAAAAGTTTGGGGCTGCGACGCTTATGTGAAAAGGTTTCAGCTAGATAAGCTCGAACCCAAAGCGGATAAATACATCTTCATAGGACACCCAAAAACAGTTGGGTATACCTCCTATTTCAGATCCAGAAGCAAAAGTGATTGTTTCTAGAAACGGGTCCTTTCTCGAGGAAAAGTTTCTCTCGAAAGAATTGAGTGGGAGGATGGTGGAGACTTGATGAGGTTATTGAACCGTCACTTCAACTAGTGTGTAGCAGGGCACAGGAAGTAGTTCCTGTGGCGCCTACACCAATTGAAGTGGAAGCTGATGATATTGATCATGAAACCTCGGATCAAGTCACTACCAAAACTCGTAGGTTGACAAGGATACATACTACTTCAGAGTGGTACGTAATCCTGTCTTGGAGGTCATGTTGCTAGACAACAATGAACCTACGAGCTATGGAGAAGCGATGGTGGGCCCGGATTCCGACAAATGGCTCGAGGCCATAAAATCCGAGAGAGGATCCATGTATGAAAACAAAGTGTAGACTTTGGAAGAACTACTTGATGGTCGTAAGGCTGTTGCGTACAGATGGATTTTAAAAGGAAGATGGACAATGATGGTAAGTGTCACCATTAAGAAAGCTTGACTTGTTGCTAAGATGTTTTCTGACAAGTTCAAGGAGTTGACTACAATGAGACTTTTCTCACTCGTAGTGATGCTAAGAGTCTGTTGGAATTATATTAGCAATTACTGCATGATTTATGAAATCTTGCAGATAGGATGTCAAAACATTGTTTCCTCGACGATATTCTTGAGGAAAGGTTATATGTGATACAACCAGAAGGTTTTGACAATCCTAAAAGATGCTAACAAGTATGCAAAGCTCCAGCAATCCTTCTAAGGACTGGCGTAAGCATCTCGGAGTTGAAATATACGCTTTGATGAGATGATCAAAGATTTTGGGTTTATACAAAGTTTATGAGAAACTTGTATTTCCAAAGAAGTGAGTGGGAGCACTATAGCATTTCTGATGAGTAAATGTTGTTGACATATTGTTGATCGGAAATGATGTAGAATTTCTGGAAAGCATATAGGGTTATTTGAAAAGTGTTTTTCAATAGAAAACCTGGATTAAGCTACTTGAACATTGAGCATCAAGATCTATAAGGATAGATCAAAACGCTTAATAGTACTTTCAAATGAATACATACCGTGACAAGATTTTGAAGGAGTTCAAAATAGATCAGCAAAGAAGGAGTTCTTGGCTGTGTTATATGATGTGAGTATTGAGTAAGACTCAAGACATGACCACGACAGAAGAGAGAGAAAGGACGAAGGTCGTCCCCTATGCTTCAGACGTAGGCTCTATAGTATGCTATGTTGTGTACCGCACCGGAAGTGTGCCTTGCCATGAGTCAGTCAAGGGGTACAAGAGTGATCCAGGAATGGATCACAGGACAACGATCAAACTTATCCTTAGTAACTAGTGGACTAAGGAATTTTCTCGATTATGGAGGTGGTAAAAGAGTTCGTCGTAAGGGTTACGCCGATGCAAACTTTGACACTAATCCAGATTATTCTGAGTAGTAAACCGGATTCGTATAGTAGAACAGTTATTTGGAATAGTTCCAAATAGAGCGTGTTAGCCGCATCTAGGAGATGACATAGAGATCTGCAAAATACACACGGATCTGAAAGGTTCAGATCCGTTGACTAATAACCTCTCTCACAAGCGAGATATGATCAAACCCCATGGGTGTCGATTCATTACAATCACATAGTGATGTGAACTAGATTATTGACTCTAGTGCAAGTGGGAGACTATTGGAAATATGCCCTAGAGGCAATAATAAAATGGTTATTATTGTATTTCCTTGTTCATGATAATTGTCTATTATTCATGCTATAATTGTATTGACCGGAAACCGCAATACATGTGTGAATACATAGACCACAACATGTCCCTAGTGAGCCTCTAGTTGACTAGCTCATTGATCAACAGATGGTCATGGTTTCCTGACCATGGACATTGGATGTCATTGATAATGGGATCACATCATTAGGAGAATGA
The DNA here is from genome assembly GCF_018294505.1 of Triticum aestivum. Lineage (NCBI taxonomy): Eukaryota > Viridiplantae > Streptophyta > Magnoliopsida > Poales > Poaceae > Triticum > Triticum aestivum. The sequence continues at coordinate 56,041,913 of NC_057804.1, forward strand.
TGTGATGGACAAGACCCAATCCTAAGCCTAGCACAGATCGTGTAGTTCGTATGCTAAAGCTTTTCTAAATGTCAAGTATCTTTTCCTTAGACCATGAGATTGTGCAACTCCCGGATACCGTTGGAATGCTTTGGGTGTGCCAAACGTCACAACGTAACTGGGTGGCTATAAAGGTGCACTACGGGTATCTCCGGAAGTGTCTGTTGGGTTGTCACGAATCGAGACTGGGATTTGTCACTCCGTGTGACGGAGAGGTATCTCTGGGCCCACTCGGTAGGACATCATCATAATGTGCACAATGTGATCAAGGAGTTGATCGTGGGATGATGTGTTACAGAACAAGTAAAGAGACTTGCCGGTAACGAGATTGAATAAGGTATCGGGATACCGACGATCGAATCTCGGGCAAGTACTATGCCGGTAGACAAAGGGAATTGTATACGGGATTGGTTAAATGCTTGAAATCATGGTTCATCCGATGAGATCATCGTGGAACATGTGGGAGCCAACATGGGTATCCAGATCCCTCTGTTGGTTATTGGCCGGAGAGGTGTCTCGGTCATGTCTGCATGATTCCCAAACCCGTAGGGTCTACACACTTAAGGTTCGATGACGCTAGGGTTATAAAGGAAGTTTGTATGTGAATACCGAATGTTGTTCGGAGTCCCGGATGAGATCCCGGACGTCGCGAGGAGTTCCAGAATGGTCCGGAGGTAAAGATTTATATATGGGAAGTCCAGTTTCAGTCACCGAAATAGTTTCGGGGGTTATCGGTATTGTACCGGGACCACCGAAAGGTGTCAGGGGGTCCACTAGGTGGGGCCACCTATCCCGGTGGACTTAATGGGCTGAATATGGGAGGGAACCAGCCCCTAGTGGGCTGGTGCGCCCCTAGTGGGCTGGTGGGCCCCTCCCCAAGGGCCCAAGGCGCCTAGGGTTGAAAACCCTAGGGGAGGGGGCGCCTCCACCTTGCTTGGGGGGCAAGTCTCCCCCTCCTGGCCGCCGCCCATCCCCTCTAGATGGGATCTGGAGGGGGCCGGCCCCCTCTCCCCTTCCCCTATATATAGTGGGGTTTTTGGGGCTGCCCAACACATGAGTTTTCCTCCCTCTTGGCGCAGCCCTACCCCTCTCCCTCCTCGTCTCTTGTGGTGCTTGGCGAAGCCCTGCTGGAGTGACACGCTCCTCCTCCACCACCATGCCGTCGTGCTGCTGTTGGACGGAGTCTTCCCCAACCTCTCCCTCTCCCCTTGCTGGATCAAGGCACGGGAGACGTCATCGGGCTGCACGTGTGTTGAACGCGGAGGCGCTGTTGTTCGGCGCTTAGATCGGAATCAACCGCGATCTGAATCGCTACGAGTACAGCTCCTTCATCCACGTTCTTGTAACGCTTCCGCATCGCGATCTTCAAGGGTATTAAGATGCACTCCCCTCTTTCTCGTTGCTAGTATCTCCATAGATTGATCTTGGTGATGCGTAGAAAATTTTGAATTTCTGCTACGTTCCCCAACACCATGAACTTTACAAGTAATGGAAATATTCCAAAAGCATGTATGTAAGGAATTCCATAAGATTAGATACATGCGAGGGCATACGGCCTTCCAAAGGCCAACCCCTCTTTTGAACTGCCGATCCAGGCTCCGCAGTCATCGCCGCCCTCCACAACTCATTTCCTAGAAATTTTCCGATCCAACCTTCGCGGTTATATCGCTTGCCACACATCATTTCCTAGAAATATCGCACGAGCTTTTCCCTCAACAAACTGAACGGATATGGACAATGTTTTACAAGGTTCATTTGTTTTTTCCATACGTACAACCATGAATCCGTGCATACGAGTGATTGCCATGATATATGATGCCAAAATGAATGTAATATTGGCACAGACATGAATAAAATGCAAAACGAACGAAACGATCATGCAACAATGAATCATATCGTAGGTCGCTTGGTCAACGGAAATGTAAGGAGATCACAAGGGTGTGATCTTCGGCAGTGTTTTTTTTCTTCTTCTAATGTGTTACCAGACATCAGAAAACACATGCAAACACCACATGTTCAACAAAAGCAATCAAACAAAGACTTGAAAGTATAGTTTTTGGGAAGAAGAATCACACAAGGAGTTAACTCTTGTGAAGTGGGCGTAGTAAGTTTATTCGGCTAGAAAAAAGAGGCCTGAGTTATAGAAACTGACGCAGAATTGTCTAAAAAAACCTGAGGCAGAAGGCGTATTAGGGAAAGACGTCTGTCTCTGAAATGCGGGCACCATCGGGGAGGGGACGAATAGGGGATGGCGCCAGGCCGCCAGCATCGACAACCGGCGTCATTCCGCTGGACGAAGAGCTCATGGGGAGTTGGTCCTTCCATCTTCCCCGTCCGGCACTACGAAGTCCATGGACGACGGCTAGCGTCGACGGCAATGTCGATTTGGGGGGTAGGGTGGGGGACGAGAGAGCAACTCTGGGGTGAAACTAGAGCCTGGGAAGCGAGGACCCACGGTGGCGCGGATTGGTGGTTCGATCGGAATCAGAGGAAAGGCCGGTGCTTTCGATGGGATGGGAATGGACAGACATCAATGTGGATTTGGGCGGGGCGGACGTCGGCGGTGGGGAGAAGGAGAGGGAGAGGGCTTCTCATCTCTCCCCGGTGAAATTGGAGCATGGATCCACGGCGTGTGGTTGGCTCGGAATCGGCGGGAGAAAAGGCTGCTGCTTCTTCTTCCTGTGGGAATCGACGGCGGTCGCGTTGTCGGTGGGTGGGTGGGCGACGAGGAAGAGAGAGGAGGAGCGTAGGTTGGGTGGATATGGCGGCGCTTGTGGACGTGGTCGGGGATGAGGCTGGAGCTGGAGGGGTCGCGGTTGGGATTCAAGCACTCCAAGTTTAAGGAGGAGGAGGAGATGGTTCCACTGACGGCGGAGCCGAGGATGCCACCGGGATCGGGGAAGACGGCAAGCACGTACGGCGAAGATGCGCGTGCGAGGTTTGGTCTCCTTGTTGGGTGGGCGGGACGGAGATTTGGAGTAGAAAGCTCGGAGGAGGAGGAGGGAGGCAATCAGGCATGGGAAGCACCAAAATTTGGAACGGCCTACCGGCCGGAATAATCTCTCGTCTCTTGTTGGTTGGCTGCAACTGCAACTCTGCAAGAGAATAAGGAGCACGTCGATGAGACAGACAGACAGACAGACAGGGCTCATCGGAAGCGGATGGGAGGCACCTCGAGGATGAGGAGGAGGAGGAGAGGAGAAGATGCTTTGGGTCAAATCGCGGCGGCCGGCGCCGTTTTGGCCGGCGGAGAGGCTCCCTGGGAGGAGCTACTTGGGTTGGGTTGAGAGATGGACGGACATGCCAAGACGGAGACGGAGCGGCGCACGTGAAGGGTCTGGTGACGTTGTCTGCACCGTGGGGCGGCTCCGTGCAGGAGATGCTCACCTTCGCCTCCGGCAACACCCTCGGCGTGTCCTTCGTCGACCCCTCCCTCATCCGCGACGAGCAGCGCAGCTCCGAGAGCAACCTCTCTGGTTGCTGCCCACGCCCAAGGTGTTTGGCAACACCATGCTCGTCGTCTCCCAGCGCCACATCCGGACCTACTCCGCCAAGAACGTCAAGCAGTTCCTCAACGACATCGGGTTCGCCGACAGGGTGGAGTCGTACCGGGCGTGGATACGGCTGCTTGGCGAGGTGGGCACCGGCATCGACACGATGGAGAGCCTCGTGTTCGGGGACGAGGGGTTCGACGCGGGCCCCGTCAATGTGGTGTACGGCGACGGTGACGGGACGGTGAACCTCGCCAGGCTCATGGGACCCATCAAGGCCTGGTCCGACTCACCGGCGCAGGTCCTCGAGGTGGTGGAGCTGCCCAAGGTGTCGCACATGGGCATCCTCAAGGACAAGAGCGCCGTCGACCAGATCCTCAGGATTCTTGATTCCATCAACCTAAACGCCATGACCACGACCTTGTTGGGGAACGTTGCAGAAAATAAAAAATTTCTACGCTTCACCAAGACCAATCTATGGAGTTCATTTAGCAACGAGAGAGAGGAGTGCATCTACATACCCTTGTAGATCACGAGCGGAAGCGTTCAAGAGAACGGGGTTGAGGGAGTCGTACTCGTCCTGATCCAAATCACCGATGATCCTAGTGCTGAACAGACTGCACCTCCGTGTTCAACACACGTACGGTTGGGGAAGACGTCTCCTCCTTCTTGATCCAGCAGGGGAAAGGAGAGGTTGATGGAGATCCAGCACCACGACGGCGTGGTGGTGGAAGCAGCGGTGATCTCGGCAGGGCTTCGCCAAGCTCAGCGAGATGGAGAGGTGGTATGGGGAGAGTGTCGGTGTCAAAACCGGCGGATCTCGGGTAGGGGGTCCCGAACTGTGCGTCTAGGCGGATGGTAACAGGAGACAAGGGACACGATGTTTTACCCAAGTTCGGGCCCTCTTGATGGAGGTAAAACCCTACGTCCTGCTTGATTAATATTGATGATGTGTGTTACAAGAGTAGATCTAGCACGAGATCAAGGAGGCTAAACCCTAGAAGCTAGCCTATGGTATGATTGTTGTTCGTCCTACGGACTAAAGCCATCCGGTTTATATAGACACCGGAGAGGGCTAGGGTTACACAGAGTCGGTTACAATGGTAGGAGATCTACATATCCGTATCGCCAAGCTTGCCTTCCACGCCAAGGAAAGTCCCATCCGGACACGGGACGAAGTCTTCAATCTTGTATCTTCGTAGTCTTGGAGTCCGGCCGATGATGATAGTTCGGCTATCCGGACACCCCCTAGTCCAGGACTCCCTCAGTAGCCCCTGAACCAGGCTTCAATGACGACGAGTCCGGCGCGCATATTGTCTTCGGCATTGCAAGGCGGGTTCCTCCTCCGAATAATTTATAGAAGATTGTGAACACCAGGATAGTGTCCGGCTCTGCAAAATAATTTCCACATACCACCGTAGAGAGAATAATATTTACACAAGTTCAATCTGCTGACGTATTTCGTGGCGTGACGTCACACCACTACCAAGCCTTTACTCGAATTGTTTTTATTATACCACCTCAGCGCGTTTAGCGAAGCGGTTTCCTTGGCACGTCTTGTCGAAGCAAAGATCGTGTTCCCCTTATTCTGGGATTCCCATCAATACGGACGTGGGTAACCCAACCGCGCCATTGATTGCGGCGCTTGGGGATAAGCGAGTTTTATCAGGCCGGTGGGGACGCATGTTTTCGTCCGCCCATATAAGGGGATAAAGATCCAACCCTCTTACCTGCGCCTTCTTCCTCCTTGGCTTATCCATCTCTGCGAACTCGAGCTACAGTGCCCAAGTCCGCACATCTCACCTCAACCTCCTCCAACTATGTCCGGAGCGGGAGGCAAGTGGATGGCCTCCTCCGTTACGGAGGGGCACATCCAGAAGCTGCGCAGCGCCGGATATTTGTCCAGCAACATCGCGCATCGGCTCCCCGATGAGGGAGAGCTCATCCCCACCCCCAGGCCCCATGAGAGGGTAGTATTTCTTACCCATTTCCTCCGCGGACTGGGCTTCCCACTCCATCCCTTTGTCCGGGGGCTCATGTTCTACTACGGCCTGGATTTCCATGATCTGGCCCCGAATTTCATCCTCAACATCTCGGCGTTTATCGTCGTGTGTGAGGCCTTCCTCTGCATCCAGCCCCACTTCGGCTTGTGGCTCAAGACCTTCAGTGTCAAGCCGAAGGTTGTGAAGGGCAGCCAAGCGGAGTGCGGAGGCGCCATGGTGGGCAGGATGTCCAACGTTACTTGGCTTGAGGGCACTTTCGTGGAAACCATCAAGGGGTGGCAATCGGGGTGGTTCTACATCACCGAGCCGCGTGACCCTGAATGGGCAGCGGCCCCCGAATTCAGATCTGGCATCCCCACACGGCTCACCTCCTGGAAAGAGAGCGGCCGGACTTGGGGTGATTCGGAGGAGCTGACCGGACTCCAAGCCTGCGTCCAAAAGCTGGTGGACAAGAAGCTCAAGCTTGTCAACGTGGTCCAGGTCATGCTCATCCGCCGGATCCTCCCGTGCCAACGACGGGGCTTCAACATGTGGGAGTTCGATCCGGCGCAGCACCAGACTTTGAGCGGGCTCTTCGACACTACGTACGAAGATGTCTGGAAGGTGCTGTTCAAGGGCGCCGAGGCTCCCGCATCCGCTACCGAAGATCGCGGATTCAGCTCGCAGCGTCCGGCTGACGAGGTAAGCGATTTTGTCCTTTACGGGACGCTTGTTTTCCATAGTTTGACTCTATGCGGGATCTAAACTCCCTTTCCTTTGACAGGACTGGCTGGCGAAGGCCGAGCGGACTATCTGTCCGGCCCCATTGCCAGAGGACCCAGCGGACGCCCGCCTAACGGGGCTGCTGGCTCCGGCACCCCACGTGGTGCCGGAGAAGAAGGCCAAGAAGAAGGCCACGGGGACTCGGAAGAGTTCCCGTTTTCAGGTGCTATCGGATGACGACTCCGAGGCCGACTCCTCTCACCAAGGTGAGGAGGAGAAGAAGAAAGCCTCTCCCCCAGTGGGGGGAGAGAAGAAAAGGAAGGCCTCCCCAACGAGGGAGGCCGAAGGGTCCAAGAAGGGAAAAACTCTTCCCCCGGACTGCTCTGCCAACGCTAGTGACGACGACGAGGACTGGCCTCCAAGGGCCAAGCCCCTGGCGAGATCGTGAGTATCCGGACTCCCGAATAACTTCATGGTTTTTCTTTTTTGCCGCACAATGTCTTTCTAATGCCGCATACAACCCTGCAGTCTGCCCAAGGACGATCTTCCCGCTTCGTCGAGCGGGTCCTTAGGTGCGTCGGATATGGATTCTCTTCCGACCGCCTCCACCCCCCGTGACACGGACGATGCCGAGGTGGGATCCCGGGAAGGGACCCGCCAGGAGGAGGAGGCCCCGGAGGTGTCGCAGGACAACATCCCGAACTTTGCACCGGACTCAGCTCCGGATCCCATAGTGGCTCCGGAGTCCGGCAGGTGGCCCCTTCGTAAGAAGGGCAAGACCGTGACACCGGCAGCCTCCGTCCAACCGGAGGCGCCGGATAGCTTGCTGGAGGCGCTCAATGGCGCCTCCATCAAAGAGGAACACCGCACTGTTATGAGTGCGGTGATTCAGAAGGTGCAGCTCGCCAAGAGCGGGCTGACCGAAGCCTGCAGCAGCCTTCTAACAGGCTTTGAGGTAAGAATTTTGATATATGTAAAATAGTACCGCATAGACAGTAGCCCCTGATGCTCGGTTCGGTGTTCGGAAAGAAAAGCCGGACTGAGGATCTAAGAAGATATACGCAGGAGTCATAAAAAATATGTCAATATGGGATTGCAGGCTGCGCTGCTGACCTCTGCCGCACTGACTGCGGAGGTCAATACTTTGAAGGAAAGCCTCGAGCGGTCCGAGAACGAGCTCGGCCGTGCCAAGAAGCAGCTCGAGGACAAGGAAGGTGAGTAACACCTTATTAAAATTGTACCTTACAGAAAAGGATTTTGGTTGCAAAAAGAATGACAAGGATAACGTGGGTATTGCAGGGGCCACTAACGAGGTGGCGACCCTGAAAGAGGCGGTGGCCGCGGCCGAACGCAATGCGGCCGCGGAGCGCACCGAGCGAGAGAAGCAGGAGGCGCGGGTGGCGGAGGTACAGCAAGAGCTCCAGGATCTCGTGAAAAAACATGAGAGCCTGGAGCGTGACTCGAAGACTCGAGAGTCTGAGCTTGCAACGGCTCTTGAGAGTGCCAAAGCCGCTAAGGCCGAAGCCTACAAGGCCCTCCAGGAAATCGAGGCGTTGAAGAAAATAGCAGCGGGTAAGGCATTTTTCATGCAAAGTAAGCATGTGAGTGTTAATTACCTGTTGCTTACCCGAATTCGGAGCTCTCCAGGAGCGTTCGCAGATCTTCCTCGCAGCGTGTCCGATGCTGCCGCGTTCTACCGGGCCGAGGAGGGGAGCTCGACGGAGAAGGTCTTCTGGTCTCAGTATGCTGAGGCCGGACATCCGGTGCCCCTTAGCGACCAGCTGAAGCAGCTGGTCGAGCTCCACAAGGCGGCCGAACAGGCCATGAAGGGCCTCATAGTTCGGCTGTGGCCTAAGGAGGCCATGCCTGGGAGCTACTTCGGCCTGGTGCGGCGGCTGGTGGATGCGTGCCCGTGGGTTGAAGTCATCAAGCACTCCGCCTGTATTGAAGGTGCCCGTCGGGCCCTTGCCCGCGCAAAGGTGCACTGGGGCAAGATGGATGCCCAGAAGCTCGTGACGGACCCGCCACCGCAGGGCAAGGAGCATCGCACGCCCGAGATGTATTATAAGAGTGTGCTGAAGGGCGCCCGCACTATTGCGGGTGAGTGCTCCAAAGATGTAATATTTGAGTAGACTCGCATTTTGTTATCCTGTGCGCTGAAAACTTAGTTCATTTGCGCTAAGCAACACATTTTAATTTAAAATATTACCTTCTGTGCGGCTGTTTATCAAATCTGAGAGATGGCAAGTCGTCGGCTTCAGCCCCCATGCCACGAGTGCTGGGGTGTTCGGGATAAATTTGAGCACTCTTGTTCCCATATTTGGGTCCATCTAGGGAGGCGCTCAACACAACGAACAAGGCAACCGGACTTATAATGCTTGAACACTCTCACTTAGCCATAGAATTCTATAATTTTAAATTTCGGCGAAGCCCCTAGTCTTCGGAAGGCCGAATTTGGGGCGCTATCCACGCCTGGGCCGGACAAAGTCGGCTCCTCGCTCTAAGCGGCATAAGTCTTTAAGGACTCGCAAAAAACCTCTCGAACAGCGACCAGCTCTCGCCTCATCATGACGGTCAGTTTTAGCTTTCTCCACTGAGGCGCTCGCCCAGCTCAACCGGGGCGCAATCGCAGTGGTTCTCCCAGTGCTACCTTAGCCGATACAACGGAACGTAAGGTACCAAAACATGGGAGCCGGGCAAACCCAACTATTGACCCAAGACATGATTCGGAGCCGATGCATATAATGCTATAAGTTCGGGGTGCCGCACTTGTGAAAGTGTTCGGACTTATCACACCATGATGCGGGAAACATAAGCCCCTGGTGTATTTAGCCATACCAAAACGCACGGATGCGACATGTCACAAATGAACATATGTATAAGAGAGAAATGCAATTGGAAGCAAAAAGGTGCTGCATTATTTATTCAAGAAAAACTGCTGTAAGTGCAGAACGATACAAATGGTGCGATAAGCAAGGGATGAGACTGTTAAATATGTCCCCCTCCGGGGGTAGGCTGCGGAATGGTGCATAAAACAGATTTAATGCTCGTAATGGAGACCACCTGGATATTCGTTGTAGCCTTTCTCCTTCCCTGGCTGTTGCATCGTGAGTTCGGCAGGTCTACTGCCGGACAGGGCCTCTGACGAACGGAGTCCTGTGGGTAAAGATAAAAAGAAAAGAAAAAAAGAACGACACACTTGGGAGCCCCTGGTGTGGTAAAGCCGTATTCTGGGCCTATCGTGGTCGTGCCCCTCTTCCCATGCCCATGGTATCTTCAAAGCGTAATGGTGTACGCGAAGGACCTGTCTTGACGTTTTGCAGGGGCTGGGGTTGGGGCCGCACTGCTACGCGTGCTCGGAATGTGCCAGGTGGTCTTGTTGTATGTTACTCCGGGCGCGTTTAGCCGTGTCCAGTCGCTTAACGGCCGGACTCGAGAATTGCCTTAAGAGGCTGCACTGTACTTCTGCCGCGAGAGCCGCTGTATGTTCCTCCGTTTGGAGAGAGCGTTCAGTGTTTCCGTTGACCGTGATGACCCCTCGAGGGCCTGACATCTTGAGCTTGAGGTATGCGTAGTGCGGCACCGCGTTGAACTTTGCGAACGCGGTACGTCCAAGCAGAGCATGATAGCCGCTGCGGAACAGAACTATGTCGAAGATTAACTCCTCGCTTCGGAAGTTATCCGGGGATCCGAAGACCACTTCCAGTGTAACTGAGCATGTACAGTTGGCTTCTACACCTGGTATGACGCCTTTAAAGGTTGTCTTGGTAGGTTTAATCCTTGAGGGGTCTATGCCCATTTTGCGCATTGTGTCCTGATAAAGCAGGTTCAGGCTGCTGCCGCCGTCCATCAGGACTCTGGTGAGGTGAAATCCATCGACGATTGGGTCTAGAACCAATGCGGCGAATCCGCCATGGAGGATGCTGGTGGGGTGGTCCCTTCGGTCAAAAGTGATCGGGCAGGAGGACCATGGATTGAACTTCGGGGCAACTGGCTCCATCGCCAGGGGCGGAGCCAGGATGAAAACCAAGAGGGGGAAAAGATGTACACGATTTTTTTTCCAGAAACGTGTGTATACAAAGTAATGGCTAGATCATCTAAAAAATTAACCACACAAGCATACATATAGTATGTAAGAATGAAAACCAAATATTTCCTTATAAGATAATGTCATTACACAAATAATTATGACAAGTTGATTGCCAAAGTAAAAGTAAATTAACCGCTTAGGGCACAATACCGTGAGAAATATGAATATGTAGTTCCTTTTCGTTGCTACATCCCTGATTTCTAGCCTTCAAGCTGTGAGAAAAAATATACGTGTTTAAATAGAAAGAATATGTAAACACATTACCTCCTTCTGTTTCATCCCGCGACGATTTTTCCTAATCTTCTCATGGTGGTTGATATTAAAATCTGCAAGTCTTTTCCTTTTAGATGAATCCCGAGTAAGCTTGTTCAGATCGACTATTTCAGGCATACTACCAGTTATGGATATTGCAAAAAATCGCTCCATTAGCTTGCCTGTCAATATCAAATAGTTGAACGTTACATAAATTGAATGAAATACATGAAGGCAGAATATTGCTATGGATTTTATTCTGCTCCACACGCTCAAACTTATTCATATGCAATTATTAGGTGAAGCTAGATTCAATCTATCGAAATCTAATTACCAATTTGTACATTATAATTTATACACATGGATATTTGATACATTTTGCTTCCGTAGAATAGAATAACAAGATAACTAAACCTTCTTTGTCAAAAAAAAACTAAATTTACTAGGGCTTACCTTGATTAATGATTGATCAATAGAACATCTTCCATGGGGATGGCAAGCCGGCCGGCGGGCGGGCGCAGTGCGGATCGAGGTTGATCGCCGGAGGGGCGTTGCGTATGTGCTGCGTAGAGCTGCAGGCGGCGGCTCGGCGGCTTCGGCTCGTCAAGGTGGTCACGCGGCACAGGGCACAAACGCGTGGGGAACTCCCGATCCCAAGATCTGAAATCGTGTGTTTCTATTCCAGCGCTAGCGATTAGCCAATTGAGAAGCACGATCGTATGCATAAGGCCTGCTCGTATTTTCTTTGGATGGGCTGCCGGGCTAATAAATTATTTATTTCTCATACACAGGCTTTAAACATACAACAGAAAAAGAAAGGAGTGGGGGCAAATCCTTTGGGCTGAATGGGGGCAACGATGCATATGTTGGGCCTAGTATAAGTGGGCTGAAAAAACTAGTGGGGGCATTCGCCCCCATAGACATGCACATAGATTGGCCTCTGTCCATCGCGTATACATCCCTGAGTGCACGCTTCCGCTCCCTTTTGGGTATGTGCGTTGCGTATATCATGTTCACCGTCCGCACCTGTGGGGGGAAACCCTTCTGTCCTCTATTGTTCGGCGGTCGGGTCTCTTCCTCGTCATCGCTGTGCAGCTCCTTGTCATTGTTTTCGGCAATTAACTTGCCTGCCTGTTTGAATACCCAACAGTCCCTGTTGGTGTGGTTAGCTGGCTTTTTCGGGGTGCCGTGTATCTGGCACGAGCGGTCGAGTATTTGGTCCAAATTGGACGAACCCGGAGTAGTTCTTTTGAATGGCTTTTTCCGCTGACCGGGTTTAGAGCCTCTGAATCCGGCATTGACTGCCGTATCTTCACTGTTATCGCCGTTAATGCGGCGTTTGTTTTTGTTGCGACACGACCTGCCATTACGGTCCTTGAAATCCGGACTGCCAGAATTTTTACTGAGGTTATTGTTGCGTGCTAGCCAGCTGTCCTCACCCACGCAGAAGCGGGTCATGAGTGATGTGAGGACTGCCATGGATTTCGGCTTTTCCTGTCCTAGGTGTCGGGCAAGCCACTCGTCGCGGATGTTGTGCTTGAAGGCCGCTAGGGCCTCTGCATCCGGACAGTCGACGATTTGGTTCTTCTTGGTTAGGAACCGTGTCCAGAATTGTCTGGCCGATTCGTCTGGCTGCTGAATTATGTGGCTTAGGTCATCGGCGTCTGGTGGTCGCACATACGTGCCTTGGAAGTTATCGAGGAATGCGGCTTCCAGGTCTTCCCAACTCCTGATTGACTCTGCTGGCAAGCTGTTAAGCCAATGCCGGGTTGGTCCTTTAAGTTTGAGTGGGAGATATTTGATGGCGTGAAGATCATCACCGCGGGCCATGTGGATATGGAGGAGATAGTCTTCGATCCAAACCGCGGGGTCTGTTGTGCCAACGTAGGATTCAATGTTCACGGGTTCAAACTCTTCGGGGATTTGATGATCCATTACTTCGTCTGTGAAGCATAGTGGGTGTGCGGCACCTCTATACTGGGCGATATCACGACGGAGCTCGAAAGAGCTTTGTCTATTTTGTTCGGCCCGGCCGGACTTACTGTGTCCGGCGCGACGGTTGTCGTCACGTATCATGGGGCGCCCACGCGATCCATAGATCGATCTTGATTGTCTTGCCTTATCCTCCAATATATCTCGCAAGTCCGGAGCGTTCCCCTGTGGCTTTGTGCTCTTCGAGCGATGCCGGGGTACGGTTCTAGTGAAGGGCCTAGGGGCCTCTCTGTCGCGACCACAGGGTGGTCGGTCAACCATATTGTCTGCTAGTGATGCAGGTTCATACGCCTCCTCCTCTAATCGGGGGAGCAGCTTGCGTTTAGGGTAACTTTTGGAGGGGCGTTCGAGCTCATGCTCTTCGGCCGCGAGGACTTCAGTCCATCTGTCGGCTAGCAGATCTTGATCAGCTCTAAGCTGTTGCTGCTTTTTCTTGAGGCTGTTTGCTGTGGCCATAAGCCTGCGTTTGAAACGCTCTTGTTCGACGGGATCCTCGGGTACGATGAATTCGTCATCGTCGAGGCTTGCCTCGTCTCCGGAGGGAGGCATATAATCCTCTACCTCCTCTTCCGCCACTCTCTCATGAGGGCTGGCCTCTCCGTCCTCCTGCGCTGAATCTTGCTGGAGTGGGTTGTCTTCGGCACTGTCTGGTGTGTTATTATCTCCGGTGCCGGAATCTTCATTCTTGCTGTGGCGGGATTTAGAGCGGCGCCGCTGACGCCGGCGCTTGGGCTGTTTCTTGGAGGGGTCATCCTCCGCTGTTGCTTCGCCATTCCCATCCTTTGGGATATCCACCATGTATATGTCATATGATGAGGTGGCTTTCCAGTGCCCGGTAGGCGCTGGTTCTTGGTCGTCTCCTGCATCGTCGTCTATACCGTCGATGTCTTCGGAGTCGTAGTCTAGCATGTCGGTTAGATCGTCGACAGTGGCTACTAAGTGGGTGGTGGGTGGGCTTTGAATTTCTTCGTCGTCCGCATCCCAACCGTCCTGACCGCAGTCCGGCCAGGGCTCTCCTGATAACGAGAGATACTTTAGCGAACTCAAGATGTCGCGGAAAGGTGAGTGTTGAAAGATGTCCACTGCGGTGAACTCCATGACCGGCGCCCAATCGGATTCGATCGGAGGGGGCGCGGGAGGTTCGGAGTCCGGCAAGGAGTCCGGCACCTCGGAGTCACAAGCTTCATGAGGGACAAGGTCAGTGTTCGGCTCTATCACCGTAGAGGTTGCAACCCCCGAGGCGGTGTCTAGCCATCCATCCTCGATCTGCGCAGCCGGCTCCGAATTGAACATCGGAGCGGGCTCGAGTGCGGCCTCCAGGGTACTGTCCGGCTGCAGAGCTAAATCATGCCCGTCGTGACAGTGCGGCGCGCTTGGCTGTGGCTCGAATCCATCGAAGATCAAGTCCCCGCGGATGTTAGCCGTGAAGTTCAAACTTCCAAATCTGACCTGACGGCCAGGGGCGTAGCTTTCGATCTGCTCTAGATGGCCAAGTGAATTGGCCCGCAGTGCAAAGCCGCCGAATACAAAGATCTGTCCGCAGAGGAAGGTCTCACCCTGGACTGCGTCGTTGTTGATGATCAAAGATGCCATCGAGCCTATCGGTGACGACACAGAGGAACTCTCAATGAAAGCACCAATGTCGGTGTCAAAACCGGCGGATCTCGGGTAGGGGGTCCCGAACTGTGCGTCTAGGCGGATGGTAACAGGAGACGAGGGACACGATGTTTTACCCAGGTTCGGGCCCTCTTGATGGAGGTAAAACCCTACGTCCTGCTTGATTAATATTGATGATGTGTGTTACAAGAGTAGATCTACCACGAGATCAAGGAGGCTAAACCCTAGAAGCTAGCCTATGGTATGATTGTTGTTCGTCCTACGGACTAAAGCCATCTGATTTATATAGACACCGGAAAGGGCTAGGGTTACACAGAGTCGGTTACAATGGTAGGAGATCTACATATCCGTATCGCCAAGCTTGCCTTCCACGCCAAGGAAAGTCCCATCCGGACACGGGACGGAGTCTTCAATCTTGTATCTTCGTAGTCTTGGAGTCCGGCCGATGATGATAGTTCGGCTATCCGGACACCCCCTAGTCCAGGACTCCCTCAGAGAGGGAGGCGCCAGGGACTAGGGTGCGGATGCCCTCCCTCCCCCTTCTTTATATAGGGGGCCTAGGGGGGTGCGCCGGCCCTGGAGATCCCATCTCCAAAGGGGGGGGGGCGGCGGCCTAGGGGGGACTTGCCCCCCAAGTCAAGTGGGGCGCCCCCACCCCACGGGTTTCCAACCCTAGGCGCAGGGGAGGCCCAAGGGGGGGTGCACCAGCCCACCAGGGGCTGGTTCCCTTCCCTTTTCAGCCCACGTGGCCCTCCGGGATAGGTGGCCCCACCCGGTGGACCCCCGGGACCCTTCCGGTGGTCCCGGTACATTACCAGTGACCCCCGAAACTTTCCCGGTGGCCAAAACTGGACTTCCTATATAGAATTCTTTACCTCCGGACCATTCCGGAACTCCTCGTGACGTCCGGGATCTCATTTGGGACTCCGAACAACTTTCGGGTTTCCGCATACTAATATCTCTACAACCCTAGCGTCACCGAACCTTAAGTGTGTAGACCCTACGGGTTCGGGAGACATGCAGACATGACCGAGACGACTCTTCGGTCAATAACCAACAACGGGATCTGGATACCCATGTTGGATCCCACATGCTCCTCGATGATCTCATCGGATGAACCACGATGTCGACGATTCAAGTAATCCCATATACAATTCCCTTTGTCAATCGGTACGTTACTTGCCCGAGATTTGATCGTCGGTATCTCAATACCTCGTTCAATCTCGTTACCGGCAAGTCACTTTACTTGTACCGTAATGCATGATCCCGTGACCAAACACTTGGTCACTTTGAGCTCATTATGATGATGCATTACCGAGTGGGCCCAGAGATACCTCTCCATCATACGGAGTGACAAATCCCAGTCTCGATCCGTGTCAACCCAACAGATACTTTCGGGGATACCTGTAGTATACCTTTATAGTCACCCAGTTATGTTGTGACGTTTGGTACACCCAAAGCACTCCTACGGTATCCGGGAGTTACACGATCTCATGGTCTAAGGAAATGATACTTGACATTGGAAAAGCTCTAGCAAACTAACTAGACGATCTTGTGCTATGCTTAGGATTGGGTCTTGTCCATCACATCATTCTCCTAATGATGTGATCCCGTTATCAACGACATCCAATGTCCATAGTCAGGAAACCATGACTATCTGTTGATCAACGAGCTAGTCAACTAGATGCTTACTAGGGACATGTTGTGGTCTATTTATTCACACATGTATCATGATTTCCGGATAACACAATTATAGCATGAATAATAAACAATTATCATGAACAAGGAAATATAATAATAATCCTTTTATTATTGCCTCTAGGGCATATTTCCAACAGTCTCCCACTTGCACTAGAGTCAATGATCTAGCTACATTGTGATGAATCGAACACCCATAGAGTTCTGGTGTTGATCATGTTTTGCTCGTGGAAGAGGTTTAGTCAATGGATCTGCGACATTCAGATCCGTATGCACTTTGCAAATATCTATGTCTCCATCTTGAACATTTTCACGAATGGAGTTGAAGCGACGCTTGATGTGCCTGGTCTTCTTGTGAAACCTGGGCTCCTTGGCAAGGGCAATAGCTCCAGCGTTGTCACATAAGAGGGTGATTGGCCCCGATGCATTGGGTATGACTCCTAGGTCGGTGATGAACTCCTTCATCCAGATTGCTTCATGCGCTGCCTCCGAGGCTGCCATGTACTCCGCTTCACATGTAGATCCCGCCACGACGCTCTGCTTGCAACTGCACCAGCTTACTGCCCCTCCATTCAAAATATACACGTATCCGGTTTGTGACTTAGAGTCATCCAGATCTGTGTCGAAGCTAGCATCGACGTAACCCTTTACGACGAGCTCTTTGTCACCTCCATAAACGAGAAACATATCCTTAGTCCTCTTCAGGTACTTCAGGATATTCTTGACCGTTGTCCAGTGTTCCTTGCCAGGATTACTTTGGTACCTTCCTACCAAACTTACGGCAAGGTTTACATCAGGTCTGGTACACAGCATGGCATGCATAATAGACCTTATGGCTGAGGCATAGGGGATGACATTCATCTCTTCTATATCTTCTGTCGTGGTCGGGCATTGAGCCGAGCTCAGTCTCACACCTTGCAATACAGGCAAGAACCCTTTCTTGGACTGATCCATATTGAACTTCTTCAATATCTTATCAAGGTATGTGCTTTGTGAAAGACATATGAGGCGTCTCGATCTATCCCTATAGATCTTGATGCCTAATATGTAAGCAGCTTCTCCAAGGTCCTTCATTGAAGAACACTTATTGAAGTAGGCCTTAATGCTGTCCAAAAGTTCTATATAATTCCCATCAAAAGTATGTCATCCACATATAATATGAGAAATGCTACAGAGCTCCCACTCACTTTCTTGTAAACATAGGCTTCTCCATAAGTCTGCATAAACCCAAACGCTTTGATCATCTCATCAAAGCGAATGTTCCAACTCTGAGATGCTTGCACCAGCCCATAAATGGATCACTGGAGCTTGCATACCTTGTTAACATTCTCAGGATCGACAAAACCTTCCGGCTGCATCATATACAGTTCTTCCTTAAGATAGCCGTTAAGGAATGCCGTTTTGACGTCCATTTGCCATATCTCATAATCATAGTATGCAGCAATTGCTAACATGATTCGGACGGACTTAAGCTTCGCTACGGGAGAGAAAGTCTCATCGTAGTCAACCCCTTGAATTTGCCGATAACCCTTAGCGACAAGCCGAGCTTTATAGATGGTAACATTACCATCCGCGTCCGTCTTCTTCTTAAAGATCCATTTATTTTCTATCGCTCGCCGATCATCGGGCAAGTCTGTCAAAGTCCATACTTTGTTTTCATACATGGATCCTATCTCAGATTGCATGGCTTCAAGCCATTTGTTGAAATCTGGGCCCGCCATCGCTTCTTCATAGTTCGAGGGTTCACCGTTGTCTAACAACATGATTTCCAGGATAGGGTTGTCATACCACTCTGGTGTGGAACGTGTCCTTGTGGACCTACGAAGTTCAGTAGCAACTTGACCCGAAGTACCTTGATCATCATCATTAATTTCCTCTCCAGTCGGTGTAGGCACCACATGAACATTTTCCTAAGCTACACTACTTTCCGGTTCAAGAGGTAGTACTTCATCGAGTTCTACTTTCCTCCCACTTACTTCTTTCGAGAGAAACTCTTTCTCCAGAAAGGACCCGTTCTTGGCAACAAAGATCTTGCCTTCGGATCTAAGGTAGAAGGTATACCCAATGGCTTCCTTAGGGTATCCTATGAAGACGCATTTTTCCGACTTGGGTTCGAGCTTTTCAGGTTGAAGTTTCTTGACATAAGCATCGCATCCCCAAACTTTTAGAAACGACAACTTAGGTTTCTTACCAAACCATAATTCATACGATGTCGTCTCAACGGATTTAGATGGTGCCCTATTTAAAGTGAATGTAGCTGTCTCTAGAGCGTATCCCCAAAATGATAGCGGTAAATCGGTGAGTGACATCATAGGTCGCACCATATCCAATAGAGTGCGATTATGACGTTCGGACACACCGTTACGCTGAGGTGTTCCAGGCGGCGTGAGTTGTGAAACAATTCCACATTTCCTTAAGTGCGTACCAAATTCGTGACTTAAATATTCTCCTCCACGATCTGATCGTAAGAACTTTATTTTTTGGTCACGTTGATTCTCTACCTCATTCTGAAATTCCTTGAACTTTTCAAAGGTCTCAGACTTGTGTTTCATCAAGTAGACATACCCATATCTACTTAAGTCATCAGTGAGAGCGAGAACATAACGATAGCCTCCACGAGCCTCAACGCTCATTGGACCGCACACATCAGTATGTATGATTTCCAATAAGTTGGTTGCTCGCTCCATTGTTCCGGAGAACGGAGTCTTGGTCATTTTGCCCATGAGGCATGGTTCGCATGTGTCAAATTATTCATAATCGAGAGACTCTAAAAGTCCATCAGCATGGAGCTTCTTCATGCGCTTGACACCAATGTGACCAAGGCGGCAGTGCCACAAGTATGTGGGACTATCGTTATCAACCTTACATCTTTTGGTATTCACACTATGAATATGTGTAACATCACATTCGAGATTCATCAAGAATAAACCATTGACCAGCGGGGCATGACCATAAAACATATCTCTCATATAAATAGAACAACCATTATTGTCGGATTTAAATGAGTAGCCATCTCGTATTAAACAAGATCCAGATACAATGTTCATGCTCATAGCTGGCACCAAATAACAATTATTGAGGTTTAAAACTAATCCCATAGGTAAATGTAGAGGTAGCGTGCCGACGGCGATCACATCGACCTTGGAACCATTCCCGACGCGCATCGTCACCTCGTCCTTCGCCAGTCTCCGCTTATTCTGCAGCTCCTGCTTTGAGTTACAAATATGAGCAACCACACCAGTATCAAATACCCAGGAGCTACTACGAGTACTGGTAAGGTACACATCAATTACATGTATATCACATATACCTTTAGTGTTGCCGGCCTTCTTGTCCGCTAAGTATTTGGGGCAGTTCTGTTTCCAGTGTCCCTTTCCCTTGCAATAAAAGCACCCAGTCTCACGTTTGGGTCCATTCTTTGGCTTCTTCCCGGCAACTGGTTTACCGGGCGCGGCAACTCCCTTGCCGTCCTTCTTGAAGTTCTTCTTACCCTAGCCTTTCTTGAAACTAGTGGTTTTATTGACCATCAACACTTGATGCTCCTTTTTGATTTCTACCTCCGCTGATTTCAGCATTGAAAATACTTGAGGAATAGTTTTCACCATCCCATGCATATTGTAGTTCATCACAAAGCTCTTGTAGCTAGGTGGGACCGACTGAAGGATTCTGTCAATGACCACCTCGTTCGGGAGGTTAATGTCTAGCTGGGACAAGCGGTTGTGCAACCCAGACATTTTGAGTATGTGCTCACTGACAGAACTATTTTCCTCCATCTTACAACTGTAGAACTTGTCGGATACTTCATATCTCTCGACCCGGGCATGAGCTTGGAAAACCATTTTCAGCTCCTCGAACATCTCATATGCTCCGTGTTGCTCAAACCAATTTTGGAGCCCCGGTTCTAAGCTGTAAAGCATGCCGCACTGAACGAGGGAGTAATCATTAGCACGTGACTGCCAAGCGTTCATAACATCTTGGTTCTCTGGGATGGGTGCTTCAGTCCTTCTAGGACATATGCTTTCTTGGCAGCTATGAGGATGATCCTTAGGTTCCGGACCCAGTCCGAATAGTTGCTGCCATCATCTTTCAGCTTGGTTTTCTCTAGGAATGCGTTGAAGTTGAGTTTGACATGAGCGTTGGCCATTTGATCTACAAGACATTTTTGCAAAGGTTTTTAGACTAAGTTCATGATAATTAAGTTCATCTAATCAAATTATTTAATGAACTCCCACTCAGATTAGACATCCCTCTAGTCATCTAAGTGATACATGATCCGAGTCAACTAGGCCGTGTCCGATCATCACGTGAGACAGACTAGTCATCATCGGTGAACATCTCCATATTGATCGTATCTTCCATACGACTCATGTTCGACCTTTCGGTCTCTTGTGTTCCGAGGCCATGTCTGTACATGCTAGGCTCGTCAAGTTAACCTAAGTGTTTTGCATGTGTAAATCTGTCTTACACCCATTGTATGTGGACGTTGGAATCTATCACACCCGGTCATCACGTGGTGCTTCGAAACAACGAACTTTCGCAACGGTGCACAGTTAGGTGGAACACTTTCTTGAAATTATTATGAGGGATCATCTTATTTACTACCATCGTTCTAAGCAAATAAGATGCAAAAACATGATAAACATCACATGCAATCAAATAGTGACATGATATGGCCAATATCATATAGCTCCTTTGATCTCCATCTTCGGGGCGCCATGATCATCTTCGTCACCGACATAACACCATGATCTCCATCATCGTGTCTCCATGAAGTTGCTCGCCAACTATTACTTCTACTACTATGGCTAATGGTTTAGCAATAAAGTAAAGTAATTACATGGCGTTTAATGATTGACACGCAGGTCATACAATAATTAAGACAACTCCTATGGCTCCTGCCAGTTGCCATACTCATGGACATGCAAGTCGTGATTCCTATTACAAGAACATGATCTCATACATCACATATATATCATTCATCACAACTTTTGGCCATATCACATCACAAGGCATATGCTGCAAAAACAAGTTAGACGTCCTCTCATTGTTGTTGCATGTTTTTACGTGGCTGCAATAGGGTTCTAGCAAGAATATTTCTTACCTACGTGAAAACCACAACGTGGTATGCCAATTTCTATTTACCCTTCATAAGGACCCTTTTCATCGAATCCGCTCCGACTAAAGTGGGAGAGACAAACACCCGCTAGCCACCTTATGCAACTAGTGCATGTCAGTCGGTGGAACCTGTCTCACATAAGCGTACGTGTAAGGTCGGTCCGGGCCGCTTCATCCCATGATGCCGCCAAAGCAAAATAATACTAGTAGTGGCAAGAAAATTGACAACATCTACGCCCACAACAAATTTGTGTTCTACTCGTGCAAAGAAAACTATGCATAGACCTAGCTCATGATGCCACTGTTGGGGAACGTTGCAGAAAATAAAAAATTTCTACGCTTCACCTAGACCAATCTATGGATTTCATCTAGCAACGAGAGAGAGGAGTGCATCTACATACCCTTGTAGATCGCGAGCGGAAGCGTTCAAGAGAACGGGGTTGAGGGAGTCGTACTCGTCGTGATCCAAATCACCGATGATCCTAGTGCTGAACGGACAGCACCTCCGCGTTCAACACACGTATGGTTGGGGAAAACGTCTCCTCCTTCTTGATCCAGCAAGGGGAAAGGAGAGGTTGATGGAGATCCAGCAGCACGACGGCGTGGTGGTGGAAGCAGCGGTGATCTCGGCAGGGCTTCGCCAAGCACAGCGAGAGGGAGAGGTGGTACGGGGAGAGGGAGGCGCCAGGGACTAGGGTGCGGCTGCCCTACCTCCCCCCTTCTTTATATAGGGGGCCTAGGGGGTGCGCCGGCCCTGGAGATCCCATCTTCAAAGGGGGGACGGCGGCCTAGGGGGGGACTTGCCCCCCAAGTCAAGTGGGGCGCCCCCACTGTCGTGGTTCTAAGCCTGACAGTAGAGTGGGGGGTAGGTATGGAGAGGCAAGGTCCTAGCTATGGAGAGGTTGTAAGCACAAAGGATGTACGAGTTCAGGCCCTTCTCGGAGGAAGTAACAGCCCTACGTCTCGGAGCCCGGAGGCGGTCGAGTGGATTATGAGTATATGAATTACAAGGTGCCGAACCCTTCTGCCTGTGGAGGGGGGTGGCTTATATAGAGTGCGCCAGGACCCCAGCCAGCCCACGTAGGAGAGGGTTTAAGGTGAGTTAAGTCTGGGGCGTTACTGGTAACGCCCCACATAAAGTGTCTTTACTATCATAAAGTCTACTTGATTACAGGCCGTTGCAGTGCAGAGTGCCTCTTGACCTTCTGGTGGTCGAGTGGGTCTTCGTGGTCGAGTCCTTCAAGTCAGTCGAGTGTGTCCCTCGTTGGTCGACTGGAAGGCGACCTCTTCTAAGGGTGTCCTTGGGTAAGGTACTTAGATCAGGTCCATGACCCTACCCTAGGTACATAACCCCATCATTAGCCCCCGAATGGATTGAGGCTTCGAGTGAGGAAGGACTTGACGTCGTTTCCGATTAACCTTTGTGCCCTGGTGGTGCGTTGTCCTGGACCAAAGAATCTCTTCGTCGACAGTGAATGACTTGTCTTCAGTCGACTCGATCCATTCTATTCTTGCGTCGAGTGATCTTTCGGGCTTCAACGATATCCGAGCGACGGATCGCCGGAAACCCCGTGTCTGACAGACTGATCTGCCGTTCGCGGATTCCGCAGGATGCGAAATTTGGGGACATGCGCGAAGCGGGACGGCCCGCGGCGTTTGGATGGGACGGGACATAGACGCCTCGATCTCCGCGCCGCCTTTTTCGCCACGTATCCCGTCTGCATAACTGTTCCTGATATGATTAGATCGACCGGGCCCACCTGTCATCCACTCGGAAGGGACCTTATAAATGCGCCCGGCGAGGATTTCTGTACTACGCCTCAGTCATTCTCTCTCTCTCTGCTTCCTTCTTCCCCGCCCAGCGTGCTTGCTCTCGCCCCCGCACCACTTCCCTTCGCGCATCTCGCCAGCAACCATGGCCAAGGAGAAGACGGCGGCGCTGGAGCGTGCGAAGAAGGCGTCGGCGTCGGAGAAGGCAAAGGGGAGATCCACCAGCCGCAGAGGGTCCTCGTCCAGATCCCGCCTGCCTAAGGGCTGGGTCCAAGGAGACTGGATCCAGTCGACCATCACCGAGAGTGACCTCCTCGACATGGCCAACGAGGGCTTGATTCCTCAGGGAGCTGCGAGGCTTCCGGGGAAGGAGTGGCAGCCCCAGCCAGAAGAGGGTGAGTGTGTGCTCTTGGCCACCCATGTTGATCGTGGATTCTCCTTGCCGCCGAGTGTTTTCTTCCGTGGCTTCTTGAATTTCTTTGGGGCGCAGCTCCACCACTTTACCCCAAACTCTATTGCCTATCTTGCCGCGTTCGTGTCCATGTGTGAGGGTTTCCTGGGCTGTCGACCGCACTGGGGTTTGTTCAAGCATATATTCACGTGTCGATCTCAGACCGTGAAGAAGGCGAGCCCAGGTGATGAGAGAACCCGAGTCGTCCAAATGTGTGGGGGTCTGGGGATTCAGGTGAGGAATAAGAGCACCTTCCCGCCCATGACCTTTCCCGAGTCCGTCAGAGGCTGGCAGTCGACTTGGTTCTACTGCCAGGTCCAGTCGACGCCAGGGCAGTCGAGTGGACTCCCTCCGTTTACCATGGACCGACTGAACAAGCCCTCCCCTCTGAAGCTGATTCCGGAGGAGAAAGCTGACGTGAAGATGTTGATGGAGCGCGTGGTGCAGTTGGTTCGGGAGGGGGTGACGGGCATGGACCTCCTGGAGGTTTTCCTCAGGCGTCGCATCCAGCCCCTTCAGTTCCGGAGCCACTACATGTGGTTGTACCGTGGGACCGAAGACGAGACTAGAGTCCATCCAGAAGCAGTCGACGACGTCACTCTGGAAAGATGGATGGTAGCCGTTATCGGAAACAAGGATAACCCACGCGGAGCCAGAAGGATTCCTCCACTCGACCACAACATCGACCCAAACAAGGTACACTTGCCCTGCTCTCCACTGCGCCCTTGTCGCATTCATTTCTGTTAACCCTGCCGACTGGTCGACTGATCCTTGTCTGGACATCTGCTAGGCCCTCACCGAGCTGTACTCGATGCCCAATGGGGCACAAGCTTCGACTGAGGAGGGCGAGGCGAGCGGGGGCGAGAGCCAGGAAGAGGAGGAATGGGACTCGGATGTTGCAGAGGATGATGACGACGATGATGATGATGACGGTGATGAAGATGACGTCGAGGACGAGGAAGAAGAGGAGGAGGAGGTCGTACCACCGCGCTCAGAAAGGCGGTCGAAGCTTGTCCACGACCCTTCGACCAAACGTGGTAAGGGGGTTGCGACCGCCACTCAGTCGACCAAGCGCCCTCGGACCACCTCTCCGGTGCCGACTGAAAAGGCGCCGAAGCAGCCCAGGGCGGCCTCGTCGAAGCCGATCAAGCTCTTGCCGAAGATGAAGGTGTCCATCCCCACCATATCAGGGTAACCGTGCTGCTCATATTTTCTTATTCTGTGTGAACTTTGTCTCTGGTCGACGCTGAAGTTAGTCGACTGATCCTTCGGAGTTGCAGTGCTGCCACTCCTGAAACTTCGGCCCGGGCTGATGACCACGAGATGGAGGACGCAGCAACTTCGAACCCAGGTACTGTATTCTTAACGCCGTTCTTAGTCGACTGACTCGCGATCTTTGATCCTGATTTTTCTCCATAGCTCCACCCAATACTGTTATCAATCTCCCTGATGATGATGAGGATGAAGAGCCGCTGAAGCGCAGGAGGAGTCGGAAAACGTCCGCCAGTAAGGTGCCTCAGGATGTGACGGTGCCTGAGATTCTGACTGTGGAGGAAGAGAACATCACTCGACACACGGTGTCCTTCGCAGATCCATTGACGAGTGCTCAGCAGCCCTTCCTCTTCACGACGCACCACGTCCTAGAGGACCAAGCTGGCGCAGTGAAGGAGGCGATACGCCAAGCGGGAATCATGATGGAGCAGCTGAAGACCATCCGGGATGCGAGCCAGGCGGCTTATGACGCCAGTTCTGCCCTCCAAAGCAATGTCCAGGTCAGTCGACCGCTGTTTGTTCTGTTGGATATGCTACCAAAAACTTTTCTTTTCCGGAATTTATAGTAGTCACCCACTGGGTGTGTCGAATAAACTCCGTGTTAGCGGGGGCACGCTGAGTGCACCCGCTGGGTGTAGTCCCCAAGGCTAAGGTCGACTGCTGGCAGTCGGCCTTAGGCTTTATGATGTCAATTTTTCTGTCAGTCGACTATGTCGACTGGATTTCACAAACCGGTGGGGGCACGCTGAGTGCACCCACTGGGTGTAGTCCCCGAGACTGTGGTCGACTGCTTGCAGTTGATCACAGTCTTAGAGAATGCATCTCGCTCTTCTTCTTTTTTTTTGAGGTCGACTGGTCGACTTTGTCTTCAACAGGATTAGTGGGGGCACGATGAGTGCACCCACTGGGTGTAGTCCCCGAGACTACGGTCGAATGCTTGTATTCGGCTGTAGTCTTAGAAACGTGTGTTTTTTCCTTTTTCACTCGGAAGTGAATTATATTTGACATTTAGTCGATTGGTTCTTCGCAGAACTCTTGTAATCTTGTGACTCGCTACTCTGAGCTGGAACACAAGCATACTCAACTCGAGCTGAGCCTGAAGCTGGTTCAGGAGAAGCTGACAAAGGCAAAGGAGGAGACCGAAGGTATGTTTGGTGAGACCCTGACGACTGCTTTCCTCTTGCTTGTTTCAAAATCTGATCTTGCTGTAACTTGCAGGTAAGGTAAGGGAGGCCCAACAGAAGAAAGACCTTGAACTAGCTGAGAAGATCAAGCTTGCTGACGAGAAGTTGGCTTCAGTCACCAAGCTTGAACAAGACAATACCAATCTGAAAGCTGCTCTTGGGATCGCCAACAAGGAGATCAGTCGACTAAAAATTGACAAAGCTGCCCTGACCGACCAAGTCAGCAAATTGACTGGGAAGAAGACTGATCTGGAGGCCTTCCTGAGTAGTCTAGCCAAGAAGCTGTTTCTTATGCTTGAAGGTAAACCTCTATGCTTGGCAAACATTTCCAATTGTGGTTTTTCCATTCGACCATCCCCTTGACTTAGTGATCATCCTTGCAGAATTCTGTCAAAACTTTGAAGAAGAAACTAGCCGGCTGGAGCCAAACCTCGACCCTGTCAATTCTCTGGTGAACGACGAAGTTGCCATGGATGTTTTCCGACTGGAGTCTCATGTCGCAGCTGTCGTGGACTATCTCGCAAGGCTGAAGGCCGCCACATCTCGCATCGACTCGACGCTTTGGCCTGAAGAGACACTTCAGAATGACCTTGAGTCGCTGATGGCCCGGTTGAACACGATCCCTGGTCGAGTGCAAGAATGGAAGAAGTCCTCGGCTCGGTGTGGTGCAGATGTTGCTCTGTGTCTAGCCCGAGTCCACTGTAAAGATGCGCGAGAAGAGAAGCTGGCGGCCCTTCGGGTGGCCAATACCAAGAAACACGACTTCAGGTCCTTTATGGAAACTTTCCTTGCAGCTGCCACTCGGATCGCCGACGGAATTGACCTTGATGAATTCGTTGCTCCTTCCAGCCCTCCACAGGAGGGGTAAAAAACTTCTTCTGGCTCGACGCTTTAAATTTGCCTCGGTATGCCGAGTGGAATTGTAACCGATAAACCTTAACAGGCTTAACGCCTGAGCACTCTCGGTTCCTTTAGATATCGATTCAAACTTGAATTTGGTGCTTGAATATGATTGCCTTTGGCTCGAAATGTCTTTTGCAGGTTCAAAGCAAGGCGCCTTTACTGCAATCGACATATTCTTCAGTCCACTTAGGCGAGCACTGGGCTGCAGCTAAGCCCCCGAGTGAGAGGGTTGCTCTACACTCGGTAGGATTTTGATAACTTAGGCGAGTGCTTGGACTGCAGCTAAGCCTCCGAGTGAGAGGGTTGGTCTACACTCGGTAGGATTTTGATAACTTAGGCGAGTTCTTGGACTGCAGCTAAGCCCCCGAGTGAGAGGGTTGCTCTACACTCGGTAGGATTTTGATAACTTAGGCGAGTGCTTGGACTG